>NC_041390.1:601786863-601878133 GCF_002162155.2 Triticum dicoccoides | reverse complement strand
TAACAAGTGGATTTTTGGATAGGGGCATTTGGTCCCTCCGATCTTAATCAGACAGTCGCAAAAAAATAGCTAGGGATACCAAATAAGAAAACGGTGACGTTTTGTAGATGTTTGGGGATGACCCGGATCCAATGGTGACGACTGTCCGGGTCGGGTTCGGGTAAGTTTTGGACACGCGTGAGGGGGGCTGCGGGCTGACGAGAGAGGTTAGGTTGGACCTGGCGGTAGGTAGTGAGCTGTGTAGACGGTCTCGAGCTGAGAGAAGAGAAGAGAGGGAGGCCCGGCGACTGTTTCCGGAGACCGAAAACGTCCGACATTAGACCGACTATAATGTCGCTATAGTTATCCGTTGGGCTATCAAACGAACTCCGAATGCGATGAAACTTGGCAGACGGCCTACCTACAACATAACAACACCACATGCCAACTTTCAACCCATTCCGATAACATTTTCTGGCCACTTATAAAATAATATTTCGGACGTGCCGCGAGCGCGTGCAAGTGTGTCTGGGCTCAGAACGGACAACGGACGGAACTGGGAGAACCCGGGCTAATGCAAGTTTTGAAAACATGATGATGCAATGCACATGATGACATGGCAAGATGCAACACGCAAGCAAATGACATGGCAACGACAGCGAGTAACTGAAAGACACCTGGCACATCGGTCTCGGGGCGTCACAAGTTGCCTTGGCAAAGGAATCCAGAGTTCACAAGAGAACCAAGCACATCAAGAGACGCTTCAACTCCATTCGGGATCAAGTCCACGTGGGAGACATAGAGATTTGCGAGATACATACGGATCTGAATGTTGCAGACCCGTTGACTAAGCCTCTTCCACGAGCAAAACATGATCAACACCAAGGCTCCATGGGTGTTAGAATCATTACTGTATAATCTAGATTATTGACTCTAGTGCAAGTGGGAGACTGAAGGAAATATGCCCTAGAGGCAATAATAAAGTTATTATCTATTTCCTTATATCATGATAAATGTTTATTATTCATGCTAGAATTGTATTAACTGGAAACATGATACATGTGTGAATACATAGACAAACAGAGTGTCACTAGTATGCCTCTACTTGACTAGCTCGTTGATCAAAAGATGGTTATGTTTCCTATCCATATACATGAGTTGTCATTTGATTAACGGGATCACATCATTAGAAGAATGATGTGATTGACTTGACCCATTCCATTGGCTTAACACTTGATCGTTTAGTATGTTGCTATTGCTTTCTTCATGACTTATACATGTTCCTATGACTATGAGATTATGCAACTCCCGTTTACCGGAGGAACACTTTGTGTGCTACCAAATGCCACAATGTAACCGGGTGATTATAAAGGTGCTCTACAGGTGTCTCCGAAGGTACTTGTTGAGTTGGCGTATTTCGAGATTATGATTTGTCACTCCAATTGTCGGAGAGGTATCTCTAGGCCCACTCGGTAATGCACATCACTATAAGCCTTGCAAGCATTGTAACTAATGAGTTAGTTGCGGGATGATGTATTACGGAATGAGTAACGAGACTTGCCGGTAACGACATTGAACTAGGTATTGAGATACCTACGATCGAATCTCGGGCAAGTAACATACCAATGACAAAGGGAACAACGTATATTATTATGCGGTTTGACCGACAAAGATCTTTGTAGAATATGTGGGAGCCAATATGAGCATCCAGGTTCCGCTATTGGTTATTGACCGGAGACGTGTCTCGGTCATGTCTTCATAGTTCTCGAACCCGTAGGGTCCGCACGCTTAAAGTTCGGTGACGATCAGTATTATGAGTTTTTGTGTTTTGATGCACCGAAGGTAGTTTGGAGTCCCGGATATGATCATGGACATGACGAGGAGTCTTGAAATGGTTGAGACGTAAAGATCGATATATTGGATGACTATGTTCGGACACCGGAAAGGTTACGGAAGATTTCGGACATATACCAGAGTACCGGGGGTTACCGGAACCCCCTTCGGGGGATTAATGGGCCTACATGTGCCTTAGTGGAAATAGATGGCAGCAAGGGGAGTGTGGGCGCGCCCCCCAAAGGCCCAAACCGAATTGGTTTAGGGCAAGGGGGGCCGGCCCCCTCTTTCCTTCTCCTCCTCTCCCTTTCCTTCCCCCTCTCCTACTCCTACTAGGAATAGGAGGAGACCTACTCCTAGTGGGAGTAGGACTCCCCCTTGGCGCGCCTCTCCCTGGCCGGCTGCCTCCTCCCCCTTGCTCCTTTATATACGGGAGCAGGGGGAACCCCATAGAAACAACAATGGATCATTGATCTCTTAGCCGTGTGTGGTGCCCCCCCTCCACCATAACCACCTTGATCATATCGTAGCGGTGCTTAGGCGAAGCCCTGCATCGGTAGCATCATCATCACCGTCACCATGCCGTTGTGCTGATGAAACTCTCCCGTGAAGCTTTGCTGAATCGGAGCTCGCGGGACGTCATCGAGTTGAACGTGTGCAGAACTCGGAGGTGACGTGCGTTCGGTAGTTGGATCGGTCGGATCGTGAAGACGTACGACTACATCAACCGCGTTGTGCTAACGCTTCCGCATTCGGTCTATGAAGGTACATAGACACACTCTTCCCTCTCGTTGCTGTACATCACCATGATCCTGTGTGTGCGTAGGATTTTTTTTGAAATTATTACGTTCCCCAATAAATATGGCATCTCATACCTTTATTTTGAAATTACGATCTCTTGGCCAAGAAAAGCAAACATATTTTTTGTCTCTCTCTTACATGTCCGAATCATTCTAAGATTCGTTGCTAAGATAGAAGCATTGTACATTTCCTTGACGTGCATGGTTTTATGTCACTACATTGCCTGCCAGATGCCCTAATGTCTCAGTTAAGAAACAATTAAAATAAAGTCCCGGGAGGATTATCACATATTATCATATATATATATATAGACTGATGCTCAGTTATTATAAATTTTATTGCACCATATTTGTGCAACAGCAAATTAAGCTTAATTAGTAAACCATGTTACAAACGCACATTTTCTTTATTGATACAAATGATCCATTTCATTAAATTTATTAAGAAGGAAATCCTCTATGTGGACCATCTAGTAGAAGTCGACCCAGAGTCCTAATACAATGCAACACTTGTCTAGTTTCTCTTAGGCGCATCGACGTTGAAAATTTCTACACCCTCTGCTTCCGGCACCAAAAGTGCATGCAGTATCAGTACTCTGTCCTATGTTGTTGATGGGGTCTGTCGTGCACAATGCCTATTTTTTCTAATGAATGGACATAAAAGCCCGGAAATCATAGGTTGGATTATTATATATAGATAAATAGACGGTGCAATAAAATGGTGTTATAGTTGCTACTTGCCACATGTAGCTAGTTCGGACTGGGCCGTATACACATTGCAAGTCATCTTGTCTCATGTTGCTGTGGTATAAGAAGAATAGTGAGATGTGATGAACACCTTTTGATTTGCCAGGGAACGAACATTTGTTTAAAGAATAGTGTGATGTTACGAACCTTTGTTAGCTAACGATGCCAACGTGTATGAAAGATTGGAGCCATGAACATAACCCATCGATCCTTTTGTTCAGAGTCTGCCGGCACGTCGTTGTTGAGTTGAGGTGCATGTGTAACATCCCAAAATTTTAATTTGAATGTTATATATAGATCATCATATGCATATCATATTTTATTTGTATTTTGTTTGTGATCCTAGAAATGTTAAGCAACTCAAGGACCCACGGAGACAGTTGGGGATTTTATTTATTTTCATATTTGAAATTTCTCAAATTTGAAAAAAGGATGATTTTGGTTTTAATAATTTATCTCTTCGAAATATTTCCAATATTAAAATAAATGAGTGGAGATAAAATGACTTCTCCAAAATAAGAGGGGAATATTGGAGGAAAAATGTTAAAATCAAATAAATATTTTATTTGGTTTTTATTCGAGATTTTATTTGAATTAGAAAAAAAATATGCATTTTTGAAAATTGCATTTTAGGCCAGAAAAATGTTCACCTTGTTCTAAATATTTTATTTAAATGGTGAAAAATTATTTTTAGCATTTTTTGTTTTTTATATTTTATTAGGAATTTTGTTTTCGGCAGAATTTATTTATTAAAAAACTTCCTGCCCGACTGGGCCGAAGGCCCAGCCGAGCAGGCCGGCCCGCAGCCGCGCCGCCATCCTCCTCCGACTTGGGACTGGTCTCCCGAGCGCGCCCGCCGCCGCCGCAGTGTCCGGACTGGAGTCCCGAGCGCGCCCGCTGCCGCCTCTCCCTCCCCTTTAAATAGCGACCCCGAGGCCCCCCTTGGACCCCGAGCCAGCCGCCGCCGCGTGCAACCCGCGCCGCCCTGTCGCCTCGCTGCTGCTCCGCCGTCGCGCCGTCACCCCACCCCGCCAACGCCGCACCGCCCGCCTCAGCCCCGCAGCCAAGCCTCACCGCCGTCGCAGCCCTGCAGCCAAGCCGCACCGCCGGATCTCACCTTGTTGCCGCCATTTTTCTCGAGGAACCGGTAAAAACCGCCGCCATTGCCGGTTTTTTTGTTTTTCGTTTTGGATCGGTTAGATCGGTTTTTTTCTTCGATTCCGCTATTTAGTGAACGTTCACCCGAATGCTTCTGTTCGCGAAAGCGTTCATTCGTTTGTCTTTTCTAATGAACGTTCGTTCATTAGTCTTTCCTTTTTATTTTATTTTCGGCCAGGGACCTATCCGCAATTATTTTTATCACAGATTAGTCCCTGATCTTCAAACCCTCGTTACTTTTTAACCGTTCGTTCAAATCCAGTGAAACCAACGCCAAAATATTTGTTTCGAACCCCTCTTTCTATTTAATAAACTTGAACATAGTTTTGAGAAATTAAAATTTGGTTGCAAGCAGATTTGAATTCGAACTTCTTTTGATCGTAGTTTGAGTTTCGTAGCTCCAATTTGATTGATTCTTTTTGCAAATCGAAGCACTTCAGTTGAAATTTCAGTTTGGACTTTTTCATCTGAGTTTTACCCTTGAATCTATGCTTGAGTGCTTATGTATACTATTGTTTGTTTACGATAGAATTTCCGGAGTGCGAAGCATGCTACTACGAGTCTCTAGGGTTTGCAGATTGTCAGCAAGGCAAGTAACACTTTGATCATACCCCTTTATTACCCGGTTTTTATGCATTAGTCTAGTCCTCCAACACTGCATGGTTAGGATTTGATAACATGTGGGTATTGGGAAGTAGTTGATGAGGTAGAACATATTGTCCTTTATTTTAAACCCTGGGAGTTATTATGTTATGCTTATACTGCTATGCTATGCTATGCTCGTAGACGTGGATTGGTTTGAGTGATTGATGACAATTGTGAGTATCATTATGAACTAAGGGTTTATTTAAGGTGGCTACCTTAGCACACATCTGTGTGGATTGTTTGTGGGCACCTGGGGAATCCAACATTGTCCAAGGAGATCCTGGGGAATCCGTGTGATCATCCTATGGTTCACCACCCAGACTCAAAGGGATCATAAGATTTTTCATGCTACAAACTTCCGTGTGCTACCACAAGCCATTATCCGCTCTGGCATAGTTGAGTAAGTTGTGGGAATCCTTTCCATGATGGGCTAGCAGATGTAGGGGATTGTAGGTGTACCAACCTATCTATCGATTAAGGGGGCCTCTTCGGGAAGACCGTGCCTCGGTCATCTGTTTCTCAAACATCATGTAGTGCGAGAAATCCAACGAAGGAGATCGAGTCTTGTGGGGAAAAGTGCGCTAACCTCTGCAGAGTGTACAAACTAATTATGGTTAGTCGTGCTCCCGGTTATGGACATCTTGAGTATCTGGTTCTTGAATTATTGATGTGATCTCAACATTCCTAATTAATTTTGTTGGGTTGTTAATTACTATTTAATTGGGATTGAGATGGGGTTTTCATTCTCAATGTTTATCAACCAATTTTGTAGTTAAAATAAATTATATTCCTTTGCAGTAGGGAAAAACCGCCTTTTCACAAAAATATGATAACCATAGAGCCTCCACCAGCCATATATGCATATAGTGTTAGCATTTACTTTGTTCATTGCTCTACAGTGTTATTTTGCCAGCATATTCCATGTGCTGGCCCATTTTTGGGCTGCAACGTATTATGTTGCATGCTTTTCAGATGAAGAGTAAGGTGCGCTAGGTCGTTGGCATGCACTCAGCTATGCCGTTGGAGTTGATGGACTCATTTACCTTCGATGCTTCCGCAGTTATCTTATTTAGATGGCCTTAAGCCATATTATTGTAACAAGTTCTCATTTGAGACATTCGATGTAATAAGTGTGTGATTGCACTCTGTTATAAATCCTTAAAGTATTGTGTGTGCAGCATTACCGATCCAGAGATGACACTTATGCATAGAGATTTGACCGCTTGTGGTCGGATCGCTACAACATGATAAAATAAATACATCTCTCTCTCTCTCTCTCTGAAGCGCTCTTGTGATAAAATAAATACAAATATCAATTATGTGAAAATACCCAACAATAGCTATTGTATTTATCACATTTGTAATTTTATGTGACCGTTTTGAATATCGAACAGACACTATGTTGTGTATCAAAGGTCAATTAAAGATGACAAACCAGTTAAAGAACCAACCCTATTCACCTTGCCCCCTTGTTAACATGCCAAAAGTGGTACTATCTATGCTTTGAATTGTCCATTGCCTTGACTTTGACTAGCATGTCAATCTATATCTAATAGTACATATCATTATTGTTGGGCAACTACAAGGAAGCACTTGAAAATTAACTAGTTTGTATTCACATTATCCTTTTATAGACAACAAGTCCCGGTTGCTGATCATGATTTTTCAGTTACCATGACTTACGTAGCCGTTCTGCATCATGTAGAATTCCAACTCTATTACCAAATCTTAGTATTGTAATGCTATACCTAACAAAAATGTGCAAGTTGCCCTCACTTATTTTACCTTATTATCCTTGCACTACCATTTCAATCGTAAAATATGAAGGGGTCATGTGTTAAACTTGTATTAAATGCCAAATGAAAATAACTCATACTCCATATCGGGCCCCAGGCTAGTCAACGTCAATTAGGGAGCACAGTACATATGCTATTCTATCGGCACTAGCGACCAATCTTCATTAAGTGACCTAACCGCGTTGAACTCTTTCCGCAAACATTATGTTTATATTGACAACAACAAGGATCCAACACTCATATGATAAGTTAGGGCAATTCACATTGTTCCCTCATGACAACAACTAGCTATGATGCTTACGTTGATTGATTGGTTACCTTGATAACAATCATAGTCATTTGGCGTTAAAGGATTCTAACTCCAAAATATTATGATGCCCCCTCACCATTCATTTTGCACACCATTGGAGTGCCCAAATATGAAAATGGACTTGTGTTAGACATTAAGTAATAGCCAGCTAAAAATCACATATCCCATCACCCAATGACGCATAGTGAAATGCATAGCTACATATATTCACCTTAACTCCTTATCACCAGCCGCTCTTCAACATTTAAGTGTCTAACCGACGTTAACCTTTTTACCCGCATCTATCTATTTTCTTCAAAAAATTGACCAAT
Source organism: Triticum dicoccoides (assembly GCF_002162155.2). Lineage (NCBI taxonomy): Eukaryota > Viridiplantae > Streptophyta > Magnoliopsida > Poales > Poaceae > Triticum > Triticum dicoccoides. Next base: position 601,870,554 of record NC_041390.1, on the reverse strand, counting down.
TGGCAAACCAATCATACTATCCTTGCTCTTGTGTTTCAGAAATCTAGCCGTGATGTTTATCCTTGATTTTTCACTTATCTCAAGTCCAGAAATCATTTTGTATGGCACTATAACTTCATTTACCCACTCTCATTCTTATCATACACCTCGATACACACATGTGATTTACCGCAGTTACCTTCTCCACATTCTAGGCTGACCAATTGATATATGTTAAACATGGAAGGATTGTGTCCTTGGTACTGAATGCCACCTACAAACACATACATTGTTCTGTTCACATCATTCTCCATTGTGAAAATACAGAGCCAGTTGGTACATAAATACTAGTATATTCACCTTGGCTCCTTGTTTCCTGCAGCTCTATCCATAACTAATCAATTGTATGTCACATCTCTTACCTTTTGTAACCATTCACGTTATCCTCTTGTCATAGGTATTGTCTCTCTGCATTTTGCCTCCTATTCTCATAGTGCTCATCCATGAGCATTGAAGTCATGCACCCCTTTCAGTTTCTTTTGTTCCTCTATTTACCTAATATATTCCATAACAAGAGAATGTTTCAAATGTGAAATGTCCAAGGTCAACTAGAAATGTTAATGGCTTCCATACAACAGAAATAGGACTACTTATGCATGGTAGATCAGTAGGGATGGAAACACGTGGAGGAAAGGGATGCATTTGTCGTATAGTGGATGGCTGGTCTGGTCCTTATCAACTCCATGGGTTCTAAGTTCTAACACGCTTCTTTACATGATGTTTTTCTTGTAAGTGCCAAAATGAAGTTTAATGTATTTGTTTGGGTGCTTATTATTGAAAGTTTTGATGCATGAAATATGCTGAAGCGGAGACAATTTAATATTGCTGGTAAATATTATTCTTGCCTCCTGTGTACTAGTAATGCTGAAGAGTGAAGACACCAGTGTGAACGCATAGTTTCGATTGGCCCTTTAGCATTGCTTGTTGGACACGCCTTCAAATCTAGTGGACTCTGGAAGCCACGCGGATTGCTTCGTTGCAAAGCTAATCAAAGTGGGCGTTTGGTGGTAACTTTTTTTAAAATCTTAATTATCATAGCTTGGAATTTGGATGGAACGCTATAATTGCACTCTTGAGGTCACTTGTTGCATCTTGTAGAGTTCATCGCTAGCAAAAAGAACTTGTCAACACATCATGGAAATAGCTCCAAATCTCAAACCTACATGCTGAAGGAGGCCGGGTCAGTGGCATGACGTAGAGTAAGAGGGCACGGGAAGCAGAGGCGTGTAGAGAAACTCCTGTGGGAATGGAGGAGGGTCTGAAGAATGGAGAACAAATTTTTTTAAAGACCCGGTTTTGCCGGCTTCATTGATTTAGGAGAAAGCAACAGGAAATACAGTGAGGATCAAGTGATCATGAGCACAGAAGATGTGCAAAAAGGAGAGAAAAACTATAAAAGAAATAGAAAGCTCACTAAGAGGTCATGGCATGCGCAAAAGGACGGGTCGACTCGGGCAACCCAAGTCAGAACACCCAAGTAATAACACAACCGGGAAACCAACCTACAAACTTACCTCCCAAAGGTTGGTTTGGCTTATGTTTTAGTTTCCATTTGGTCATTCACGTCTGATCATTTATATTGTGTCCGTGTGTATTATTATTCATGCTAATGGCCTTTGAGGATGATTTATATAGAACAAACATGTGTTAACATGCTGCCCATAGTGTTGCTTAACTTCCTGGCTTCAGTTTCAAATTGGGAAACAGGTCATCTAATGGATATAGAATATGGAGCAAATAAAAGGCTTGCACACTTTTGCTTCTTATTTGGTTCTTGTTGGCTGAATGCAACTAAAATTTACATGAAAATGTGACAAAACTAAACCACAACTCATCTATGTGATCATTCCAACTGACAATAAATCAAAACGGGAAATTAATTTGGCCAAACCCTAAACTATTTCTCTCTTTTTATAAAGTCATAAATCCAAAGTTTTATAAAATAATAAAACATTTCATATAATTTTTTATTTAAGATTCTTTTTAACACAGTCAAATATTATAATATAACTTCTCTCACATAAAAATAGATATCTATAATTTTTTGAGAACTTCAATTTATAACTTTTTAAAATCCGTGAAAACCATGATAATATTATCACAGTGAACGGACCAGTAGCCTAGTGGTTGCATTGACATTAGTAGCACCCCAGGTCCTGGGTTCGACTCCCAGTGGGAGCAGATATTAAACAGGCATGGGCAAAAAATTCCGAAATAAATGACCATAGAGGCTCATGTCTTCATGTCAGCTATTCTCGACAGCTCACTGTCCCTTAAAAAAGAATCTCCATCAATCACCGTTTAGATCAGGAGTATAACCATGCCCTACCTCCTGTCGTCATCCTACCTAACACGCTCCTCAGCCAACATCCGCCGCCGCCGCTCGCGATGTCTCATTGGAACCGCCTCCATGTACTCTCATGTGTTGCAGCTCCTTCTCCCTCCCGTTACAGGTCGCTTGCTCTCCTGCTAGCATCTAGCTTCTATGGTATTCAAGTTGTTGCCGTCCCCAATGTGAAGCTCAAACAATCATCAGTCCAAGCGTAACAAACATGCTCACATGTTGCCTCACAAATAGAGAAGTTCATTATGATGTGTAACTATGCTTTAGTTTGTTTAAACTTTTCAGGTTTGTTGATACGAAACATTGGAGAGCATGGCGTCTGATGTTTATCATCGATGGATAATCTAGATAAGATACTGCAGGGAAGTAGTTTATGGAAAAAGCTCAGAATCAACCCGTGGATTTTCTCTCCCGCATCCGCCGCCTCGCATAGGACGACGCGTGTTCCAGTGGGTCCGTGTACCGCTTCGCATGCTACCTTATTACTTTTTCTTGCCTTCTTCCTTTTTTCCCCAAAACCATTCAGCCTTTTGCATCATGCATGCAAGCAGAACAACGCCAGCCCATGCCCACCGGCCTGTGAGCAGACATCTCCACGGAAGAGTCTGGCGGACACCACAACCCGGCCATGTCCATCCCCAACCCAGTCATGGGTGTTCATGGAGGTAGCATGCAAGCAGCATCTAACGGCTAGTGGGCGTCCATGAAGGTAGCTTGCAAGCAACAGCTAGCGGGTACAAACAGCAAGCACTCATGGAGTATCATGCATGCTTGCTAGCCGACGCGACCGGTGACGGGGATTGACAGTTGGAGGTGAATGACCTTGTGGTTGGGGGCGACGACGGCGAACAACAGCGATGCTCTCAGCAACGTCTATGTTTATGTAACTTCATTTTCATTGGGTTTCTTTTCCGCAACATCATTTGTGTTGCAAAAGTTTTTTTCGCAACAACACCCATGCTGCAGAAAAATAAAGACGAAAAAATATTCTGGAACACATCAATGTTGCAAAAGTCCGTTCCGCAACAACATCCATGTTCCAGAAATTGAAGCCGGAATTTTTTTTCTGCAAAGTCATTCCGTGTTGCAAAAGTTGATTTCGCAACAAGATCAATGTTGCAGGAATGTGAAGACGAAAAAAATTCTGCAACAACACTAATGTTGCAGAAGAGTTTGTGCAACATGTGCTCTGTTGCAAAGATGAGAAAGGGGTTGGACCGTTGGATAGTGCCAGATCTAATGGTTCCAGAGACGGTGGATCTTTTCAAATTATCCGCCGGCGGACGCCTAGCCCCGCCCGTAGTTTATATCCAGCTGACCTGGCCATAGCAGGGAGATTTAAGTAATCATTCTGTGAACATTCAGTATATTATTGCACACTCTCTACACAAGAAAGATGCATGTTTTGTTCTCTTGATGTTTATAGTTATGGCCATAAATATGCTGTTGTCTTACTACTCCATCTAAATCACGTGGCTCGATCAAATTGCCGAATTTCAGACTCCATGCTTTGTTTGTTACGGCACAATTTGTACTTACTTTAACGGATTTGCTATTTTACAGTCGAGTGTTTTGCAATTGGCCGTCATTCAAATCTATGTCCGTCCGTTCTCGCGCGGAGATTCGCACTGGGTCTTGTCTTCGGGTTGGTTTTATATTATCGAGCGCGGTTTTCTTCTCAACCCGTATCCGCCGTTCCGCCCCGCCCCGGCACTGTTGGTTTTTGTCTTTTTGAATTTAGGAGCGGGTATGGGAGGCTCTGTTTCGATAAGGCCGAGGGGAGAGAGCTCGAGCGGCGGAGCGGAGCAGGCGATTACTTGTGTTCATGGCGATTCCGTTCCTTCACCGCTGGATCTTGATTTCTCCTCCCTTTCTCTTCGATCTCCGGCTTCCGCGGTAGGTTGTTCTTGTCTCTCGCCCTGCCCCGTGGTCTGTGTGTTGTGGCTGTGTAGTTTCCAAATCTAGGTGTTCTTTTTGTTTCGATCCGTGGTGGTGTATGTTGCTGCCTTGTTGTTGTAGGCCGCCGGTTGCTCCCCTTTCTGCTCGCCTGGTTTGTTCGAGGTCATAGGGGTGTAGGCGCAGGTAGGTGGGTGTTCTAGGTTGGTCGTCTTCCCCCGTGCTGACTTGTTTCCTCTTCTGTAGGTGTAGAGAGTAGGAGATTTCCTGAGATTTCTAGGTCATCTGTTGGTTGTGGTAGGCTAGTTCTGAGAGTGTTCTATGTCATCTGGTGCTTGTGGTCGTCTGATTTTGTTTCCTATGCTGTAGATGCAGGTGTAGCAGTCGCCTGATTTTCTGCGTGCATTTTATATCTGCTGTAGATGGCCTGGCCTGGGTTTCTGCTAGCTTGCGATGTAGATGTAGTGCTTATTTTTGTGTATCCTTCCTCTGAATTTGTTGGCTCCTGATGTGTTCAGTTGCCTGCTCATTTTTTGCTCTTGTCTTGAATCCCTCTTATATTGTTGTAGCCTTGTAGGTGTTTAGTTCCCGTGGTTTTGTCAGTCTTATATCATCTCTCTGAATTTGTATGTGCTAGCCCTGTAGTGCTGATGTAGTTTAGTGTTAGTCCACGTTGTAGTCCCCATGCTTTTTTTATTTGTAATTACAGTGTAACATACTCTACAATTATAGTGCAATTTAGCTCAGATTTTCAATGTAGTTCCCATGGTTCTTTCTTTGTAATTCCAGTGTAATATGCCCTAGAATTATAGAGTAATTTAGGTCTGTTTTTTTAGTGTAGTCCTCATGGTTCTTTCTTTGTAATTCCAGTGTATTTTTTCCCGTAATTACAGTGCAATATACCATATTTACTGTGTAATCCCCATGCTAGTGTAATTCCTGTGCCTTTTTTGTGTAATTTGCCCTATTGAATTGCCCACTGTAATTCATGTGCTATTCCACTGTAATTACCCTATATGTACACTGTAATTTTACTGTAATTTGCCCAAATGGCCCGCTGTAATTCTTGTGCTTTTCCTCTGTATCCCATATTTATTCTGTAATTTATATTCAGTTTTTAGCCAGTGTAATTCTTATGCCTTTTTACTCTAGTTTGCCTATTTTACTGTGTAATTTGGCTCAAAATTTCACTGTATTTATAATGGTTTTTACACTGTATTTTTAGTGGTACTTTCAATATATTATGCCTGACGTACTTACACTGTATTTTTAGTGGTACTTTCAATATATTATGCCTGACGTACTTACACTGTATTTCTTCAGTTTTACGCTGTAATATGCCCAATTTTGCCTTGTAATTGCACTGATTTTTTGCACTATAATTTGTGTGGCATGCTCTGTAATTTTCCGCTCTCTTACAATGTTTTTTGTTCTGAGATTTAGATTGTACTTCAGCCACATTGCTCTGTAAAATTTTATTTATTTGTTTTGCTGTAAGATCAGTGTTGTGTTGTTGTTGCTGCTGCTCTAGGATCAACATCTTCAGTCTCCTACTCTAAATTCATGTTCTCAAACAGGGCTTCTTCTGCGGCTGTTGTATCTTGTTGATGCATTTCTTGCCATGTCTGCAGAGTAAGTTAATTTATTCTCTGTTATTTCTTTTCTTTTGCCCTTTGTATTTTTAATGGAGGGTCTTTCCGGTGTATTTCTGCTTCTTGTTGATGCATTTCTTGCCATGTCTCGAGTAACTTACAATTCTCTGCGGATATTGGTCTTTCCGGTGTATTTTAAATGTTCCTGGGTATTTCTAGCGTAGATTCTTTGGTGATTCCTACTGTATTTATTATGGCAGTATCGCTGTAGTTACTCTGTATTTTTAGTCTGTATTTACACTATAAGTTCAGATGCTTTTACATTGTAATTCCATGGTTTTTCTTGTGTAAGTCCATGTGTTTTTACATTGCCCAGGAAGTTACAGTGTAAATATAGGGGCACTTTACACTGTAATTCCTGGGTTATTTCACTGTAAACCCTGGATCATCAACATTCTTGCAGTGTAGATGTTCATTTTTAGAGTTTAATTTACACTGTATATTCTAGGCGATTTCCACTGTATTTTTTGTGCAGTTACACTGTAATTCGTAGGTATTTTACAGTGTAATCTGACAAGTTTTGGCAAGTTTAAATCTCTGGTACTTTTCAGTGTCAATTCTTGTGTTAATTTCTAGGGGATTTACACTGTAAGTCTTGATTTCTAGTGAATTTACACTGTAAGTCTTGGACTATTGCAATGTAATTGTTAGGCAGTTGCAGTGTAAGTTGGCAAGTTCTGCTAGTGTAAATCTTGGACTGTAATTTGTAGGTGTTCTTGGACTCTTTTGCACTGTAATTCTTGATAATTTTCAGTGTCATTTACTTTGTCAACACGGTGTGTAGGCTCTGATTTTTTTCTTTCTACTCTTTGCAGCCTTGTTTTCGTATTATACTTTAGAAATGAGTTCCTGTCATTTTACTGAATGTTTCTATGCTATTAGGTGCACACATTCTTTTGTATTTTTCTGCATGCTTTCACTAATATGAGTCTGCAGTGTAATTTTCAGCTACCTCAGGATCATAGTGTAGGTTCTATGATTTTTTGCCACTGTATTTCTTCATTCTAGACTTCAAAGTTTCTGTAATTTCCAGAGTATCCTGTTTGTTTCTAATTTCTGTGTCTAGTTTCTCTGATGCTTTTCTTTTTCAGATTTTCAATGTAAGAAGGTGAAGTGGGTGAAGGAGCTGAAGAATGTTGGTACAAGTAGAAGTGTTTCTGACCTGGTGATCTTCCTGGGATTTCCCCCAATGTTTGGCTGTTTGGTGGGTCGCAAGCTGATGGGCAGTTGTTCGCTATGGTCCAGGGTATTTGTGGTTCAGGTTTAGTTGAAACCGGGTGACAGTTTAGCCCGACACGTTTTTTAGAAATAGAAAGCATATAGTCGCCGGGGTGGGGATTTTTGGACATACAAGTGTCCTTTGTTTATTTATTAGGAAATGTGAATGTTACCAAATTGAAAAACAGTCAAGTGCTAAATAGACCATCCAGGGTTCCTTTCTTGCAGCTTTTAATGCTATCTTAGTGCAGGGGCTGAAGTTGATTGAGAGACCTCGCCTATCTCATGTTTGTGCTCCTCCGTAATAGGTTTGCCTTCTCTGGGAAATTTAATTGTCTGGTGCTGACAGAGAGTGGTAAGATTTAATTACGTGCATATTAAATTTCCAAATTCCAGTTGTAGAAAGTTATCAGATCATTGATTTTTATTTGTATAAAATATATTCTCAACTACTCGACCAGCTGCTGAGATTTCTACTTTTGCTAATCGCCTTGGAGAAGTAGTGAAGGAAGGATGATGTCTATACATGTACGTCAATTACATGGCCGAGTGTTTTCTTCTGTTCCATGAGCCCCAAGTGTGCTTTATTTTGGTACAACTGTTACAGTGATTGGCGAATTTAGGGGCCATCCATTCACTGCGATCAAACGGTGGAGAAATAGGAGTTACGATACTAGAATTACATGAAATTACAAATACTTGTGGGACCATTACAAAATTATGATAGGGCTAATCAATTTCTAAAAGGGTAGATCCGTCCAATTTAATGTGCAGCGCTGGGAGAAAAGGAAAAGAAAACCTAGCCCCGCACGCTTGTTCCCCGTTGTGTCGATCCCCTCTCCGCTCGCCTCCTCCTCTCCTGGGTCGCTGCACCGCCGGCTCAGCCGCTTCTCCTGCGTCTTATCCTCCCCGCTCCTCTCCTCACAGATGAGTCCTCGACCAGATCGGCGTCCATCTTCAACGGCGGCGGCATCTTCAGTGGAGGAGGCGGGTGGTCGTGGCAGGGGCATCTTCAGCGGCGTCGCCGGACGAGCTCCACGCGTGGCGGAGATATCTCCACCGGCCCGCCCAACCATGTCCCCTTGCTGACGTCGGCCTCACAAAGAAGAGGTCTAGTCCGCCCGTGCCGCCGAGGAGGGGGAGCAGCCGCGCACGGAGTAGGTCGTCCCCAACGCCTGCATCTAGTCGTCGACCTTAACTATACTGCAGTCGCCGCTGCTGGTCGAGGTCGCCCAGGTGACACCGGCCCCGCCGGAGTGCAGCTCATCCTGCCCGAGGACATGATACGTACCGTCTCTTGCTCCCCCCTTCATCCCCCTCTGTTGATCTCATTGGCACTGCAGCGACAGTACAAATACGTGCTGAAAGCATCTGTTTTCTACGTTACTAAACCATATGTGTGTTTCTTTTTGGTCCTCTACTAGTACCTACTAGTAGACACGCATAACAATTACTCTTCCTTTGTTCCCTGAATAATTTCCAAGGAAAGGGAGGGACGCCGGCGGGTGATTCCCCCCATTCTGCCAAGGCCAAGATGGGGCAGAAGATGTCATTGGCGCATCGAAGGCTCTCTTTGCTTGATGATGTCATTAGCATCAGTAGGCACATCGCTGCTGCTGCTGCGGCGGCGGCGGCGGCTGATGATGATGGTGGTGCTTTTGAGCTGATGGCAAGAACCTTCATGGAACCATCTGATCTCATATGTCTGCATTCAGGCACGTCTATTCTTCCAGGATTTAGAGTATCAAATGCATGTTCTCATACATCAACAAGAATAAATATAGGAAGCCGCTTTTATTAGTTAGTTAGTTAGTTGGTTGGTTGGTTGGTCGGTCGATGAATCGAGCATTGGGTGAAAGCTCAAGTACTGAGATTGTTATGAGGCAAATTCAGTACTCCTTTTTTTTTCAACCATTTCATTTGCCTTCTCTCTTTTCTTTCTGAATCTTCGGTCACGCTTACCTTGTGGAACCGTCAGACAAACTGAAAATGAACTGCTTATGTATTTTCTTATAGGGCTCATTAGTACTGCAGCAAGTAGTACAAGTACACAGCGACCGCATAGCATCCTCCATGTTATTAGACTATATTATCTATACATTTTTTTTCTTTACTAATTTTGAACTTCTCGTGACGCGATAATAAAAATTTGGCAATTGTAGGATGAGGAGTTCGCTGCTGATGTTCCTCAGAAAAATATAGGAATTTGTGACAGCAATGACGACTTCGTTCCATTGATAGTGAGTGTTCTATTGCTTTAGTTCTCTGCAAAACGGAAGTTGATAGTCATGTCTGAAACCTTGGTTTATTAAGCTAACCTGACTATTTTTCGCAAAACCTAACTATTTTTCGCAAAACCTAACTATTTTTCGCAAAACCTGACTATTCTGTCTGGCCACATTTATCTTTAGTATTCAGAACACACCATCTTCTGAACTTGCATATTTAGTACGTAGTATGTATCAGCAGTCCACACATTAATTAACATGGAAAGCTTTCTCAGAATGGACTAGACATCTCTAATGGAAGTTGCGAATCGAGTCTGACACTTCGGTTTGTTAAGAAAATCTGCAATACCTGCCTATTGTAATTGTACCATTTATCTTCAGTTTATCTTCTTCTCCTAGGGACAATGTTGATGCCATCAAAGCGAAATACATCATCGAGGCTGCTAACCACCCAACAGACCCCGAGGCCGACGAGGCAAGAACACCAACATTTTGCCACAAAACTAAGCTGCATTTGTTGACACATTTCACACATTGACTTATAGTAGAGAAATGTACATGTTCATGGTGCATAGAAGGGCGTGCTGGTCCTAGCGGACATCATGGCCAACTCCGGCGGAGTGATGGTGAGGTACTTCGAGTGGGTGCAGAACATCCAGGTGTTCATGTGGGATGAGGAGAAGGTGAATCGGGAGCTCAAGATGTACATGACCCGAGCCTCAAACATAGTTCTGATTATTTAGGCAATGTAGTTCGCCGTATAAAATGGACAGTAATTATGTATAGTATATCTTCGAAAACCAGAATTGACTCAATTTGGAAGAATGCCTACTTTATATGAATTTCTTGCCTGCTTTGCACGCGTTGCTACAAGTGCATTATCATGCCTCAGCCATAATCATTCTGCACAAATATGGAAAGAAGTGTGGCCCCTATTTTAGTCATCTCTGTCATGTTCGCGTGCACAACCTATTTTGCCAATGAGCAAGTTTAGCATCTGTTTGTTCTTTGATGATCTTATGCTGCTTGCCTGGTTCTCATTGTTGTGCTAGTTGTCTAGTTAGTAAGCAGAACTCTATTAGAGTAAAGCTAGATGGGACGTCTGTTTCCGTATTGTTACCCAATAGACTTAGACCTAGATTTATTAGTTGTAAATTTGTTAGCTCCATGTATCGCGTTAGTTTCGATGCAAAACACAAGCTATAATGTACCAACTCTTGTCTGACATGTCTATGTCAGTAAAAAATGGTACATGGTGTCAAATTGTTGTTTCACTGGATTACTAGGAGGGGCATTCTTCCTCGGGCGTCCACGTTTACGCTTTGGGGCACCGGATGTCTCTGGTTTGTTTGTAACATCAGGGTTGATGACAATCGTGATGTCGTCGTCTGCACCTTTTCATTCCTATGGAATGCTGGCTTCGTACTCGTCCTTCTGTAGAGGAAATAGTGGTGCGTTACATTCAATCATGAAGGGTAGGAACTACATGACATGAAATGCTAGTTGTGTAGAACTTACCGTTATAGGATTCTTGTATGATTTTTTCCGAAGCTTGTTGCAATCCGAATGCTCCAAGCTTGAACATATTTTCCAGCTGAAAATATGTATTTTTGCCTGAACTAGATAGCGACACATAGGTTGGGATAGCGGTGAAGCATAGGTAGTGCATGATTGCAAATGTAATTTAGTGTTAGGCAGACCTGTGTGAAATCATCGGTAATTTTATCTCCGTCCCATGTCAACATGTATTTGAGTGTGTACGCCCCACAGGAATAACTGTGATGTAAAGTTGAAGTTAAGTATTTTAGTGTACGCCCCGCAGGAATAGTCTTGGTCCAACTCCTTGTTTTGCACCACGGGTTTTGCACTAGGTGTTCCAGTAGAAGTCCGTGCTTTCCATGCGTCAAACCCAGGAGTTGATGGGAACTTGCCATTGCCTGGATCTTAATTCCTGTAACATGAAATGCATAGATGAAAACATAGGAAGTCATGGGTAAAATTGATGTTGTAGTATCCGCTTACCTGGAGTTCCTTTTTGAGGTCTCCAACTTCATCCTCCAGCTTGGACAACCTAGGTTGAGTAGCAATTTTACCCCTTCATATAAATAATAGTAGAATGACAACTAGTGTTGTAGCACTTACTTGGAGCAAAGCTAGATTTCCTTGTAGATTCACTTGATCAATATAGTTTAAGGTATTGATGGATGTCAACAAATGGTTCAGTGTGAAACATCCCCAGTTAAAATTGGGAATTCTTGCGACGTCTTGTACAAGGACGAAATATTTGGTGTCGACGTAATCCTGTACCGTGGGTGCTAATATAGTGCCAATAGCATACAAAACAAAGCGCCTGATGAAATGATCATCTGGAGTTTTGGAGGCTTTAATTTTCTTATCAAGGTCACTCAGCTTAAGTCTTCCGTCTGTCTGATAAGCGCTTAACAGGTTTACAACTCTTCCTATATATTTGGAAGGTCCATTAATTCATACACATCTGTTGGAGTTATAGGAATGTCCTTACCAGCAATGTGAATACTCTGCTTTTTGCTGATGTAGCTCTTGGCTAGTAGCACCAACATATAACATCGGAGAGACACTGACTTCATCTGTGTTAGCCCTCCAAGACCAGTTTTAGTGCAGATGGCCTCTTAGTGCAGAACTATAGGAAGAGCTAGTCATTCCTGGAAAATATGCACAAAGATAGACTAGATCAATTTTCTCTACTGTCGTTTATGTGAATATAATACGTGGTACGTATTGAATGATTCTGCCATTTGATATTTGCATAGAGTTTTGGATTATGTTGACCTCACTGTTGACTAACAGGTGTAAGATCAGGCGTTCTCACCATGAAGCGGATGAGTGGATGAAGAGGAAGCAGTACCGTCGTATCACACAGGCCGGGTGGGGTGGTTGCCGGCGGCTCCGTTCCAACATAATCATGTAGGAGCACGATGCTGTGGACGGAGCAAAATTCAGAGAAAAACCCATAAGATCTCATGATGGGTTCATGCGCGGAATAGGTGGAATCCATTATTTCGTTTTAAATCATCTCATCTGTTGCCTTAGTTCTAACTCATGACAAGAGCGGGCATTCTCACCTTAAATCCAACGTGTGGACTGACGTCGTGTTCCGCAGGTCAGATGGGCGGTCGCCGGCGGCTCCGTTCCCGTGGGTGACGACGGCGGCTCCAATACAGCCGGTGAACAGGGCGACGGCGTTTGATGGGACTTGCCTTGGAGGAGAAGGTCGCGTGTGGGACGGCACCCAGAATATGAGTGGGGAATCGGCGTTCGAGCCGGCTAGGCCAGTTGGATCGGAGGCTGTTGCAGATAATGGGGGAGGTGGGAGCGGATTTTGGGAGGGCCGATAGATACGCATGTGATAAATGTTAATCCATCTACGAGCCAAAAATTGGATGGCACGTATGTTTCTTTTGGCACGTATGTTTCTTTTCTCTTTAAGTATTTTTTAAGTATCTGCCACGTCTGTTTCTGGCCTGCGTGCGGGCTTAAGTGATCTCTTTGGCTCTTCACGTTTAGTACTACAGGTCCTTCGAATATACATCACTAACACCACAAGTCATCTGATACTACCAGTGCCACTTTTGAACCCTGGACCCCTTTTAGCACAAAAAGTCATCCGGAAATGCTAACACCACGAGCCGTCCCCAACGAGTAAGACCGATTCGCATGACAACACTTGGCTATCACCAGTATGTGTATCTCGAACCAAAAACTATGTTCACATGGTGGCCAGCTGGGCGGTCCCACCAATAGCACTTCAAGTACTCCTCGTCTGGACCCCGACTACCGGTTGTTATCGGTGATTCGGACTTGGACTACGTAATGCTGAGTCCGAACGAGTAAGGCCGATAGTTGTGGGCCATCCACTACAAGTAGTACTATGACCATGGCTCTTCACGTCTAGTACTACGGGTCCTATGGATACATCACTAACACCACGAGTCATCTGATACTACCAGTATCACTGTTGACCCCTGGATCCCTTTTAGCGCAAAGGGTCATCCGGAGATGCTAACACCACGAGCCATCCCCAATGAGTAAGACCGATTCTCATGACAACAGTTGGCTATCACCAGTATGTGTATCCCAAACCAAAAACCATGTTCACATGGTGGCCAGCTGGGCGGTCCCACCAATAGCACTTCAAGTACTCCTCGTTTGGACACCGACTGCCGGTAGTTAACAGTGATTCAGACGTGGACTACCATTAATGCTGAGTCCGAACGAGTAAGGCTGGTAGTTGTGGGCCATCGACTACAAGTAGTACTACGACCATGGCCCTTCATGTCTAGTACTACGGGTTCTTCGGATATACATCACTAACACCACGAGTCATCTGATACTACCAGTACCACTGTTGATCCCTGGACCCCTAATAACACAAAGGGTCATCCGAAAATGCTAACACCACGAGCCTTCCCCAGCGAGTAAGACCGATTCTCATGATAACACTTGGCTATCACCAGTATGTGTATCCCGAACCAAAAACTATGTTCACATGGTGGCCAACTGGGCGGTCCCACCAATAGCACTTCAAGTACTCCTCGTGTGGACCCTGACTACCGGTTGTTATCGGTGATTCGGACTTGGACTACGTAATGCTGAGTCCGAACGAGTAAGGCCGATAGTTGTGGGCCATCCACTACAAGTAGTACTATGACCATGGCTCTTCACGTCTAGTACTACGGGTCCTCCGGATACATCACTAACACCACGAGTCATTTGATACTAACAGTACCACTGTTGATCCCTGGACCCCTTTTAGCACAAAGGGTCATCCGGAGATGCTAACACCACGAGCCATCCCCAATGAGTAAGACCGATTCTCATGAAAACAGTTGGCTATCACCAGTATGTGTATCCCGAACCAAAAACTATGTTCACATGGTGGCCAGCTGGGCGGTCCCACCAATAGCACTTCAAGTACTCCTCGTCTGGACCCCGACTATCGGTAGTTAACGGTGATTCGGACTTGGACTACCATTATTGCTGAGTCCGAACGAGTAAGGCCGGTAGTTGTGGGCCATCCACTACAAGTAGTACTACGACCATGGCTCTTCACATCTAGTACTACGGGTCCTCCGGATACATCACTAACACCACGAGTCATCTGATACTACCAGTACCACTGTTTGATCCCTGGATCCCTTTTAGCACAAAGGGTCATCCGGAAATGCTAACATCACGAGCCGTCCCCAACGAGTAAGGCCGATTCTCATGACAACACTTGGCTATCACCAGTATGTGTATCCCGAACCAAAAACTATGTTCACATGGTTGCCAGCTGGGCGGTCCCACCAATAGCACTTCAAGTACTCCTCGTCATGAAATGTTGCCTGCTTTAGAAGGGCTAAGGAAATGTCATTTGTACATTGTCAAGAATTGTGCATTCTCAGATGATGCACAATTCTCATATGATAGCGACGATGACATGTATGAACAGGTTGGTTATATTGCCAAGTTCCTACTTATTATACAAAAAATGGCCACATCATTTGCATGTTGATCTAAATACCTTTCGTATGCTTTTGGACAGGACATGTCTGAGGAAGACATATATTCATGTGGGTACATGGATATCGGTGAGAGGAACATGGGAGAATATGGGTCATCGCCCAAAAGAAAGAAACTTGCAGATAACAATCCGAAGAAGGCATTGCTTTTCGGCAGCAGTGATGAGCCTCTTTTGTAGGCTTTTGGTTTTTCTACAATTTCAAGCTTTAGAGCTGAATTATTATCCCAAGTAGTGTTCATATTATTTCCGAACCAACAATCACTTCATTCAAGTGACAATTGTGAGACTATGTTTACAATAATAGGCTTTCAACTCTGAGTTGTTGCTCAATTTTTAGATGAAAGGTTCCTTTGATGCCCGCATACTAAATTCTGGCTTTTACTATTTTTGTATTGCATATGCTGCACCAGTCCAAACCAGTGTTATCTCACGCAACAGTCCATGCCACTGGTTGGTGATTTCTGATGCATGTTAGAATGATTTGCATCATTCAGAACCAGTAAGAATGATTAGCAACATGAGCTGAGCATCAGTCAAAAACAGCAAGAATGATTAATTAACCGATCAGTTTTACTAAATTCTTATACTTTTTTTAACTCTTCAGCATCTTCGTAATGTCAATTAATCCACCGTTTCACTTAGAATCTCACCACATTATGGATTGATGCAAATTTGCACAGGCACATTTCATGAAACAAGCAAAGAATATTACCTACCCTTCTCTGATTTGTTGTAAAAGAACTCTGAATTATAGGAGGGGGCTAATAGCGGCACACAAGCAGACACACACATGCATGTGTTCAATTACAACAACCGGAGAAATGACTACATACTCATGAAAGCCAAGAACTCATCAAACATCATCTTCAACCTCCCACATACTCATTAAATCTATGATATTTTTTGTACAGACAAGCACACCCTGCCTACCATCAGTCTTCTCTGCCTTGGCTGTTCAGTAATCTGACTATGCTAATTTGTCATGGAAAATTCAGTTTGCTGCCACATTGCATGGCAATTGAATGTCCAGCAATTGAGCAATCTGACTATGCGGTTGACAGTAATGGTACGCATTGGAAGTGGCTGTGGCAGGAGTGCTCTGCATAGAGCTGACCATATGTGTGTGCGTGAGTTTCGTTCTTCATCCTGGGCAACTCCAACATATGTTCAACATTTCATTGATAATATATTTTGTCCCAAAACTGGACAACCTGATAAGGTCTGAACAAAGAAAGTGTACACCATATTTTGAATTGATTAAATTTAGTGAACATAGCTTAACAAAATCTGAATATAACTGAACATAGTCTAGACATTTCAGAGCGTTGTACTAAATTCAGTTGGACATAGTCTGGAATGCAGCAAATAATTTTGTCGACGGGATACTAAATGTGAAAATGAATCACACAAACAGTTTAAAAATCACCTAGAATCTGCAGGTGCAGAACCATGCAAACTAAATCATGCTGCAACTTTGGACTCAAGTTAAAATTTCAGAATCTGCTATGGATCAAGGATTCCCAGATGCACTACGTAAGGTGGCCGGCTGCGCAAATACAGAGGGGAGGGAAATGTCTTTGCTCGCCGGCGTTGATGGGCGTCGCCGGATGCTTGACGGAGGGAGGCGCTGCAGGGGGGGTAGGGGTGGGGGGGCAAGGGAGACTTCGGCTGGCTGGCGTGCCACAGCGGATCCCCAGAACCCTGGTGGCAGGAGCAGATCGAAACCAGGGAGGCGGGCCGCTGGTGCTTGCCCTCGATCGGGGCCGCCGCGGGATCTCTCGATCGGAACGGCGAAAAGGGCGGCGGCGGCTATGCGACGAGAAACACAACGATGTGCGTGGGGGACGGGGGGCTAATCCTCCTGCAGAACGGATGGGAGGAACTTTTTTACCATTCTACCCTTTTGACCAAAAAATAATTCTTTAACTAATTTCCCAGATCTAACGGTCAGTAAAAATTGGAGGTGGAGTTACATGAAATTACGAGTTGTAACTCGCCAATCACCCTAAAAGAGCTCTTATTTTGGATGTGCTAATGGCATAACACAGTGGATATAAATCCTCTTCGTCTCCCTCCAAAAAATATGTCAGCTATCACACAATTTCACACCAAAATTATGGAATCTCTTCCGCGTCACAACTTCTTGATTTTTTTCCAACTCCACTCTTTTTTATGTGTTCTGTGTGCACGAGACTGGAATCAAGAAAACAAAAAATTTACTCAAACAAATTAATCAACCATTCTTGCAGTGGTGGGACAATTAAAGATCATTAGTCTCCAGTCACAATCCAGCATCGACTCAAGTTATGCTATTTTCTATCATCGCTAAATTAATGTGGTTTCTCTAATTAGCGATTGTTTGTAGGCAAGCCTTCTTAATTATGGTAATTGTTGTTCCGAGAGACCCGAGGTAAAATCAATCACTTTAGTAATATACAGTTTTAGTTTTCAATTATCTTATTTTAAATATAATTTGTTGTGTTGTTGCATGATCTTTCATCATAGTTACCTCCACCCTGTAGATTAAGATGTTCAGAAATCTAAGATAGCATTGTCGCTCAACGCTCCATGGCCTTGAGATGCTCCTAAGTGGAAGGTTTTTTTCCTGCTTCCAGACATGTTGAAGTTATGAATGTTTGATGATAAAGTGGAACATATAGAAAAGAAAAGCTACGATGTGTTGTACTAAACCATTTATATTTTGTAACAGTCTGATTTTAGATAAACTATGATAGAATAAATAGCATTCAAAGTACTCATCAGTGCATGATCATGAGTTTCATATATGAACAGGCAACACAGTTACAGTTATAATTTTAGTTGATAAATATGTCCAGTTCCATGCTATTGGGCTGATGAGATATAATTGACGCACACTTAGCTAATATTTTTTCTGCAAATGTTTTCTGAATTATGTCTTAAATCTTTTACATTCCTAGGTTACTCTGTCGTTATATCTTGAGAGCTGTTTTACGACATGCCATACCTTGGTTCAAGATATGCACTACATTTTGCTAAGTGTTGCACAGTGACATATTGTTCAAATAGTTATATGGGTGAGTTATCAAAAGTAATTGTCTATTGAATCCATTTGCACGCTTGATGCCTAGATTAGTATCTTAGTTTGTCCAACATATTTCTTCTTTGCATGAACGAAAGAGCGATATAACGACTCGGTATAAATTAATTTCAAACATGGACATGGAAGTATATAGTTTAAATATTTTTGTATTAAAATACGACTGTAAGTATTACATGTATCCATCTTTTTCTCATAAGTACAAGTATACAATTCAAACGCTTATTAGTTTTGCCTTAGACAGATACTGTTTCTTCAATGATGAATGCATGCAGAATTTACTACAATAAGAGACGGAGATTACTTGATTGGACTAATATACCTCTACTGAACCTACTTCAGGAACAGAACGACGGTGTTCCACATCCCCTTACGCATAGTTCAAGGACTGGTGCTCTGTTTCAGAATTTAAAACTAGAACATACATACAATATTGGAATCATTATTATTATTCCATGAAATCAACCAGTTAAGATTTTTTCTTTGATTGGTCTTTTATTATATATATTCTTTGATACGTCACCTCTTACAATTATACTCTTATTCTCATTGTTTATAGCTGAACGGTTGTTGAAAATAAATTTCAATTTTTGAGACAAACATGATTCATTATTTTCTATTCCCATAAATCATGTTTTTCTCGATCAAAATTTAAATTTAATCCGAATCCTATGGACTGGATGATTGATGTTACAAAATCAGGATGGCAGGTTCATTATATTAATAACCAAATTTAAATGTTCAATCTCAAGTACAGTCATGGTTAGTGAAGGAACAAAAACAATACTGAAGAGTCGACATAATTAAATGATCAATCCATGATACACAAGAAATAGTGTGTCTAATGGTATTTTAGTAAAAACACATCAATATATCCTTATGTAAAATGATTCCTAGAAACCACACAAAGAAATTCTTCTAAAATATGAAAATGTTCTAATTCATGTTTATGTGGCAAATTTATACTATGTGCTCCCTTTGTTCCTAAATATATGACTTATATGTAGGACAGGAGGGAGTACATGTTTTCACACACTAGCCCGTGCTGGTGCACGGGTTTACGACTAGTTATATTAATAGCGTTAGAGTTTGGTTTCTAAATACATGCCTTTATGCATCTGCATTTGTAAATTAAGACAATGCAAACCATCCATATAAATTATTATGATATGATGATTCTCATTTTTAATTGGATGCTTACAAAAAATTATTTAGTTGTACACTAACTCCCTAATCAAATAATGATAAGCGTTCAATTTCCCAACATACTATTGTCATGTTTAGATGGTCTCTTCATCTTGCTCCTGATCATGTCTTTCTAGGAAAATTATACTCTTATTCTCATTGTTTATAGCTGAACGGTTGATTGAAAATAAATTTCAATTTTTGAGACAAACATGATTCATTATTTTCTATTCCCATAAATCATGTTTTTCTCGATCAAAATTTAAATTTAATCCGAATCCTATGGACTGGATGATTGATGTTTACAAAATCAGGATGGCAGGTTCATTATATTAATAACCAAATTTAAATGTTCAATCTCAAGTACAGTCATGGTTAGTGAAGGAACAAAAACAATACTGAAGAGTCGACATAATTAAATGATCAATCCATGATACACAAGAAATAGTGTGTCTAATGGTATTTTAGTAAAAACACATCAATATATCCTTATGTAAAATGATTCCTAGAAACCACACAAAGAAATTCTTCTAAAATATGAAAATGTTCTAATTCATGTTTATGTGGCAAATTTATACTATGTGCTCCCTTTGTTCCTAAATATATGACTTATATGTAGGACAGGAGGGAGTACATGTTTTCACACACTAGCCCGTGCTGGTGCACGGGTTTACGACTAGTTATATTAATAGCGTTAGAGTTTGGTTTCTAAATACATGCCTTTATGCATCTGCATTTGTAAATTAAGACAATGCAAACCATCCATATAAATTATTATGATATGATGATTCTCATTTTTAATTTGATGCTTACAAAAAAATATTTAGTTGTACACTAACTCCCTAATCAAATAATGATAAGCGTTCAATTTCCCAACATACTATTGTCATGTTTAGATGGTCTCTTCATCTTGCTCCTGATCATGTCTTTCTAGGAATGGTTACCGACATCCCCCTTTGTCCTTGTGCTCTTGCTACACAATCATTCACACAATCCCAAATAAGTAATTCAAACTCTAATTTATCTTTCTCTTGTTGTAACTCATAATAAATTCATGAAAAAATTTGTTTGCATTGCACACACACACAGTGCTAGTGAATTCTTAATGGATCATTTTTAAAATCAAAATCATTGCAATAAAAGATTAATAAAATTCACGTCTTCAAAGAAAATTATTATTGGCTCAATAATGACATTTTTTTCCGCGAGAAAGATTCTTTAAAAACCCGCCAAGTAAGAATTCGCAGAAGCATTGTAAAATATATATATTTGGTACTGCAACATTTACTCACTGATCCAGCATCACTCTTGGTAATCATATCAGAGGTATCATAACTAGACTAGATTACTATAAACATATGTCTATGGCCGAGTAGCTGAACGATATTTTACTGATATAAACATATGTAATGACCTTTTTTTACACCATATTAGTTCTTACATTCTGGACACATGCTCTAGCTATATATAATCATGTTGTCAAATTTTCACTATAATTTAAATACATAATTTTAGGGCATGTACAATGATTGATCCGATGTTTTTACCTTCTTTATTTCACACTACTAAGATAGGACAAAAAGGTTCTGCAATACATTGCCTCTTAGTATCATCTGAATTCAATAACCTCTTATATGTGTAAAATAATATGTGTTGCCCAAATGTATTGAAACAAGGTGGGATGAAAATATGGCATCTCATACCTTTCTTTTGAAATTTCCATCTCTTGGCCAACAAAAGAAAACATATTTTTATCTCTCTCTTACATGTCAGAATCATTCTAAGATTCGTTGCTAAGTAGAAGCATTGTACATTTCCTTGATGTGAATGGTTTTACATCACCACATTGCCTGCCAGATGCCCTAATGCCTCAGTTAAGAAACAATTAAAATACAGTGACTGGGAAGAATATCACATATATATAGGGTAACGCTATTCTAAGCGTGAGTGTAGAATAGCTTATTCTACACCCCTAGTAACGCTATATACGAAATGTAGTAAAAGAATGTACCAAATTGTAGTAATTCTGAAAATATTTTTTTTACTATCCAAGTTTGTAATTTACTAATTTTCAGAAAAATTACTATATTTTATATATTATGTTACTAGATTTTGTATGTACCGTTACCGGGGTGTAGAATAAGCTATTCTACACTCACGCTTAGATTAGCGTTACTATATATAGACTGATGCTCAGTTATTATAAATTTTATTGCACCAAATTTGTGCAACAGTAAATTATGCTTAATTAGTAAACCATGTTACAAACGCACATTTTCTTTACTGATACACATGATCCATTTAGTTTAATTTATTAAGAAGGAAATGCTCTATATGGACCATCTAGTCGAAGTCGACCCAGAGTCCTAATCCATTGCAACACTTGTCTAGCTTCTCTTAGGCACATCGACTTTGAAAAATTCTACACCCGCTGCTTCCGGCACCAAAACTGCATGCAGCATCAGTACTCTGTCCTATGTTGTTGATGAGGTCTGTCGTGCACAATGCCTATTTTTTCTAATGAATGGACATAAAAGCCCGGAAATCATTGGTTGGATTATTATATATAGATAAACAGACAATGCAATAAAATGATGTTATAGTTGCTACTTGCCACACGTAGCTAGTTCGAACTGGGCCGTGTACATGTTGCAAGTCATCTTTTTCTGATGTTGGTGACGTACAAGAAGAATAGTGAGATGTGATGAACACCTTTTTATTTGCGAAGGAACGAACATCTTTTTATAGAATAGTGGGATATTACAAACCTCTGTTAGGCCATAAGTTATTCCCTGTATCTACTCTTATCCCTTTTAGCTACTCTGCTCCTTCCCAAGAAATTTCAATTTTGTATGAGCTACTGGGTATAATGCTTTGTATAAGATCGATTCACCTATGCCTCATACAATCTCGATTTTGCCAAACCTCTCTATTAGAATTAGTTATTTTTCTGTTTAGTTAATAGGATTTCTTGGTTAACAAGTTTTAAGATAGCAATTCTCAACAATCTGGATGTCAGATTTTGATTCATTATTATGGCTGTAGGTTTTGAAAGATTCAAACAATTCACAAAGTGTTGCTTCATTAGTAACTCCCTGACCTTTAATTTCATAGCCCGGGATGATATGTAGTCATGTAATTATCTCTAATACAATGTCCTAAACGTTGATGTTACATGCAAACTTCATAAAGATAGATATTTTGTGAGTGCATAGCGTGCTGAAATAAATTTCGATGGACTAACTCAAGTTCTTCAATGGAGTTGTTTTACTACAAATCTTCAGTATAGAACTGTACAACGAAGACAGTACATAACACTATGTAGTTCTAATTTCAATATTCTTGGAACATGTACAGTTCACATCATGGTTCGAGTCGATTAATGGCATCTGTACAAGTTTAGTTGTAGCATGTCGATACTCAGATGGTGGCAGCGTGGTGGGTCGAGCCATCGGCATGAACGACCAAGACAAGGCACATTCACACAGACATTAGATTGATATTTTGAGCAGATTATGCGGTAGCAATTCTGTCGATGCTTCACATAGTTGCATCTAACAGGTTTTGACCCTCTCGCCGAAGCTGCAGCTAGCCTTCATGTTGCATTGGTGTGAATGTATGCCTCCTTTCACTGCATTGTGTGCCAAATTGCAGTAGTGATTTGCTTTTGGGTGGAAACTAGTATATGTTCACTGATTCATCTTTGAACTCAGGCAAACAGAAATGTCAAATCTTTTCAAGACTCTAGGAAATAGTTTCAGAGTAACAATAGTCATAATGAATATATGCCAATTTGATGATTTGATTAAGTAGTAGTGCTACTCGAGATATTCACTAGTGTGTTTCCAGAATCATGTATGCTACATCTACTTCCTTTTGTCTACTGTTTTACAAAATAGTATATACACTATAATGGAGCCTATGCACTGTAATTGAGCCTAAAAAATAGTACCGTGGTGAGAAGCACGCAAGACCTAATATATTGCCTTTCGTGAAAAATAGATCACACATAAGTACATGATTCATCTGGTTCAGGATAAGGTTACCTTAAATACCATGTATTATCCCACAGAATAGATAAGTAAATACCATGCATTTTTCTCCACACCGATTATTACCTACTAAAGGTCATCCTTCGTACATCTGTTAGGCTGAGCTCAAGTAGGACTAAAATTTTCAGTCCCTTGTGCTTCATAAGCGCTGACAATTGTTGTTCCTAAAAGGAAAATCTTAGGCTATTGGTTTCGTTTGTTTGCAGAAATAAAACATTACAATTTACTTTGCTCTTATGCAAAAAGAACTGTTAATTTGGAAAAATATTGAATCGGTTTCTTTTAACAACAGATCTTGAGGATGGGAAAATTGTAATAAGTTTCAAAAGAATATTAGCATAAGTGCCACATAGAGAGTGACACAATAATGATAACTAACATAGCATGGACCTTACATGATTTCCTTATTGAATCAGTAGTCTACTTCATGTAGTAAAGTCACTGACTGATTGTAAATATTCCAATAACTCTTTGTTGTACTCTTTAAAAAATACGACTTCGAGATTAATCTCATACCTCTTTTCTCATATGATGCGTTTCATTGGCACTATCACAAATATCAGGTGGATGCACATCAATAATTCTTTAGACCAAACCTCTTAAGTTTTTTTTTCTTTTCAAAATACACTAATTCTACATACATTCATATCTCCTCCTAATTAAAGAGCCAGAATATTCGACTTTTGTAGTTTAACACAAACTTACTGTCCAGCTATGAAATCTGAGTCTTTAAACATATTGTATGAGCCAAACTTTCATATATTATTCAAAATTAAGCGATAACTACTCTTACATGTTGTCCTTCCCTTTGTGATTGCATCCTTCTTAATTTAATTAGGTTCATGCGTATGAGCCAAACTTTGAAACTTTCGGTATATACAAATATAATATAAGGTTATTTCATACGACACAATTAGAATGATTGTGTGATAGTGTGCATGCCTACGATTAGGTTGTAGTAATCCTTCTCTTGGACCAAACATTAATAACATCCTTTTTTGACTTATCATGCCATTTGTATAGAGATTATCGATACAGGTCAATATATAAATATTTTCCTCAATCTATTTCAGAATATATACAAATGTGGAAATAACTAGCCCGTGTTGATACACGTGTTGACGACTAGTAGACCTAATCGTAACAAGGAATCATATGGATTAGTGGCAAACATCATGCAAAGTTGACAAGTTTTATAACAGTCAGTTTCACACGATTGTCGAGGACTCCTCCCCCTCATGTCTGATGAGTCGTCCTATCTTTCGGGAGAGGATACTTTGCGGAGCGCCTCTCTCATGCATGTCCGGCGTTCAAATCATCTTTTCATATGCCTCAAAATCAAAGTTATCGGGGTTATATTTTAACGAACCACCCCCACCCCTCCCCCCTGCCCCCCTCTTGTCGAAGTTATCAGGGTTATGTTTTAGCGACCCCCTCTCTCATGTTTTCATATGCCTCAAAATCAAAGCTATCGGGGTTATGTTTTAACGAACCACCCCCCTGACCCCTCATCTTGAAGTTATCGGGGTTATGTTTTAACGACCCCCTCTCTCATGTTCTGATATGCCTCAAAATCAAAGTTATCGGGGTTATGTTTTGACGACCCCCTCGTTCATGTTTTCATATGCCTCAAAATCAAAGTTATCGGGGTTATGTTTTAACGATGAATACAAGCTTTATACACAAGATGAATACAAGATTTATACACAAGACAAATACACAATTCAACAAATGAACTAACCATCATCCTATGAAAAAAACTTAACATACAACAAATGGACACCTTTTGTCGAACAATGGAGGGACGATCAGGGACCAACTCCACTGAGATGCAACACCACAACATGTAATTCCACCGTGTGAAAAAAATTAGGCAGACTTAGTGATATTTGCATAGTGGCAGAAAACAAATTCATGATGCAACCTTTGAGGCAAGTAAACTATAAGCTACAACAGTTTTTCATGGCAACAAAGAGCATGGCAAGCATGTACTAATTACCCTCAACAAAACACCATTACTGATCATCATCCAAAGATGCGCAGATTTTTTACAAACCTCAATGCAAAATGTAAAGTATTAATACTGCCAATTTCAGACTTAGAGAAAAATAGCATGGCACTTCAAACTAGGTCACACATAAAGCATTGACACTTCAAACTAGCTATCACATAAAGCAAAAAAGAAGTATATTTTTCGCCAAAATACAACACATGACAGAGTTTCCTCTATTTCAAAAATAGTTCTCTGTTTTCAAAAATCATTCCCTCCATATAGAAACTCTTGTAAATAATGTGGGTTTTAAAATTTTCTCCCAATCCTTTTAATTATCTTATAAACATCAGTAGTAATATTTTCATAATGATTTGGCCTCAAAAACATTATTTTATTAGTATTATCAAACTCTAGAATGACCCTATTGCACTAGAACTATTTCAAATAATTCTTTTCAAATGCCACAAATTTTTTGAGAAGTCCTCTGATGCCTATAGATCACTTTTATGCAAAAACCCACTTTGGTCATTTGGAAATTTTGAGCACAACTTCCATTTCTTAGTTTTGGTCCAATCTTGGCATTGAACTACAACCCTATTTTTCATTGCTCAAATAATTCTCAATTTTTTTCATCTTATAGTCCTTCCAACTAAACCCTTAAGTCCAGAATGGCAGCCCCAATTTCATCTTGCAAGTCCACCAAGTAATTCCCTGTAGTTTCTGTCCAGAACTAAATTCTAATAAAACTTGCACTAAAAAGTTTTTCCTTTTATCAAACTACCTTGAGCATCATCACTAACATCCAAGGAGACATCATCCTGCCAAGTTTCACATACGACAAAGTTCCCTAGCTAGCCCTAGCATTTCATCAAACACCTTGTGGACATGGCTGAAACCTTGCAACTCACTGAAACCTTGCAACGCTCTGAACCAACTTGACCATCATCACATACTGGTCGGCCGGCTGTGGAGCGGTGGCATCGGGTCAGGGCTGGTGATATGTCTCCAACGTATCTATAATTTTTGATGGTTCCATGTTGTTATATTATCATCCTTTGATACTTTACAATCACTTCATAGCAACTTCATATCATTTTTTGGGACTAGCCTATTGACATAGTGCCCAGTGCCAGTTGTTGTTTTTTTGCTTCTTTTTTACTTCGCAGAAAATCAATACTAAACGGAGTCCAAACGCAGCGAAACTTTTTGGAGATTTTTTCTGGACCAGAAGACACACGTTGGGCCAAGGAAGTACCAGAGGGGTGATAACCCACAAGTATATGGGATCGCAATAGTTTTCGATAAGTAAGAGTGTCGAACCCAACAAGGAGCTAAAGGCAGAACAAATATTCCCTCAAGTTCTATCGACCACCGATACAACTCTACGCACACTTGATGTTCGCTTTCCCTAGAACAAGTATGAAACTTGAAGTACTTTGTAGGTGTTGTTGGATAGGTTTGCAAGATAATAAAGATTATGTAAATAAAAAGTAGGGACTGTTTAGATAAAGACACAACTAAGTTAGTTTTAGTAAAGAGCTTTTTGTTATGAGAAAGTTATTTGTCCCTAGGCAATCGATAACTAGACCGGTAATCATTATTGCAATTTTATTTGAGGGAGAGGCATAACCTAACATACTTTTTCTACTTGGATCATATGCACTTATGATTGGAACTCGAGCAAGCATCCGCAACTACTAAAGATCATTAAGGTAAAACCCAACCAGAGCATTAAAGCATCAAGTCCTCTTTATCCCATACGCAACAACCCCCTTACTCGGGTTTGTGTTTCAGTCACTCATGCAACCGACTATAAGCGAATCATGAACGTATTGCAACACCCTACAGCGGGGATCCCTCACGCTTGCGCGACACGGAGAGCGCCATAGGACAACACCAATAATAAAACATGCAACTCAAACCAATCTTGATCATCAAATAGCCAATAGGACAGAATGGATCTACTCAAACATCATAGGATAGCCATACATCATTGGGAAATAATATATAGCGTTGAGCACCATGTTTAAGTAGAGATTGCAGCGGGTAAGAGAGAGGTTACACCGCTGCATAGAGGGGGGAAGAGTTGGTGATGATGGCGGTGAAGTTGTTGGTGAAGATTGCGGTGATGATGATGGCCACGGCAGCGTTCCGGTGCCACCGGAAGAGAAGGGGAGAGGGGGCCCATTCGTCTTCTTCTTCCTTGACCTCCTCCCTATATGGGAGAAGGGTTTCCCCTCTGGTCCTTGGCCTCCATGGCTTGGAAGGAGCGATAGCCCCTCCGAGATTGGATCTGTCTCTCTGTCTCTGTCTCTCTGTTTCTGCGTTCTCAAATTCTACCCTTTCACCGTTTCTTATATTCCCGGAGATTCGTAACTCTGATTGGGATGAAATTTTAACACGATCTCTATCCGGATATTAGCTTTATTGCGGCAAAAGAAGGGCACCAACCGCCTTACGGTGTGGCCACGAGGGTCAGGGGCGCACCTGCCCCCCAGGGGCGCGCCCCCTGCCTGGTGCCCCCCTCGAGCATTGTCTCGCGTGGCTTTTTCTTCCCAAAAATCATATATATTCCAAAAAAATCTCCGTCAGTTTTTATCCCGTTTGGACTCTGTTTGATATGGATATTCTGCGAAACAAAAAACATGCAACAAACAGGAACTGGCACTGGGCACTGGATCAATATGTTAGTCCCAAAAATAGTATAAAAAGTTGCCAAAAGTATGTGAAAGTTGAATAATATTGGCATGGAACAATAAAAAATTATAGATACGATGGAGACGTATCAAGGGGGGCTCCGAGGGGAGCACAACCCACCTGGGCGCGCCTGGGGGCCCAGGCATGCCTTGGTGGGTTGTGCCCACCTCGGCCGCCCCCACACCGCCTCTTTGCCCTATAAATACCCCGAAAATCCAAAAACCCTAGGGAAGTCAAACCCTAGGGAAGTCAACGAAACACAATTCCAGCCGCCGCAAGTTCCAGAAACCACAGATCCAATCTACACACCATCACGGAGGGGTTCATCATCCTCATTGGTGCCTCTTCGATGATGAGTGAGTAGTTCATTGTAGATCTTCGGGTCTGTAGTTAGTAGCTAGATGGCTTCCTCTCTCTCTCTCTCTCTCTCTTTTGATTCTCAATACAATGGTCTATTGGAGATCTATTTGATGTAACTCTTTTTGCAGTGTGTTTGTTGGGATCTGATGAACTTTGAGTTTATGATCAGATCTATTTTATCCATGAAATTTATTTGAGTTTTGATATCTTTTATGTAGGATTTCTTATAGCCTCATATTTCTTCTTCGAATCTTTGATTTAGTTAGGCCAACTAGATCGATTTTTCGAGCCATGGGAAGAGGTGCTTTGTGATGGGTTCGATCTTATGGTGCTCAATCCCAGTGACAAAAGGGAACATGACACGTATGTATCGTTGCTATTAAGGATAACAAGATGGGTCTATTCCTACATGAATAGATCTTCTCTACATCATGTCATCGTTCTTATCGCATTACTCCATTTCTACATGAACTTAATACACTAGATGCATGCTGGATAGTGGTCGATGTGTTGAGTAATAGTAGTAGATGCAACTAGGAGTCGGTGTACTAATCTTGGACGTGATGCATATATAATGATCATTGCCTGGATATTGTCATGATTATTTGAAGTTCTACCAATTGCCCAACAGTAAAAAATTTACCTGCCGTATGCTATTTTTCTCGAGAGAAGCCACTACTGAAATCTACGGCCCCGGGTCTATTCTATATCATATTTGCCTTCGAGATCTATTTTTATTCACTTTGATTTTCAGATTTATTATTCCAAAAACCCAAAAATACTTTGCTGCAATTTTTCATTAGTTTATTTTATTTCGCGTTTCCGCGAGATCTGTTTATCTAATCTACTACAAATTTATCTATCGTTTTACCCGGGATGGATTGACAATCCCTCTTACACGTCGGGTTGCAAGTATTTGTTCTTTGTGTGCAGGTACCGTTTACATAGTGTTGCGTGGTTCTCCTACTGGTTCAATAACCTTGGTCTCATCACCTAGGGAAATACCTGCCGTAGCTGTGCTGCATCACCCCTTTCTCTTTGGGGAAATAGCGACGTAGTTCAAGGCGCATCAAAATGAATTTTGGCGTCGTTGCAGGGGAGACATCATCAACACCTATCAGGTTCATAATCACAAATCTCATCTCCTTGCAATTTACATTATGTGCCATTTTCCTCTCATTTTCCTCTCTCCACTTCACAAAAATTTGCCGTTTCATTCGCCCTTTTTCCATTCGCCATTTTCTCGTCAAATCTGTTTTCGTGGGCAATTTTGTTTGTCACTTTTTGTCATTATGGATAGTTACCACTCTATTGCGTGCACCCCCGAGAACGAGGTTCTTCATTTTAAACAAAGGGGAGGGGAGAATATAAAATATGCTTGGTACAGGATTTGTAATGCTCATAATAGATCTATTCATAAGCAATCTACCATTGTTCTTCTTTGATGTTTTTATGTGGGCATATACACTTGGTATAGATTCGTCCTTGATATTATTACCGGTGGGAATTTCTTGATGTGTTCTTCTCTACATTATTTTAATGCCTTGGGGAATCTAGTGGGTTCACCACCTCTTATGATTTACGAAACAACTTTAACTCGCGAGCATGTTATGGAAAGGCTAGATGCTATTGAAAAGAAAATGCTCACTGAAGAAAATATTGAAAAAATAGATAAAAGGATGCACAATCTTGCTAATAGAATCAGGTCAGAAGCAGGAGACACTGTTGACACCAGATTTTGGCATGGTCAAAAACATAATTAAGAAGGCTTCAAATGGAAAAGTGCTCAAAGTGAGAAAGTTCCGTATCGTCAAAAGGAGAAACTTTGATATTTGGGCCATAGCCATCCGATCTAATCTCTAAGGCCGAAGTTGTGTTTGAAGTACTGAGATTTTGTATTCAGAACACTATTCGGCTTATTACGCCCCCAAGATGGCCTCGTATGGGAAAAGTTTCTACACTGATTGCCTTCGTCTCATCGAAACGATCAATTTTGATATAAAGAACGTCAAAATCGGAGTTCGTATGCAAAAATTAGAGCCAAAACTATGTGTTGCATAAGTCTACCCTGGAAGTTCCAGGCAAAACTTCCGGGGAGGTTCCGGGCTAAACAGAAACTTTGCACGCGGTGCGCCCCGAAAACTGGAATTTTAACATTATTTGCAGATTTGTGGGGCAGATTTTGACATCAAGATGACCTCGGATGAAACAGTGATCAACTTAAGAGTTTTTCTCCATTACAAGATCTACAACTTTGCTTTTGAGACCATCATCATCCGAAGTAGTATGCGGCCTGCAGATTCAGTGCAAGAGGGCTACTTGATATAATTTCAGCCCGGAAGTTCCGGGCCAGACCGGAAGTTCCGGTCCTCATAGTCCGAGTTAGGGTAACTTTTGATGATTTGGACGTGATTTGAGTCCTTTTCTTGTACGGGAAGTCCAGCTGCCTCATATATATGTAAGGGGTGACGGCCGATTGAACAACACACAATCAAACAAATCAATCTATTATCTTTTTACCTTTACCTTTATCTCTCTCCCTTGTTCTTCTTCTTCCTCGTTCTTCGTTCGTTCTTCGTTTGCAGGGCAGCGAACCTCGAGGCCCTAGGGGCGGTCAGGCCGACCTAGGGCAGCCCATAGCCGCCGCGCGCCCTGACGGGGTCCCTCCCAGGCGTGTGAGGTTTCGGGTCCACAAAAGCGCCCGCCGGGTTGTCTTGCGTACCGCGCTTCCGGCGGGTCTCCTTCGACGTGAGCTGAGGTGCATCACCCCCGGCGTCGAGGGTACACGGTGACGTGTTCATGTGCGAACACACTTTTTGGCGACTTCGCTGGGGACAAAGCTTTGAACAGTCTCTAGCCCATTCTTGCTATGAAGAGATCGTCATCTAGGGTTTGCAATCTACAAAGGTAATATGAATACCCAATTCCCTACTGTAGATGCAAATAATTCATATGATGTTACTAGATCATTCAATGATTATACTCTATCGGCCAGCCCTAGTTTTTTCAATAATGCATCTAATTACGTGCATAGGCCGATTCAAAGTAATTTACATGTTTCAACTTCTTGTGATACTAGTAACATACAACCTATGTATCATAACTCTCATGCATCGACAACCCCACAAATCCATATGCCGATGAACAATATGATGGGTTCGGTTAATCAATTTGAAACACCTCATGTTAAAATTTCCAATAGCATAGAAGAAAGTGTTTCACCTTTTTATTCATCGGCAACTAATTTGCAGTATGTGAATCCAACCTTGCCGATGGATGGGAGAATTGGCCATGCTACTACTAGCTATTCGGCCAGTTACTCTCAACCATCATATGCTACACCTGATGTTAGAAATTTTTCAGCACCATATGCAACTATGGATGTTCATAATTCGGCCCCGCATCTTCATGTTCATAGTCGAATAAGTGAAAATTTTATAGGAACACATGTGCCATCATCAAATACTGTAGCATATAATGCATACTCTATGTAATTCGAGAATTTCGGCAACACTCACGAATCATTGCCGAAAGAATCTGAAAGTATTGTGGAGCAATCCCTTCCAGAAGCGCTTGTGGCCGCGTTAAAAAGGAGCTTGGCACAAAACAAGAAAATTAGTGCTCTTTGCCTTGAACAATATGAAAAGGGGTTGTTTCCTGATTATGCTGCAATAAAGGCTAGAGTTTTGCAAGAAGATGAAACTACATGCATTGATGGAATTGGCGAAAGAGCATATGGTTATACAGCAGTGCATACACCTCCACCTAGTACCGCAGCATATTATACATCCCCTACACAATTGCAAAATTTCGGCAACACTAACCCTTCATTGCCGAAAGATTCTAAAAGCATTGGGAGGCAAACTAATCTAGAGCAGGCTGGAATTGAGAGGGGAGTTAAAGCTTTGCATGATAGGGTGCAAGTACTTCGCCAAGAGAGAATTGATAGGGAATTGGCTCAAATAAAATAAGTATTGCCAATTGATATAACCGGTGAAAAGAATGATGATTCGGAAACTAAAAGTGCTTCGGTTGAAAAAGCCGAATCAAGTAGTAAAGATTCTGAATCCATCAAATCCAAAGAGGCAAACATTGTTGAGAAAGGGCATGGGAAGTATAGCAAGACAACCATACTTGATTTTTCTGAAGTTAATGGAACCTACTTCCTGCCCTATGAGTTTCGTGCCATAGAAATTGATGAGCTTTAAGAAGAAGAACAAGTAGCCGAAGAAAGTTTGGTGGACGAAGATCTTCAAACTAATGATGCACGAAACCAAGAGAAAGATGATGACAAGGCGTTGGGGAGCTATCCGAAGGCGGAGCAAGATATTCTTCAAGTCACACCATCATCATGCTCTCCCAACATGTTTGAAGTGGTATGTCTAGCAAGTAATTTACCTATTTTCAGATTTGGTCACAACTTTATTGTTGATGCATATATTAGAAAAATTTTAATAAGTAATTTTCAAAGACCAATGAAGAAGGGCAATTTATTTGTTAGCAATAAAATTGTTACTAAGCATATCGGCCAATATATTGTACCATTCAAAGAGACCGATGGTGACTTATTACTGCAGCCAAAGCTTTTCCCATTGCTTTATATAAAGTTCATATCTAATTGGGTAGCTTTTCTTGCTTCATGCTTGGCTTATGCATGGTCTCAATTGAGACGTGTATGTTGTAACTACTTTGATTTCATAAATTTAAAGCCAAGGTTAAAATCTTTTGGGAAAATCGATGCTAGTATAGTTTCTTATTTAAGGACATCGGAAAAAGTATGCGAAAGAGAATTCATAGCCGAATGGGAAGATGCCAAATCTGAACCATTCGTTTGCTTAACTCCAAAGCTGTTCTCACAACAAGATCGGCTAGAAAACAAAAGGTATACCTTCAATTCAAACATATGTGATCAAATCTTTGCTTTGTTGTTGAAAAATAATTACATTAGAATTCTTGATCACCATGTCAAGCCATCTATCCAAGGACGAATGTATTGTAAGTTGCATGATTCGTCCAAGCATAATTTTGAGGACTGCCACATGTTTCGTCAAATAGTTAAATCGACCGTTGAAAAAGGACGACTGAAATTTGTTGAAACACCAAAGGATGACCAGTCTATTCCGATTGGTCTTGATGGCAAAAAGTTTTTGCATCGGCTACTTCAAGCCGATCCATCTAAAGAGAAGGTAAAAACTGCAGGTGATGGGATCAAGCTTTCAAGTAAAGAAGTAGTTGAAGATCACAATGGACATGAACTTGAGGATGAGAATTCCATTAAAGCTACTATGAAGACGCTAAGGACTGGGGCGGGGGGCAACAAGGAAATCCAATGATCGATGAAAGCAAACCAAAAGAAAACAATGGCCGAAATAAGTGCAAGTGCAAGAGATCAAAAATCACCTTCGCTGAACTATTGGATAAATATCAAAAGAAGAGTGGAGAGAAGAATGCTTATCGGCCAAATCATGCAAAGAAACCAAGATCACCCCAAGGCGCAAATATGAGGATCGGTATTGGCAAAGTGAGAATTTTAATGCAACATATTCATATCCTTATTTTGGTCCGCCAGTGCCAATGCCGTGGATGCATCCCTATGCTCATGTAGATCCATATCCATCATGGGACATGTATGATACAAGGGCACACTCTCCATCTTATTTTAGACCATCTAACCAATATTATGCATCTCTGGGAAGATCAACATTTGAACAATCATATGTTAAAGGCTGTTTCAATCATAAGGAATCGGTCCGGAGCTCAAAGAAGAAGAAAGAGGTGGTCAAACAAGTGTACCGTGTTAAAAGAGATGGTCGTAAGAGTGCAACTTCAGATTTGATCTCAAATGAAAAAGAGCTAATTAACGTGTTGACATTGGCTACTAAAGGCAATGAGACGAAGCAACCAATTATCAAGAGTCAAAGTGCCAAATCTGAAGAAAAGAAGTTGACAATGAACAAGGTAAAACAAAAATTGCCATTGCTTCAAACAAAATCACAGCCGGGGTGCCCACTCGGCTTATCGTATTGGCGAAAGAAGGAATTACAAAAACTTAGTGCACAAGAGCTGAAAAAGAAGAACATGGCATGGGTTCCCAAGAGGAGTAGTCAAAATAAAAATGATGTGCAACCTTCTATTGCAACAAGTGTTATAAAAATGAAGAAAGACAAGGATGGAAACCAGAAACAATTAAGCGGAAGGTTTGCATCACCCCATCAAAATCTTCGGTTAGCACATCAGCCATGTTTTTCAACCATACCATTGATGCCTTTGCCATGGAATTCATCACCAGGTATGATAAATTACCCTCCCTGGATTTATTTTGATCCATGGAAACGACATAATTTTCTGCATCACGAGAGGGTATTACCAAATCTCTATACAATTTATTAGCTACAGTTTTTCTTGCTAATCCAAAGGGCCGAAATATTTGTTTGCTATTTCATTTGTTTATTTCGGCTATACATGATTTGGTGGATGAATTCTACATGGGCCTCATGGTAATGGTCGATACTTATCTATCACCCTAAGGATATATGTAAGAATGGCCGATGTGGTACTCCAACATCGTCCTTAGTTTGAGTAGAGATTGAGATAAGTGCTTACAAAGGAATTTGTCAAATTGATGCCATTGAGGATATTATGCATAGACCAATTCACCAAAATTGCAAAGTGAACTTATGTTTTGATTGGGTGTGCTTTGGCTTGTTAGTTTTCAGAACTTACGTAAGGCCAAATCATGGTTGATTTTATTATTGAGCATCATATTGACATCATGCATAATATTGTTTTTAGCTTGATCTCTCTAGTACCATGGAGACTATATATTGATGGTTAAATTTCTAACAATGGCCAAGGTGTTGGTGTTGTTTATTTATCTCCATATGAAGCTATTTTGTGAAGCCTCATGCCGCTTAAAATATTTTTGCACAATGATCAAAGCCGAATATGCATTCTTATTCGGATTGGAGCTTTGCCTTGCTATAGGTGCTATACATATTGAGGCTTCCGGTGATTCGTTATTAGTAGTGCAACAAATATACAAGGGTTATCAATGTTATGATGAATCACTTATAGTTTATCTTTTGGTATGTCTAGATGCAAGATTTACCTTTGTTGCTTTAAAATTGTTCATATATCTAGACATGACAATTCGAAAGAGTTGGCACAGTAAGCATCCGGCTACTATGTTAACCATGGTGTATTACATTTCTATCAATAGCCGATGCTAGGTATTGTCAATATAGGTAAGGCCGAACCGAAGCCCACCGCTTCGGCCACTAATGAAACTTTTATGCAGACGAAGTAAGGATCGGAGGAAGTTCATTCTTGGTTATCTACAAAATCCTAGTGAAAGGGTGAAGAATCTGGTTCGGAGGATGGTTTTGATCTGTGGAACCTTATCACCGGATTGTTATAGAAGCTGAGAAGTTTTCACCCAAGTTTGCATCAAGAGGTTCAAACAAGCAATGGCCGATATATACTTATCGTCCTAAGAACATGCAAAATGGCCGATGGAGTGTTGACATCGTCTTTAGAACAAGCTATGCGGGAGTCATTTTTCGGCATACAAGCTTTGCCAAAAAACAGGGGGGCATGTGTTGACACCAGATTTTGGCATGTTCAAAAACATAATTAAGAAAGCTTCAAATGGAAAAGTGCTCAAAGTGAGAAAGTTCCGTATCATCAAAAGGAGAAACTTTGATGCCGTAGCCATCCGATCTAATCTCTAAGGCCGAAGTTGTGTTTGAAGTACTGGGATTTTGTATTCAGAACACTATTCGGGTGATTACGCCCCCAATGTGGCCTCATATGGGAAAAGTTTCTACACGGATTGTCTTCGTCTCATCAAAACGATCGATTTTGATATAACGTACGTCTAAATCGGAGTTTGTATGCAGAAGTTAGAGACAAAACTATGTGCTGCATAAGTCTGCCCCGGAAGTTCCGGGCTAAACAGAAACTTTGCATGCGGTGCGCCCCGAAAACTGGAATTTTAACATTATTTGCAGATTTGCGGGGCAGATTTTGACATCAAGATGAACTCGGATGAAAATGTGATCAACTGAAGAGTTTTTCTCCATTGCAAGATCTACAACTTTGCTTTTGGGACCATCGTCATCTGAAGTAGTATGCGGCCTGCAAATTCAGTGCAAGAGGGCTACTTGATATAATTTCAGCCCGGAAGTTCTGGGCCAGACCGGAAGTTCCGGCCCTCGTAGTCCGAGTTAGGGTAACTTTTGATGATTTGGACGTGATTTGAGTCCATTTCTTGTACGGGAAGTCCAGCCGCCTCATATATATGTAAGGGGTGACGGCCGATTGAACAACACACAATCGAACAAATCAATCTATCATCTTTTTACCTTTACCTTTATCTCTCTCCCTTGTTCTTCTTCCTCGTTCTTCGTTCATTCTTCATTTGCAGGGCGGTGAACCTCGAGGCCCTAGGGGCGGTCAGGCCGAACTAGGGCAGCCCATAGCCGCGCCG
This sequence comes from Triticum dicoccoides, assembly GCF_002162155.2. Classification (NCBI taxonomy): domain Eukaryota; kingdom Viridiplantae; phylum Streptophyta; class Magnoliopsida; order Poales; family Poaceae; genus Triticum; species Triticum dicoccoides. Next base: position 601,833,781 of record NC_041390.1, on the reverse strand, counting down.
CGCCCTGACGGGGTCCCTCCCAGGCGTGTGAGGTTTCGGTTCCACAAAAGCGCCTGCCGGATTGTCTTGCGTACCGCGCTTCCAGCGGGTCTCCTTCGACGTGAGCTGCGGTGCATCACCCTCGGTGTCGAGGGTACACGGTGATGTGTTCGTGTGCGAATAGACGCTCTTAAATTACCGAAAGAAAAAGAACTCGCATTCAACGAAAGAATAGAGCAGAGCCCTGCTATAATTGATAAGTTGGAAGAGATTTTTAGTAATTCAAGCACGGCTTTTTCTTCCGCTAAAAGTATTGAAAAAACTTCGGTAAAAATTGGCAAGGTTACTCAAGTCACTAAAAACAAGGGTGCAACTTCCAATAGTCACAAATAAGATCTTATGATGATTAGTATTCACCCAGATTTTGTTGAAGTGATAAAATACCCTACGTGCAAGAATGAATTCTTCAAACTTGTTCCTAGGAGTATTGTTATTGATAATTTGTATGCTAAATCTTTGAAGAATTCTAAGTATTTGATTAACGAGATGGAAACTAAAGATGACAACACTAGATCTATGTATTATGCCTAGCTAGGGGCATAAAACGATAACGCTTGTTGGGAGGCAACCCAATGAATAAAATTTATTTTTATCTTTTTCCTTCTGTTCTTGAGTGTTTACACAATTATGATACTGTTATGATTGTGTTTTTATGTTTTATTTAGTGTTTGAGCCAACTAAAGCCTTTGGGATTATGTTTGGTGATAGTTGATTTGATCTTGTTGGAAAATAGAAACTTTTGTATCCAGTAAAATAATTTTCCAAAATCATATAATTGACGAAAGCTTCTGAATTTTTTACACAAGGTTTATATAAAAATTGCCTACATCGTCCTAATTTTTCAGAATTTTTGGAGTTACAGAAGTAAACGAAGTTTTCAGATTGCTACAGACTGTTCTGTTTTTGACAGATTATGTTTTCTTTGCGTAGTGTGCTTATTTTGATGAATCTACGGTTTGTATTGGAGGGTATAAGCTATCGTAAAGTTGGAATATAGTAGATATAATGTAGAAATAAAATATGAATGGGTTTGCAATAGTACTTAGAGTAGTGATTTGCTTTGTTACACTAATGGATCTCACGAAGGTTTTGTTGATTTTTGAGTGACTGAAGTTTTCAAGTTTTGGGTGAGATCATGATGGATGAAGGAATAAGGAGTAAGAAGAGCCTAAGCTTGGGGATGCCCATAGCACCCCAAGTTATTACCCAAAGAGGAACAAGCAACTAATCTTGGGGATGCCCCCGAGTGGCATCCCCTCTTTCTTCTAACGACCATTGGTATTTTACTTGGAGCTATATTTTCATTCGTCACATATCATGAGTTTTTCTTGGAGTGTCCTGTATTATATGAGTATTTGATTGTTTTGCTTTTTATTCTGAGTCATCTATCCTTGCTGGACACACTATTTGAGAGAGCCAAAATTATGCTATGATTTGTTAGAATTGCTTTTTGTGCTTCACTTAGATCTTTTTGAGCTTTGGAATTGCTCTAGTGCTTCACTTATATCTTTTTGAGCACGGTGTGCTTTAGTATTTTTGAAGAAATTAATGCTCTCATGCTTCACTTATATTTATTTGAGAGTTAGTAAAAAAATATAAGAAATTCTCTCATGCTTCACTTAAATTATTTTGAGAGAAGAAAAATTTTATGCTCATGTTCTTCACTTAGATTTGTTTGAGCTAACAAAAGCAACACATGAAATTAGTCCCAAAGTTATAGATATTCAAGAGAGATATAATAAAAAAATTTCATGAATATCATTGGACAAAATAAACTTGATTCCTTGTACTAGTTTTGCGATATGATGATATAACTTGTGTGAGTCATGTTGATGAGTAATTATGCTTTTTTAAGAATACTAGTGTCAAGGTTTGTGATTCGCTATGCAAGCACAAAAGTCAGTAGTTATGGAATGAAATTACATCCTACTTGTGGTGCATTATTCGGTGTTAGTTATGCTTAATGCCCGCTTAAAAAAATTGTTTCTTGGTTGGATGCTTCTCAATCTTTTGCTATCCTTCACTCGTACTAAGTGGTATTACTACTTGTGCATCCAAAATCCTTAAACCCAGTTTTTGCCATATGAGTCCCCTATACCTACCTATATGTGGTTTTCTTTTGTCATTCTAAGAAAATTTGTATGTGCCATCTCTAATCTTCAAAATAAATTTCCTTTTAGTGTGCTTGTACCGCTCATGAAACGGTAGGGGGTGGTTGATATTTTTCCATGCACTTGTCATTGCACGAGAGTGTGGCAAAGGTATTAGGGATGCCCAATCCTCAAATGAAAAATGAATTTACTTTATGTTCTCAAATAATAAATTCATTGGATAGTGTTGGTATGGACGGTACCCGTGGATTCGGTTAGCCGTGGAATGTCAAAGTATGGTGGAAAAAGGAATAAACTTTATTTTCTGTTTGGGAACTGCCTATGATATATCTAGCATGGAAAGTATTGGGAACTACTTGATTATTTTCGTTGACAGGAAAGGCATGCCACCCAAATGTTTTATATCTATCTTTTTCTGCTTTGAACTCTGGCACCTCTACAAATCCCTACATCCCTCTGTGAAGGGCCTTTCTATTTACTTTATGCAATTTTTATTTTTTGATTCTCCATCTTATCTTATAAAGCACCAACTAAGGGGCACTATGATCGTACTTGAGCATCGGGTGTAGCTAATATGCGAGTGTGTTTCATGAATGGATCAATGATTGAGCATGATGGGCTAGGGATAACTTGCTTTAGTGTTGATATTTTGAAACACATGGTTGCTTGTTGATATGCTTGAGTATTGAAATCTTCATGTCAAAACTAGACTATTGCTTTGAATCATATGAAAGTCCACATGTCCATGCTACAAAAGAAAAGAATATGTGATGAACATGTTAGGCAGCTTACCAGATAAATAATTCCATTTTTATCATTTACCTACTCGAGGACGAGCCGGAATTAAGCTTGGGGATGTTGATATGTCTCCAACGTATCTATAATTTTTTATTGTTCCATGCTGTTATATTATCATTCTTGGATGTTTTACAATCATTCTATAGCAACTTTATATCATTTGTTGGGACTAACCTATTGACATAGTGCCCAGTGCTAGTTGTTGTTTTTTGCTTGTTTTTTACTTCGCAGAAAATCAATACCAAATGGAGTTCAAACGCAATGAAACTTTTTGGAGATATTTTCTGGACCAGAAGACACACGTTGGGCCAAGGAAATACCAGAGGGGGGCTCCGAGGGGAGCACAACCCACCTGGATGCACCTGGGGGCCCAGGCGCGCCCTGGTGGGTTGTGCCCACCTTGGCTGCCTCCCACACCACCTCTTTGCTCTATAAATACCTGAAAATCCAAAAACCATAGGGGAGTCGACGAAACACAATTTTAGCCGCTACAAGTTCGAGAAACCACAGATCCAATCTAGACACCATCATGGAGGGGTTGATCATCCTCATTGGTGCCTCTTCGATGATATGGGAGTAGGTCATTGTAGACCCTCGAGTCCGTAGTTAGTAGCTAGATGGATCTCTCTCTCTCTCTTGATTCTCAATACAATGGTCTCTTGGAAATCCATGTGATGTAACTCTTTTTGTGGTGTGTTTGTTGGGATCCGATGAACTTTGAGTTTATGATCAGATCTATTTTGTCCATGAAAATTATTTGAGTTTTGACCTCTTATATGCATGATTTCTTATAGCTTCATATTTCTTCTTCGAATCTTTGGTTTAGTTAGGCCAACTAGATCGATTTTTCTTGCCATGGGAAGAGGTGCTTTGTGATGGGTTCGATCTTACGGTGCTCAATCCCAGTGACAAAAGGGGACATGGCATGTATGTATCATTTCTATTAAGGATAACAAGATGGGGTCTATTCCTACATGAATAGATCTTGTCTACATCATGTCATCATTCTTATTGCATTACTCCATTTCTCCATGAACTTAATACACTAGATGCTTGCTGGATAGCGGTCGATGTGTGGAGTAATAGTAGTAGATGCAGGCAGGAGTTGGTCTACCAATATTGGACGTGATGCATATATAATGATCATTGCCTGGATATCGTCATGCACTACTGCAGGATGCTGCTAACGCGACACTACGATCAGAGAACCTTCGATGAAACTGTGTGCGATGCCATAATCGCAAACGGTGGTGTAAAAACTCTGTCAAAATGGTGCAAAACGTTTGCGATGGAGGATGCATCAAACATGGTTCAGATTTTAGTTGCGTGTGCGATTGAGGGCATGCGGTTCGGTTCAGTTAACCGTTTGCGATGAGGAGGAACAAAAGAAACGGGCAGATAGATGAAGGTGTGTGTGATGTACAGCATACGGTTCACTAGGATGAACTGTTTGTGATTAGGAAACACAAAAGAAATGGTCAACCAGATCAAAGGTGTGTGCGATATACGACATGTGGCTGACTCGGATGAACTGTTTGCGTTGAGACATGAGAACAGAAATGGTTCAAATGAACAAGATGTGTGTGATACGAGGCAAACAGGTCTGTAATCGGAAACGTGTGCGAAGACCGATAACAACATACACGATTACTGCTAACAAGTCATGTGTGTTGTGAGCAAACGACTGCTGGTATACAATTGTGCGTGATTGATGAAAACATCACCGAAGGGTTCCATTGTTTAGTCCGTGTGCGATGTGATTTTCTTTGTCCGCACAACATCTATGCTCTATCTACAGAGCATCAACATATATACTTAAAATGATGGCATTGCATAACCAAATTAAGCATACAATTACAAAAGTGAGTACACACATAACATTTCCACACAACAAAGAAAGAAATTACATGTACTATAGTAGGAGAAACGAGGATCTAATCATCTACTTATTGTTGAGACGACGCTTGCCATTGCTCTGCTTCCGGTTGGATCCCTGGACGTTTTGGGGAAGGAGGCACTTCCTCATGTCAACGATCCGTCTGTACATGTCGTAGCTTGTGTACGCCTCCTTGGCCGCATACAGGATGTGAGCTTTGTCGAGTTTCTCCATCCAGGCCGAGTGCCAGGCATGCTTGCCCTTGTTGCAGGAATCCTTCATGTCTCTATAGTAGGGGTCGATGATGGCCTCGGCGAGGTGAACCAGTGAGTCCTTCTCATGCTCCTTGCTGCCTTGGATCTTGTATTGGCCCTGGATGTCGACAAGATTCTAGCAGGCGATGCCTAAATTCTCGAGCGCCTTTACATCTTTCGTGATGTCCACCGTAGCGAACATGTAGTGGGGGCTGTTGACAAACCTGGCGAAACGCTCGCAAGGCCTTGTCGCCAGGCAGTAGTGGCAGACGAGGACGTGGTGTCGCACGCACATCTGGGCAACGACGACCTTGGGGTGAGACCCGGCACGAGCACGGGTGTACTCGAGGTCGAACCCGACCACCTTGTACTTCTTCACGGCAAGCAACAACTCCATGATGTGGATGGAGTGCTCCACCCAGACCGGTTCATTGGTGTACACCACTGAGAGGTCCATGAACCTTCTATGGGTGTCCACCACGGCACTCATGGTGAACTGCTGCTCGTCGTCTACAGCCGCATGGAGCGCCATTGGAGCCGCGCAAGATACCCTCTAAGAATTTCTCGTGGTGGGTGTGCTTCTTGCAATGGTGGGGCACGATCGAAAGGTTGAAGAGACACAAGTGTATGTTAAATGGCCGTTGTAATTAATGGGGGCCGGCCGGCCTGTAATCGTCACGTCTTGTCACGGCATTCATAGCGGAGGATTCCAGTGCACGCTTGACAACACCGCACCGCACGCGTGGGCTTGAAGAGACACCAAATGTATCGTCGGTGAGCCTGTTCCCGTGCTACCGCGTTGTTTACCTCGCAAGCTTCCCGCCCGGCTAGTTTGGCCACGCGTCGGCTAGAAGAGGGTCAAATCATGGGCGTTTATTGGCAAAAAGCTTTGTAAAAATGAAGTGTGTGGAATGAGTTCGGTCATAAGTTTACCCTTGGGTGATGAGGTCAAAGTTACAAAGAAGTGTGATGATGGACACTAGAGTGCGATAATTAATTCTGCGCTCTACAGTGCACACGATGGAAGAAACCAACTGTGTTCAATAATGTCGAAGATCGCAGTCAAGTTAGCTATACAGATCGTGTGCTATGAGATCGACAAGGTAAACTGATTCGAGAATGGTTAATAAAATTTAAGACCATTGCATATTAAGTTTAAAATAGTGCTAGCAATATACGAGTCTCATACGATGCCATTTCAACGATTGTACCACAAAAGCTTGAAATGTTACAAGGTTCAAATTCCATAGTTATATGGCTCAAATTCGAAGATTACAAGGTTCAAACTGATATTAGAAATGAAATTCAGCTCATCAGCTGCAAACGCTCGCGCTGATCCACTGAACATGGATATCAGAGAGGTTCAAACTAATATCACCGCTTCTAAGTCTGGCTTCGAAACCTCACAATTTTTGCAAAGGCGTCAGCCACTGAGAAGTCATGTATGGGGTTGACACGATGACTTCCGATTACTCTGTCATCTGAAGTTCCAAAATGAAATTCAACATTTTTGGAGCCTACTCCATTCTTCCGCAAGCGCCGGCGCTGATCAACAAACCATTCATTTTTGCGAAATAAATGTAGGGCAAACCTCATTCCCTTCAGCACCCTTGCTTTGAGAACAAAGAACCTGGTGAATATAATCTCCGGTAAGGTCCCTCGGTAGGAGTTCAAAGTAATTTCTGAGAGATGCAGATCTAGGAATTCGACGTGATTATTATATTGTATCACATTATCCACCACTGGGCCTAATCTTATCTGCAAAAGAAGAAAACGTGTTAGTGCATACATGCCGTTTTGAACATTACTACAGGCCTAGCTATTTAGTTTGCAGGATTTGTAAAATGCACTAACATGCCATCTTCGATCTAACATGATTAACATGGGCATTTGACTACATTCTAGAAAAATGTAGCCTTCTTCACAAAAAGTTGGAGTGGATGAAAAGTTCCCTAAGAAAACTAGGACAGATGAATCCAAAGGGGAAATGCTTATTTATTATAACCATATGGATCAAACAACCACTATGGGGGGGCATGTATGTACTAAAATCGTCCAAAAAAACCTTCAGAAATCGTAGTACATTGTCATTGTAAACTTGGAAAAAGGTGTCACAAATTGAACTCCCTTATGGTTAACATTTAACAGGAAAAGAACATCACCTTGATATATAGCTTCTCCAGGCATGGAAAGCATCTCAGGAAACTGATAACTTGCTCCAGGTCGGCCCCGATAGATTCTAGTGCCAAGACCTTCACTGTGTGCAGTTACGGGGTCAAGCTTGTGGGAATCATTTTCTGAATGACAGACAAACAAACATCTTCAAAATTAGCAATAGTGTTAATTTGTAGAAGGAGAGTTAGAAGGCAGCTGTTGTACCTGAACGGGTGTGGATCGAATAACAAGTTCGGAGCATTTGTCAGACGAGTAACCCACCACTGTCAATTTCAACGCAGAAATGACATTGATTCTTGTTGGACCTTGTTGGTCAACTACAAGTAATCTCTCAAGTGTAGGTGTGTCCTGGATGACCATATCATGGTACACATCTTGTGTTGTCTTCCCGCCGCACCAGCAATACACATAAATAGTTCGGAGAGTCATGGAGGTGATGTGGAAGGTACTCAACCCATTGATCGCCTGAAGACGAAGGTACTCGAGTGCAGTACAGCCACGGAGCAGGTGCTCCATGTCACCCTTTGAGAGGAAGACGACGACGAGCTCGAGGTGCTTCAGTCATGGTAGAATAAGAGCGGGCATGTCATTAAAGGGCAGGAAATGGCAGTTCCTGAACTTGGCGACACGTAGCGTGGGCGCGAGGCGGAGTGCGGACATTGGCAGCGACCGCATATGCCCATCATCAAAAGTGAGCTCCTTGAGCTGATCTAGGGCGGGGGGTTGGAAGAATTTGTCAAGCTTGGCTCGGTCCTTGCCGTTGGAACAGAACTTGCCAATTCTAAGGCCTTTGGTTTGGCCAATGTGACTGCCGAGGATCTTGTAGAACACATCCAAGCTTTTGCGATAGCCATGGCAGAGCTCATGGGTGTCGATGAGGTCGAGAGGGCTGGAGTTCCATAGGGGGCGCCACCGGCGGGAAATGAGGGTTGTCCGCGCCCCATATTTGATTGGGAGGAGGGAGATGATGACTCTCAACATATCATCGGGGAGGCTGCCGATTAAGTCTAGGCCTGCTAGAGTCGCTTGCGGTTCTAGCTCGCCCCACCTCTGCTTGTTGGCAGCCCCGTTCTCCACCTCCAGAGTCTCCTTGTCAGCAGCGCTTTCTGATAGAAATGGGAGTACAGGGAATACTTAGTTAAAACAGGGCAATAGATGTAACAACCCCAAAATTGGGTTATCAATTTTTGTGCTGTTATTCTCTCCTGGCACTCATTTTCAAAATTTTCTCCTGAGTTTGCGGGATGACTCTGAGAATTTTTGTCATTTTCAACCTTTAAAATCTTGCTCATGTCTTTTTCAGTGGGCAAGACCATATTTGGATCATCCCAAACCCTCTCAAACCCTAATTCCAAATTTTTGGAATTTGAATGTGCCCTTTGTGATTACAAAGGAGCTATCATTTCCTTTGATCTGTTGATCCTCCCAATTGTTCCCAGAGATCCTCCTATCTTTCCGAACCTTGGATATGCAAAAATATTGCTAAATCCAATGCAATATTTTTGAATTATGATTTATTCCTTTTCTTGCCTTTCTGAGGAATAAAATCCAAAGGCATAGCTAGTCATCTCCCGAATTCATGAGAATTGGTGGAGCTGGTATTTATGCCTAATCCAAGCTCTGGCAAGTATATTGGCCATAATTAAATAAGGAAAAATTGCCTTTTTCTATTTAATGCCAATATTGCATGTCTGCCATTTTCCAAAGGAACTACTATTTTTATAGAAGGGAAAAATTCCCACATAAATTGTGGAGCTTGTCCTTGCTGTATATTAACTAGTTCCATCTTAATCTCATGCTCCTCAATTCAAAAATTTGAGCACTTGATCCAATGCAAGTTCCTGCCTTCTCTGAAATTTTGCAAAGGAAGTGCTTTATTCCTAACTCCAATTGAGCTACAATTTGGCAGGGTGATTAACAATGGCAAATCACCTCTCGTTACCAAAAATTAGCTCAATCCATCTATCCAATCTTCCTTGGCAATTTTTGAAGTTTCTGTTCAGATTTGCTTGTCTGTGAAGGAAGTACCCTCATGGATGATCAAAAGGATCTGAAACTTTTCCATCAGTCTCTAATGATCATATTGTCACACTCCTCCAAGATTCATCTCATTCCATTGAACTATGTGAACACACGAGCAATTCTTTATGTCTATCCACATTTTCATTTTGTGAAGAAAGTGCATTTTATCTTGCTCCATTATGACTGATAAATTTCCCAGGCCTTATCCTACTCATATAACCTATCTCCACAAGATTTGGGCTCATATATTCTGGCCAATTGTCCTGAGGATTTTTCTGAAGTTTTTGGACATAAATGATAGCTGTGAAGGAAGTACCATTTTGGTGAGACCATTTGGTATGAACTTTTTACAGCATCATGGTATGTTCAATTCATCAGGCTTTGCCAAGATTTAGCCTAATATGTCACTCCTAGTGAGTGCTTCATCATGATTCAGTTTCTGGGTCAATTTTGGTGGTTGTACAACAACTATGGTAAATAGTTGTCCATTTTACCTCAAAACTCCCAGGACCGTAGTCCTTTCTAGCCCAAGCCTCCCAGACAGCAAGTTTACCTTTTACCTTCTCTGGTTTACTCTCTAGAGTGTGGTAAAGTTTGCAGCAGTAAACTTCTAGAGCCTGATTTAATCATCTCCATTTGTCTCTGCCTGATCTTTCACCATGGTAATACTCCACGCTGGAAGGACTAAGCGCTAGAAGTGGACTTACAGCCGTAAAGACCTCAAAGCGCACCATGCAAGTGGTGACTACAAGGACAACCAGCCAAAACGGTGGTCTAGCCACTATTGTCGTTGGCATCGCTGCCCCGACCATCTCTGGCCTCGCCATTAATGTCTAGCAGCTCCCCCTTGTCATCGTCTTCCCTCTGGATCGCTGCCCCCCTTCATTTTCTTCTCCGGCGAGCCGTGCCAACGACTAGAATAGTGTGCTCCTGTGCATTGTCATCTTCCTCCCCGATGTCTTCTTCCTCCGTTCGTCCGCACGCCTTCCTCGTCTCCGTGACTCTCTGGCACTCGTCTTGATCCTCCTCATCGCCTTCCCGCCGCTCCCCATGAGCTCTGGCCGTGCCTGCCGACGCTGCGCCCCCGCCGGCGCATGGACACGTCGCATGCCGCGTGCCACCTCGCTCCCCAACTTTCCCGAGCTCTCCCGCGACTATAAGTAGAGTCCTCAAGCTCTTCCGCAGCCACAACGCCTCTCATAGCCTCCTCACTCGCCTCAGAGCTCCACATCCCCCTACATGGCCGAATGGCCGCCGCCTTGGTCTACTCAAATTCGAGCAATGGCAGGCGCGCCTTTCCCTCTCTCCTCCCCCAGCAGCCTCCACGGAGTCCGTAGACCGTCCCCACTCCCTCCCCCTGCCACTGGAGCGCCCTGTGGCCTCGCCCCTAGAGCCACTACTGCCGCCACGGGGGCTCTCTGTCGCCCTGCTCACAGTGGCCAGACCCCTCCCCGGTGCTCTCTTCGTTGCGGGATGGACGCGACACGTCCTCCCGAGTCCATTGGTGGTCCCAGCTCCACCGGGGACGGCCAGAGTTGGACGGGCAAGTCGCCGGAGCTCGCCTCTGTTCCGCCTCGGGTGCCCAAGCTACGGCCGTTGCGACCTCTCCCCGACGCCCGTAGCACCTTGCTTGGGTGCGGAGCACCCTTCCGCATCTACCGGTGGCCGGAGCTCGACGAGAGACGGCCTGAGTCGCCGGAGCGCGCCGGTGCTCGGGCGACCCTGGGCTCCTCTGCTCTTCGCGTCGGGAGATGGAAGAAGAGAAGGAAGGAAGAGAGAGAGAAGCCCCGTGGGACCCACACGTCATCGACCCAGAGGCCGGCCCCGCCCTTACCACGCTGGATAAGTGGAGGCGTAATCTGATGGATTGCGTCTTCACTTAAGGAAAGCGTATTCTGCCTCTTCTTTGGCCGGGAATACGTTTCCATTTCTGGAAAACATACTTTCAGAAAAGACACGTTCTGTTTAAACTACCAGGGACCTGTTTGTAGAAGTATTTTTACAGACTAGTCCCTAAAGTTTAAACGTCTGTATCTTTTTACCCGTAACTCCGAATCAGGTTATTCCAGCGCTCACATTCTCTGTTCGTCGAGCTCTTTCCGTTGGTATCATTTTCATTATGTTTTCACACAGTGAAAATGACCATTTTTCCCTTGACCGTAAACAGCCTCCTCCGAGAGAGAACTGTTTCCGGCAAATCTTCCCGCGATCGTTTCCACTTCTTCCCGGAGTATTTGTCGACTCCCAGGCAAGCCAACCTCTTATCATGAGCCCCGAACTTGCATGTTGACTTTGCTTGCACCTTGTGTGTGTGTAGTTGCAGTTGTTTCATATCGTTTTCGTCTGTAGTTATTCCGTTATGTTGCCTTGCATGCTTGTGTTTTCATGATATCTTTTGCCATGCTAATTAGAATGTTATTATTAATAATGCCATGTCACTACTCTACTTTATTTACATGTCATCATTATAAAATGATATGAGGATTGTAATGCACCATTGATATGCTATTGTCATGTTCTTTATGTTATAGTTGTGCACTTGAGGAGTTTGATATTTTGTCATGCATTTGTATGCTACATGCTCATTGTTGCATCCATGTTAAATATGCTCATGATGATGGAGAAGGAAATAAAATGAATTAATAATAACAAACCTCCACCATCATCGATGGGATCGAGTCATAGTGTCGCCAAATCGAACTTTTTCAGTGCAGCCACATTTGCGTTTGTGGGAAGGCCTTAATGCGAGCTATTGTCGTGACCTCTCGTCGGTGCCTACAACTAGGGAAGGTTATGGGCGTGCTTACCCTGATCAGGTAGGCAGACATAACCTTGTGTGCTCGTTGATGAGATTATGGTACCGAGTCCCCGAGTGGGAGTGTCCCCGAGTGAGAGTGTTTTGACCACGACGGTGGTTGGGGTGTCTTTGGTAGACACAGGGCCACCCAGGACCAGCCCGTTGGGGATTTGGGTCGGAGTGGCTGGGAGAGTGTCAGGCAGTAGATCGGTTTTGTCGGAACACCGTTGGTCCACCCGAATGGGAGTGCGAGGCCATGGGTTCCGTGGTGTGGGTACAGTGTGCTACCTCTGTAGAGTGTGTATAAAGTCTATCGATAGCAATAGTTCGTTGTAGGTGCCACTATCAGGTCTTGGTCGAAATGGAGGATAAACCGAAATAATTAAGTTGGTAAATAAATATGTGATAACAAAAATATTGTGACTTGGACTATGAGATCGTGAGAAGCCACTGTGATGTTTTGGTGGTGATCGCCGAAAGGATTACGGTTTGAGGCCAAGTTTTGGTCGTGGTGGTGATCGCCGTAAGGATCACGAGTTATTCTGGTCATGGTTGTGATCGCCGGAAAGATCACTGTTCGGTTGCGAGGCAACCCGTTGATAAGAGAGTCCGAGGGACTTGGTGTACAAGTTTGGTTACATTGCATGAGCAATATACCATTATTTGCATTTAAAGAACCATGATAGAACAGAAGATGATTACATAAATTAATATTCTATGTCTGCAATGGATATTATTGGTAGGGTATTTTCAGCATAGTTTCATGATGCCATGCTATGCTTTCATTTATATGTTAAAATATGCCATGATTGAGATGATATGCTATGTTTTGCCTTTGCCATGTTAGAAGCATGTTTTGATATGCCATGTTATTGTCATGTTAGTAGATGCTATGATTTTGTTCATGCTTAGTTGATTTTTTATCATGCCATGTTTAGTAATTGATATAAGGTAGGCTGTTGCATCCGCTCGGTTCTTGCTTTGTCTTCTGCTTGTTTGGATGCTATGTATTTGGTTGTCTTGCAAGTACATTCACTAGTAGAAAACAGGGCTTTAGTCCAGGGCAGTTTTCACATTAGTCCCGGTTCAGTCAAGAACCGGGACTAATGTGAGCATTTATCCCGGTTCGTGCGGCTAAGGCATTAGTCTCGGTTCATCTAGGCCCTTTAGTACCGGTTCGTGCCACGAACCGGGACTAAAGGGTGCGATGCCCATTAATCCCGCTTGGTGGCACCAACCAGGACTAAAGGTTAGACCTTTAGTACCGGTTGGTGCCACCAACCGGTACTAATGGGTTTTGAGGCATTAGTACTGGTTCATGGCACGAACCGGTACTAAAGGTCCCATTTTCAAACTCCCCCCCGTGGACCGCCTTTTCAGTTTTAGAAAAAACAAAAGAAAATGATGGAAATGGGCATAACTTTTGCATACAAACTCGGATTAAAAAGTTTTTTATATGAAAAATCATCTTCTCGAAAAGTTACATCCGAATTTGGGAACCCCTTTAAACATTTTCAAAATCCTCAAAAACCTAACAAAAAAAAGTTACGGGGCTTTTAAGAACTAGAGTGGAAAAAATCGAAAAAATTACTAGTCAAATCTGGTCAAACAGTGGTCAAACTAATTATTCTAGAATATTAGTGTTACTAAATAATTATTTCAGTTATTTTGAATTTTGGTCAAATCTGGTCAAACTGTGGTCAAACTGTGGTCAAACAATGGTCAAACTAATTATTCAAGAAATATTAGTGTTACTAAATAATTATTGTTTTTTAAAACAATAGTTTCAAACTCAAACAGTGAAATGTGTCACTTCATGCTCAAGCAAAATCCATGAAGGTTAATAGGATTGACATCTTACTATTGTCAGGAAAACAACAAGTGCAGACTTGGAAACGAGAGAGAATAGAACCCGGAAGTTAAGCGTGCTCAGGCTGGGGGAGTGGGAGGATGGGTGACGGTTCGGGAAGTTAGATGATTTGGAATGATGAGGAGTGATTAGAGGATAAATTGAGCAGTGATGAGGGGTGGTGATTACACACTAGATGTTAAAATAATTCAGAAATTTGAAAATCAAAAAAAAATTTCAAAAAAATGTTTAAAAAAAAATCATAAAATTTCCTTTAGTCACGGTTGGTGTTACCAACCGGGACTAAAGGTGGAGCTCCACGTGGCCGCGCCCTTTAGTCCCGGTTCGTGTAAGAACCGAGACTAAAGGGGAGAGGCATTAGTACCGACCCTTTAGTCCCGATTCGAAAACCGGGACTAAAGGGCCTTACCAACCGGGACAAAAGCCCCTTTTTCTACTAGTGATTCAATGTACTGACCTGGCGTGTCATGCCAGTTTTGTAGGTCTTACCCGTACTGTTCGATTGATCCATCATGCTAGGCTGTAACCTTGCCAGTCCTGTGTGTTGTGGAGCCCAGCCAGAGTTGTTATGCTGCCAAACCAAGACTTCCGCCGACATTCAATCAGGCTTCCGCCGCCATTCAATCAGACTTCCGCTATCATTTAATAGTCTTAGGGCTATGCCAAGATAATTGTATTCATCAATGATGTAATCTCATATACATGTATTTGTTGAATATTCTTGTACCTGGAATGCTGTATTATGGACCTGTCGTGCATCAGGTGTTATCCTGGGCTGACGTGCGAAGGCCCCCTGCTCCATGTGGATCGGGGTACCATCGGGCATGGTATCAAAGCAGCCAGGCTGGCATAGGTTATCCTAGCATTAGATCACCGCTGCCATTGAACCGTAATTACCCTAAGGGATTTGACTCATCCCTGCATCCGGCATGGCCACTGTTAATCCACGGGTGGCGCAGTTGGGGCCGACACGTCCTCACCCCGCTGTCCCCGCCTAGTTATCCGTGGAGCAAGTAGCAGCCACATCCTTTTTGGTCGGCCGCACCGCTTGCCCTTCGCCATTAAGGGAAAGGGGCCACACCATGCGGGCATGTCCCGCATAGCTGCCTATAAAAGCCCCCTTTCCGCTAGCCGTATCGCTCACTCCTCATTCAGCCATGTCCCCTGCAGAGAAGCCTAGCTGGAAACACTCCAGTCATGGCTAGCACCCTCAAAACTACTAAGTTCCACAGCCGCACAAGCACCGTCAACCATCCTGGCTTTCCACCCCTTCTTGCTGAGATGCTCACCCAAGCCTTTGTCTATGATGCTAGCCCCGACTACCTGGTGTTCCAGTAAACACCCGTTCCTCACCTTCATCGCTATGATGCAAGGGTGCACATTAGCCCCGGCCCCGAAGCAGATGGCCAGCCGTTGGTTTTTCAGGGTAGAGCCATGCCTACCACTGATTTGGCCATCCAGGCCGTTGATGTGGAGGCAATCCTATACCTCCGAACCAAGTTCCCGCAAGTGGCAGATCGAAGGGAGTTTTGTTTCTTCCCCATTGTTACAGCGACAGGAATTCTCTATCCAAGGGAATGACCCTGCAATCGCTCGCCTGGTGCAGTATATCACTGCCCAGGGAATGATGATTTCAAGGATGCTTGCCGAATTCAGAACCTTGGACAACGATCAGGTGCGAGTTGTCATGGAAGCTTACCGTGAGGCTCGTAAGTTCGCATCTCAAGTGGCTCACCCAACGCTATCCGAGCCAGTGCTACCCTCTCAGCCGGTGTTGTGGCCTCGGCCAAAAATCATCACCCTTGACAAGGCTCTTTTCCGGATCCACCAGCCACACCCCCGGTAGCCAAACCCCAACCAATAGTGATCTTGGATGATGAAGATGGAGATTGGCTCAGTCTTCGTCCTCTCGGAGAGCCCCAGCAAAGCAAGCCCTCAGCTTGATCTCAGTCGGGCAACCAGTTGTTTCTGCAAGTAGGTCAGTCTGTCAGTTCATTCCCGATATGAGGATAGAACCCTATATCCCAAAGTGTGTAGTTTCGTTTAGCACGTAGAGTGCTCATGCTTGGTTGTATGCTTGCACTGTTGTAACTCGTATGATGTGTTTATGCTGGCTTTCTTGCTTTTTGATTGTTGTGTTGGTTTGTCTCTCTGTCAAACAGAGATGTTTGACAGGGTTGGCAATGTGAGTTAACAAGATTTTAATCAGTAGAGCACATACACTAAACACAACATTTACTCGTCCCGAGACTTTAATAAAATGCGCGATGGTTTAGGTATATAGGTTTAGGTACATATATACCAGGATTATATATATACCAACTAGCATTAAAACGCTTTAGAATGATTTGTCTGTTGTGCTTTTCGTTGCATGATTTTTATCTCTGTCTGTTTGTTAGTGTAGATTACTTCATAACACATGCATACCCGGTTCACCCACGAGTACCTTCGGGCAATACTCGGGGGAATGCAAAGTCACATATCCCTATCTATCTGTGCATACCCCGTGTGTCGGATTTTCAAATCCAGAACCCCGCAGAGGCATTTCCGCCTGGAAATTCCTCGTCTCTAATTCTTTCTTCCGATTTCATTTTTGGGGGAAACACTACCCACCTTATTTCATACGAACCAGTACAACTACCCTGATTTCAACTCCGGTTCTACCTCGACACCTACATTTCGTGGAGCTATCCGCGAAATTTTTCGTACTCCGTGTGATTCTTGAGCTGGCGCAGCCACCTCACCTGCATCTGGACCCCACCACCACCACCGTAACTACCTTGCGTGGCGAAGGTAGATCGCCACCACCGCTCCACCGCAGCACGCGATTACTCCGCCGGTGCAAAGCGACAGAGAATCAATCGTGGTGGAGGACCACCTAGTGCGCAGTATTCTCCCACGTCTTGAGCCACCGCACCCAGCTGCGTGTTGTTCCGAGCTCGCTCATTCCTGATGAGAATCAGCAGGAGGAGTGATGAGCCGATCAGCGTGCCCAGCAACGCTGCGAGGAACAACCGCAACGCCACCAGGAACACCTCCTCGCCCAAACCGAAGAGGTAGTAGAGCGGCATTGTGTTTTTGCATTGGAGGAGAGCCGCACTGCCGTTTTTATAGCCCAACCCCGGTGTACGGTGAGTGAAGTCCAGGAGAACCGCTCGTCGCTTGATCACCGGTGTCCAGGAGGCGAATCCGCGAGCAGTGCCGACAAGGTGCTGGCCCGCGACAGGAGTGCTCGCTGCATCGGTGCCGTGCACGCCGCGCACTACGGCACTAGGGTCCTCATCGCCCTAGAAGCTAGATGCGTGTTGCGCTACGCCACACGCGCACCAGCAACGAAGAAGAAGCAGCAAGCCAGAGGTAGAAGAAGGAGGCTGCCAGTGGGCCCTGGACCCACGTGTCAGCAGGTGAAACCACTGTTCATTAGGTGCACCTAGCATTTTTCGGGAGTCTGATCTCGAGTGCCCCTAGCCGTGGAGGTAACCCTGTTTTGCTCATATATCCCTTCCCGGGTGTACCAATTATCGGTACCCCTATCTCGCTTGAATTTAACCAAAGAGTTAAAATTAACCCAGAGGTTATTCTTTCATTTGTGCTGTAACCCTAGCAATCTCGAGGACGAGATTCTTTTTAAGGGGGGAAGAGTTGTAACAGCCCCAAAATTGGGTTATCAATTTTTGTGTTGTTATTCTCTCCTGGCACTCATTTTCAAAATTTTCTCCTGAGTTTGCTGGATGACTCTGAGAAATTTTGTCATTTTCAACCGTTCAAAATCTTGTTCATGTCTTTTTTAGTGGGCAAGACCTCATTTGCATCACCCCAAACCCTCTCAAACCCTAATTCCAATTTTTTGGAATTTGAATGTGCCCTTTGTGATTACAAAGGAGCTATCATTTCCTTTGATCTGTTGATCCTCCCAATTGTTCCCAGAGATCCTCCTATCTTTTTGAACCTTGTATATGCAAAAAATATTGCTAAATCCAATGCAATATTTTTGAATTATGATTTATTCCTTTTCTTGCCTTTCTGAGGAATAAAATCCAAAGGCATAGCTAGTCATCTCCTGAATTCATGAGAATTGGTGGAGTTGGTATTTATGCCTAATCCAAGATCTGGCAAGTATTTTGGCCATAATTAAATAAGGAAAAATTGCCTTTTTCTATTTAATGCCAACATGGCATTTCTGCCATTTTCGAAAGGAACTACTATTTTTATAGCAGGGAAAAATTTCCACATAAATTGTGGAGCTTTTCCTTGCTACATATTAACTAGTTCCATCTTAATCTCATGCTCCTCAGTTCAAAAATTTGAGCACATGATCCAATGCAAGTTCCTGCCTTCTCTGAAATTTTGCAAAGGAAGTGCTTTATTCCTAACTCCAATTGAGCTATAATTTGGCAGGGTGATTAACAATGGCAAGTCACCTCTGGAAATCAAAAATTAGCTCAATCCATCTATCCAATCTTCCTTGGCAAATTTTCAAGTTTTTGTTCAGATTTGCTTGTCTGTGAAGGAAGTACCCTCATGGCTGATCAAAAGGATCTGAAACTTTTCCATCAGTCTCTAATGATCATTTTGTCACACTCCTCCAAGATTCATCTCATTCCATTGAACTATGTGAACACAAGAGCAATTCTTTATTTATGTCCACATTTTCAGTTTGTGAAGAAAGTGCATTTTATCTTGCTCCATTATGGCTGACAAATTTCCCAGGCCTTATCCTACTCATATAACATATCCCCACAAGATTTGGGCTGATATATTCTGGCCAACTGCCCTGAGGATTTTTCTGAAGTTTTTGGATAGAAATGATAGCAGTGAAGGAAGTACCATTTTGGTGAGTCCATTTGGTATGAACTTTTTACAGCATCCTGGTATGTTCAAATCATCAGGCATTCCCAAGATTTATCCTAATCCGTCACTCCTAGTGAGTGCTTCATCATGATTCAGTTTCTGGGTCAGTTTTGGTGGTTGTACGTCAACTATGGTAAATAGTTGTCCATTTTACCTCAAAACTCCCAGGACCATTGTCCTTTCTACTCCAAGCCTCCCAGGAAGCAAGTTTACCTTTTACCTTCTCTGGTTTACTCTCTAGAGTGTGGTAAAGTTTGCAGCAGTAAACTTCTAGAGCCTGATTTACTCATCTCCATTTGTCTCTGCCCGATCTTTCACCACTACAAGAAATGTGTCAACTTATGACCTTCTGTTAGTGACCCTAGAAGAATTGGTCATAAATCTATGACCATTTTGGTCAGAAAGGTCGTAATTTCCTTACACGAAATAGTCATAAAGCATACATCACTAGTCTGCTGCCTTATTTCTAGCTGATCATGACCAATATAGATGGTCATAACCTTGTAAATTGTGGTGGATTTGTATGACTTGGTGCCACCTCATCCGTTTTGCCTATGTGTCATGTCCATGTGTCAATTTTTGTCCTAGGTTGTTGTCAGGACCCTGATTCCAAGTCACATTGATCTATCCGGTAACACCTCATATCAATTTGCGGCCACGCACGGTATTCCCACGGGTGTCGCCTTACCATGGCCCGGGACCGTTTGCGCCTTTTGGCTCACGTATATGATAGTGTCGCTCGCATCCATATGACAAAGAACCCGGGCCGACATGGCTAGTCGTGAACCCAAAGCAGCACTAACCTATGGGGACAGGCATACATGAATCACATCGAGCATGTCGGTCAGCAGCGTGTGAATCCGGGATGTAGCACTGGCCTAACAGGACTCTGGGAACCCGGGCTGTAGCAGGCTAGGCAGGACTCCGGATGTCACCGCGTGACATTTCCTCGAAGGGACAGACACAGGAACAAAGTGAAACACATGCCGGCCAGTCAAGTGTCGTGAGCAGTAGTGCTGGGCTAACAGGACTCCGGTGAACCGGGCTGTAGCGGACTACTATGGCTCATGGAAGCACTAGACTACATTTCCCCATAAGAGAGGCTACCAAGGATAAACAACTAGATTGTCGGATCCCACACATACCAAGCATTTCAATCATACACACAATATGCTCGATATGTGTAAATACAACATGGCATCACAACATAACTCTACAACTCAAGTATTTATTCATTAGGCTCCGAGGAGAGAGATATTACCAACATGGGTCTCATGACCCAACAATCACAGCATACAAATCAAAGCACATGCGGAAGCTTAACATGTCTGAGTACAGACATCTACAAATGAAAAAGGCTAAGAAGCCTGACTATCTACCAGATCCTGCCGAGGGCACAAGATCGTAGCTGAGGTACCAAGCTAAACGTCGAAGTCCACACGGAACTACTAGCGAGACTGACGTCTCTCTGGAAAACATAAAATAGGCAAACGTGAGTACAAATGTACCCAGCAAGACTTACATCAGAACTATCTACATATGCATCGGTATCAAGAAAGGGGGTGGTGGAGTTTAACTGCAGCAAGCCAGCTTTGACTCAGTAGCTAACCTAAACTATGACTGCAAGCAACCCTTTTGAGGTGGCGCACACGAGTCCACATATTCACCATTCAATACACCACTATGGATTCACTCCCGTCTCCCTACGAGAAGGCCATCCATAGCACTCACACTTATCTTGCGAGTTTTAGAATATCCACTTTCACTTGTCTATGAACTGTTATAGGCAACCCAGAAGTCATTTACTGCGGACACGACTATTCGAATAGATCATTTATAACCCTGTAGGGGTGTACTTCTTCACACACGCTCTCGCCACTTACCACCATGTACACGTCGTGTATCTCGGCAACCTTCAAGAGGAAGCCTGGCGAGGGAGTCGGCCACGACCTGACTAACCACACAAGTCTCTAGTCCAGGTTTATCACCTATTCGGGTTCCATCCGCGAGGAGATCCGGCCGGAGTTTCGCTCACAGCCCCAAACGATGTGTGCAGGGTTCCTAAGACAACAAACGGGCGCCCGATACACCGTGCCACGGTGTATCTACCGCATCATAGCCCACCCCTAGGGTGAGCGCTACGCACGGCTGCCAACACATATCCTACAAACACCAGAAACTAGTTGCAACTCCTGGACAGAGGGCAAGGGCAGTTAATAAGTCGAGAGGGTCCATTGGTTTTAGGCCCAATGCATGGTAGTAGCTGTTCATTGATCACAAACACAGAACTCAGTTCCTAAGGACGGTTTCAATGAGACAACCCACCATGTACTCCTACATGGCCTCTCACCGCTGCCCTTACCAAATCGTGTTCACACACTTAGCTCACACACAGTAGGACATGTTCATCACCATTCCAATTCATCCCTGATGAATCAGACCTGACTCAACTCTAAGCAGTAGCAGGCATGACAAACAAGCATGAATGAGTAGGCACATCAGGGCTCAAACAACTCCTACTCATGCTAGTGGGTTTTATCTATTTACTGTGGCAATGACAGGTCATGCAGAGGAAAAGGGTTCAACTACCGCAGTATGTAACAGTTGAATCGTTGTTGTCCTAATGCAGTAAAAGAGAGCAGGAGCAAGAGAGTGGGATTGTATCAAAATGAACACGGGGGTTTTGCTTGCCTGCACTTCTGACGATAATATAGTTCTTCATCGGTGTCATCGAACTCATCATCAGGAGCACGTCTATCGAGAGGGGGCAAATACTGGCAACAGAGAACGAAAACACAATCAATGCAATGCACAATATGATGCATGATCATGACATGTCAATATGTTTTGTTGGGCTAATGCATCTACAGCCAGGGTGGTTTGAGCTCATTTGAATCAAAGATTCAAATGCAAACTCAAGTTATGGGTTTATAAAGTGCATTAACATGTTTTGAGCTAAACAGCAACGTTAAGTTGCTTAAACATGCATGAAACCAGTACAGCTGGATAGATTGGATTTTTCTGATCATTTTTCATATATAATTTGTTTGATTTGGAGTTATGGTTGAATTACTATGAATTTTTGAAGTTTGCAACATTTCCTGCAATTTCCTATATAAGAATAAATCCAGAAAAGAGTTACTGCGTCAGCCTGGCATCAGTGTGACGTCAGCGGTCAACTGAGACGATCCAGGTCAACCCTGACCTGTGGGTCCCGTCTGTCAGTGTCAATTAACTAACTAAGTTTAGTTAGCGTTAAACTAATACTAACCTAGTTTAGTTAATGGCCTGGGGCCCACACGTCAGTGACCCAGAGGGTCAAACTGGCCCCCCCGGGTCAATGGTCAGCGGGGTCCAAACTCGCCGGCGGCTCGATGCCGGCGACAACAGGCGTGATGGAGGGGCTCGGAAATGAGCCACAGGGCATCATTTTGGCCAGTCTGTTGCGTTCGAACATACGCAGCGGCGCGCTTCAAGTGGTGGCAGCGGTAGGTGTTGGGGTGGCTTGTAGCGGCGGTAGCGGTGAGCTGGACGGTGGCCGGAGTACGGGTGCATGCGGGCACGGGGCTACGAGGCGCTAGGGGGCCATCTGGTGGCTGCTTTGGCCTCCTAAAGGCACCAGGAGCATGTTTAGGTGCACGGCCGCGAGCAGTTCGAGCTCAGCCCACGACAGCGATGAGGTATGGCGGCGGCGAGCTTCTGAGCTCATGGAGGTGGCGGCTACCGCACGGTCGTGAGTAGGGGAGGAGGGGGAAAAGATGCAGGGGCTCACAAAGAACATGCAGGGACAGTCAGTGGGCTCGGGGGCGGTCCGGTGCGGCGAAACGGCGAAGCCAATCTCCGGCGTCCGGAGGAAGAAGACGACAGCGAGGGCATCACTGCAGGGCTCCCGGCATCGCTTGGCGTGGTGAGGGGGGAAGAGTGGGTCGAGGCGGAGCCTTGGGACGCATCGGGGAGGTGAGGCGGTGGTTGTGGCCGCGGCGAACGGCGTCGGTGGCGACGGCTGCGCTCGGGCATGAGAGGGAGAGAAAGCAAAGGAGGGAAAGAGCTCGAGAGAGAGTGAGAGGGGGTCAACGGGATCGGGACAACACGGGAG
The DNA here is from genome assembly GCF_002162155.2 of Triticum dicoccoides. Lineage (NCBI taxonomy): Eukaryota > Viridiplantae > Streptophyta > Magnoliopsida > Poales > Poaceae > Triticum > Triticum dicoccoides. The sequence continues at coordinate 601,810,892 of NC_041390.1, read as the reverse complement.
AGTCGTCCACGCGTCTATTGGCGCGGGGAGGAAGACGACAGGGGAGGGGCCAGGTGGGCTGGGCCGCACAGTCCTGGACCAGCACAGGAGCTGGGCCGGTTGGTGAGCGCCAGGTTAGTCCTTCTCTCTCTCTTATATTTTAGTTTCTGTTTTCTATTTTTCTGTAATTGTTTTAACTTAATTAAAATGCTAAAGCATTTTCAAAAATCATGAAACTAATCATGGCTATTGTTTATAATATATCCAACAGTAAACATTATAGTTTGTGATTATTTGAGCATTTAAAATATTTTATAGCTTTTAGATGCTCAAATGCAAATAAAGTATGATTTAATTCAGAGCCCAAATATGTCATGGAAAAATGTGCATCACCTCTGGTTACTGTTTACAGCATTTTCCATAAATGATGATCATTTTTGAAAGCCATTTGGATTTACTGAAAATATTTTAGTTGAACCTAGTGACTTCCTTTGATGCTAGGGGTTTAGGCAATCCCCATTTCAAGTTTCTTTGGAATTTAAACATGATGGCATGATGAACAAGAAAAGTCAAGCAAGGGCTGAACTGGGGCTGTGACAGCTCACCCCCACTAAACAAGAATCTCGTCCCGAGATTCAAGCGTAGGGTAAGGTGAAGGGGGAACACAAGCTAACATAATATTCACGATCCAGGTTGCACCTCATAAGGTTGTTGATTCGTTTCATACGTTGATCTTGACATCCTCGCTTTTGAGATCTTCATCCACGCGATGACAACAGAAAGAAACTCTACTAGGATTGATCTTCTCGAAGATCAAGCTATACAATATCACTCGCGGAATGAGATGTTGAAACATCTCAAGTTGAGACACCAAACACATCGAGAGGGATGGAAGAACAATGACAGGGTTTGATTTGGTGGGCAACAATTCCACGCTTAGAAAGATGGTGGATGGTGTCAAGGTGGGGAGGAAATAATTGCCATGATCCTGTAACGGGGCACCTTGGGAAAGGTGACTCATTGGACTGTTCCCTTAAGTGGCAAAAGAATTACTTTTGATCCATAGATCATTGAAACACTCTATACCAGCCTAAGGCAATTCTCAATCGATCATCTGGAAGAGTTCGAAGGAGTGGCATACTCACACTAGGATGGATGATGTGGACTACCTTATTGAAGACAACGCAATGGATGACTTTTGCTTATCACCGGAAATGGATGGGACCCATGACAGGACCACTTTTGAAGATGATCCTGGATCGGAACTACCGAGAAGGGAATCCCATGGGGAATTGGCACAATGGCGGTGCAAACTGGGAACAAAATGCAATTATTGGGAAAGTTCCAACCATCGTATCTGCCTGAGATTCAGATCTGGTTGGTGTCAGGATATTCCAGACTCAGCATGTCCGAAAGAAAGTTTGCAACACAAATCGACAAGATGACGTTGCGAGATTCTCGGCATATGAATTACGATAGCAGGCTCCAAAACATGAGCCGGTTCTGCTACATACATGTGAGCATGTTGTCCAAGACAAGAATGACCACGTAGTAGTCTTATAATAAAAACACTATCGAGTTCTGGTTGGGAACCATCATTGGGATAACAAAGTCTTGTGCATGTCCGTTCGGGCCCTTCAGGGTTAGCGCATGAACTTCTTTTCTTTGAATAAATCAATCAGTGGCTTGGTGTGCTAGGAAATACCGATGGGATGGAGGTAGCTAATCTCTCAAGCCATAGTATACTTCACACCTGCATGACTGACTTGGGATGATTCCCGAGGAAGCAAAACTAACTTTCTCGAATTCACGACGGCAACTTGCACCTAATGCACGTGAACTTGGAGAAAGCCACTTCTTGCACCAAACATATACCTCATGAATGCAACATGAAGGCAATGTTTACAAAGTTCCCAATACTAGCTTAATGTTCAACATGAATCATGGGGGAGACAAAATGTTGCTGATGGGCTCAACAGCAACTCATCGGAGTTTCCATATCACTGGACTTCCACCATCATGTGAACATGGTGATAGCATTGGTCAGACCAAAAGATGTAATGGTGTATGCTCGAGGGATCAACCACGAGTAAGACAACATCACGAACATCGTTGGTTCTGATTTGACTTGACGATAGCCCATACTCAAGTCAAAGTTTTGACAAGATAATAAATCCAACAACTGATCACGAGGACCAATTGGTGAAGATATTATCTTTCTTCAACACACGCACACACAAAAAGATATCCCTTAACATGAACTAGGTCAGACAAGCTTTTATCTTCCAACTCTCCAAGTTGTTGTTTATCTTAACCAACTAGCTCAAGGGTATCCAACACGGATTCTTGGAGAAGGAGTGGTTTACAAGGAACCAACTTGATCACGAACTCAACATAGCGGTCAAGTGACAACCTAGTTATACTTTCGAGAAGATATACGGAAAATCATGAACCACCGATATGTCACTAAGCTCGAGAACAATCTTGCTTTTCAGGGCAAGATGATATGATCAAATAAGCAAGGATTGACACCATCCTAACTCATTGATCGAAAAGTGCACCGGAAATAAGGAATAGGTACCACGATCAATCTCAGAACGATGGTTCAGTAACCAATATGCTAAGGATGAGAATATTGTCCTATAACTACCAAGCAACGAAGTTTCTAGGAGTATTGGTTTCACACATCACGATTCACTTGTCGGCATTCCGGTTACAATAACACAGGAATCGAGGAATGAACAACGATGGCGAGGAGTATCACTATATCAAGAATTCATGAGAGGTTGTGCAATTCTCATGACATTCTTGGCATAAGACAGTAATACTTTAGGGTAGACTAGAATCAAAAGCTAGATTGGCATTTTGATCTGCGAAGCACAACTATTTTGACCCAATCCTAGATATGGATGAGGTACTGGAGTTTGTTTCTCCTAGTCATTCTGAGATAGAATGGCTTGACGGACCACAAGAATAATAAGCATCGATAGCATGAATGCATAATTACTCCTGACTATCAATTGATAGACGAAGGTCGGAATACAACTGAAATGGGACAACTCAAAGAACATATCACTTTCTGAGTTGTTGATGCATAGGTTAGCATGTTGAACGAGTTCAACATAATTCTTCCGGATAACCCATGCAGAAAGGTAGAACTAGCAGAGTCACAAAGTAGAACGGATAACTCATCGAGATCACTCTTATTGTGATCTTTTGATCCAACAAACTTCTGCCATAAGTGGTTCATAGTATTTGGAAGATGGAAATACCACGGACTTCGAGGACTAATGCAAAGGTTACTAATAACCTAAAGGAACGAGCAAACACTATCAACACGAGGTAAGTAGAGTAAATCTTGGGCCCAAGAACACAGAAATAGAATACCTACTACTAAATGGCATCACGGGATGCTTTCGAGAATGGTGGCCAGAATCATCACACTGGGAACACAAAACATGGCTAGATTACTAGGTGATTCCCTAAAACACCTAGGGTCATAATACTAGCTCCAACATATATGTCGAGGTAGTAGAGTACCTCAACAGACCGTTAGTGTGCTTAATCTGACCCAAAAGGACATCGGAAATGGGAAGAAGGGATCTGCAAATGCATCAGACTAGTTAGAGACCTGGGATGACTCGGACAGCATAACGGCTGTAAATGCTCAGAAAAAGATTTGAGACTCCACAACAGTTTGCAATACCACTCAACAACATCATATCAAGGTTCTGATTCAGCTATGAACATACGGAAGTAATAGAAACTAAACTGAGACTTGAATCCATCAATCTATAAGTCTACGGATTAGTAAGGGCAGAACAAGGTTACTATTTACAGCATTTTCCATAAATGATGAACAATTTTGAAAGCCATTTGGATTTATTGAAAATATTTTAGTTGAACCTAGTGACTTCCTTTGATGCTAGGGGTTTAGGCAATCCCCATTTCAAGTTTCTTTGGAATTTAAACATGATGGCATGATGAACAAGCAAAGTCAAGCAAGGGCAGAACTGGTGCTGTGACAGTTGTGAAGCAACCTATATTTCTGTCATTCCAAAAATTCCCAAAAAAATCTCATAAATTCTTTGGGTCATATCTTCGTCAAATATGTAAAAATACTTCCTTGCCTTGTTCAAAAATAATTCAACAATATTCATTTTCCTATTCGGTTCACAACATCACTTTATGAAGGAAGTGCTATTTATATATTTTTGATTGCCCTCGGAATTCTTGGGCACTCTTTCCTATCCAAATCATTGCCGCATGACAAAATTCAGCTCCATTTGCCTAGAAAATCTTCCTCGGCAAATTTCCAAAGTTTTTGTCCACCTACAAGAATTGTGAAGGAAGTACCTTTTTATATATCCAAATGACATGAAATTTATACAGTTCCTTCATATGACCAAATTATCACCCTCCTCCAAATTGCAGCTCAGTCAAATTATCTATGTGAAGCTAGGTTCAATTTATATTTTATGGCCAGATTGGCACGTCGCAAAGCAAGTGTTATATAGACCCCTCCTATTACCCTCAAACTCTTTGGGCACTCTTCCATACCCAAATCATTGACACATGATAATATTCAGCTCCATTTTCCTAGTAAATCTTTCTCAGGAAATTTCCAAAGTTTCTACCTTGAGGGAAGCTTTGTGAAGTAAGTACTATCTAGGCTTACCCAAATGATCTAAAAATCTACCAAGGCATAACCATACCTATGTAACTTACCTACACCAAATTCAAGATCATTTCATTCATCCAATTTCTCTCACTAGTTTTCCCAAGTTTCTGTCCATAGAAGAGCATTGTGAAGGAAGTACCACTTTCGCATGTCCAAATGGTATCAATTTTCTACGGTGCTTTGCAATGCCCAAATAACCATCCTCCACCAAATTTCAGCTCAATCCATTCATTACTTTGAGCCCAGCTTCAACATTCATATTTCTGTCCAATGTGGTACTTTGCAAAGCAAGTACCACCTAGGTTCCTCCTTTTGATCTGAAAATTTGCGTAGAAATTCTTCTTAGTAGATGATCATCCTCAGCCAAAAGTCACGCCCATTGGCCATGTGCATTTCTCGTACTGCCAATCAAACACTACTTGGCTGCTAATTCATCTTTCAGCATAGGTCGGTCTCCTCGTGAGATTCTTCTGTTGTAATTTTCTTCCTAGCACCTACCGGGGAGTTCCCAACCCGCTAGACATGCCTAGGCCTCCCAGAACGCATGTCAACGCCAAGGTGACGCGGTGACCACGCACCAGGCATGCGAGTTCACGCGCTTTGGAGTTGGGGCCCTGGTCCACCATCCAAACCTCGACTCATCGCCAGCAAACCATGTATTTATGTTTAAATAGATACTTATGTAACTAGAAATGAATTTTGGAAAAAATAAAGAGCAAACAATAAGGCAACTGCAGTTCAAATTTGACCCGCTTCCTACTGAATCGGCGGGAATTTGTCTTTTTCACCAGAGGTGGATCAAAACTTTTGACACCCAACCATTTTGTCAATTGTGCATTAAATATGGCCTAGTATTTTAGAAAATTGATTTGGTCCAATTTTGCAACAAATATATGGTAGGTCCTTCACAAAAAAACTCATTTCGGGCACTCGGAAAATGGAAAATGAATTTTCCGTGCAAAGAAAATGAAAACTCCCTTAGGCAACATAGTTTGGAATTCCAAGATGCACCCTTGTGCACAATATGAGATCATTTGAACAAACTATGCCATGAATGTGGCCACAAGATTGACCATTTGGCTTGAAAGCCATGAATCTTCACACATGATAGCTCATTTCTGAGAACACTTTTTTAAAATTATCATCGTATTACAAGTTTAATATTTTTTCTGGTAACTAGGTCACATGTAATTACACAAATGCGAAGATTTTCCATTTTTTATTTTTTAATTGTTTATGCCCGTTTCAAAATGCGGTCAAAACGGCGGGCTTGAGCGTTCCTAGCTAGTGGTTCAACCTTGGAGAACTTTTGATGTTTCTCTGATGAAATAGATATTTATGTACCTATAAATGATTTTTGGAAAAAATAAAGAGCAAACTACAAGGCAACTGTAGTTCAAATTTGACCCACTTCCTACTGAATCAGCGGGAATTTGTGTTTTTCACCAGAGGTGGATCAAAACTTTTGACACCCAACCATTTTGTCAATTGTGCATATGGCCTAGTATTTTTTAAAATTGATTTGGTCTAATTTTGCAACAAATATATGGTAGGTCCTTCACAAAAAAAACTCATTTCGGGCACTCGGAAAATGGAAAATGAATTTTCTGTGCAAAGAAAATGAAAAATCCCTTAGGCAACATTGTTTGGAATTCCAAGACGCACCCTTGTGCACTATATGAGATCATTTGAACAAACTATGCCATGAATGTGGCCACAAGATTGACCATTTCTCTTGAAAGCCATGAATCTTCACACATGATAGCTTATTTCTGAGAACACTTTTTTAAAATAATGATTGTATTACAAGTTTATTATTTTTGCTGGTAACTTGGTCACATGTAATGACACAATGCGAAGGTTTTCCATTTTTTTAATTTTTTTTTAATTTTTTATGCCTGTTTCAAAATGCGGTCAAAACGGCGGGCTTGACCGTTCCTAGCTAGTGGTTGAATCTTGGAAAACTTTTGATGTTTCTCTGATGAAATAGATACATATGTACCTATAAATGATTTTTGGAAAAAATAAAGAGCAAACTACAAGGCAGCTGCAGTTCAAATTTGACCCGCTTCCTACTAAATCGGAGGGAATTTGTCTTTTTCACCAGAGGTGGATCAAAACTTTTGACACCCAACCATTTTGTCAATTGTGCATTAAATATGGCCTAGTATTTTAGAAAATTGATTTAGTCCAATTTTGCAACAAATATATGGTAGGTTCTTCACAAAAAAACTCATTTCGGGCACTCGGAAAATGGAAAATGAATTTTCCGTGCAAAGAAAATGAAAACTCCCTTAGGCAACATTGTTTGGAATTCCAAGATGCACCCTTGTGGACAATATGAGATCATTTGAACAAACTATGCCATGAATGTGGTCAGAAGATTGACCATTTGGCTTAAAAGCCATGAATCTTCACACATGATAGCTCATTTCCGAGAACACTTTTTTTTTAAAATAATCATCGTATTACAAGTTTACTATTTTTTCTGGTAACTTGGTCACATGTAATGACATAATGTGAAGGTTTTCCATTTTTTTTAATTTTTTTGAATTTTTTATGCCCGTTTCAAAATGCGGTCAAAACGGCGGGCTTGGCCGTTCCTAGCTAGTGGTTGAATCTTGGAAAACTTTTGATGTTTCTCTGATGAAATAGATACTTATGTACCTATAAATGATTTTTGGAAAAAATAAAGGGCAAACTACAAGTCAGCTGCAGTTCAAATTTGACCTGCTTCCTACTCAATCGGCGGGAATTTGTCTTTTTCACTAGAGGTGGATCAAAACTTTTGACACCCAACCATTTGGTCAATTGTGCATTAAATATGGCCTAGTATTTTAGAAAATTTATTTGGTCCAATTTTGCAACAAATATATGGTAGGTCCTTCACAAAAAACTCATTTGGGGCACTCGAAAAATGGAAAATGATTTTTTCGTCCAAAGAAAATGTTAACTCCCTTAGGCAACATTGTTTGGAATTCCAAGATGCACCCTCGTGCACAATATGAGATCATTTGAACAAACTATGCCATGAATGTGGTCATAAGATCGATGATTTGGGTTGAAAGCCATGAATCTTCACGCGCGATAGCTCATTTCTGAGAACACTTTTTTAAAATAATTGTCGTATTACAAGGTTATTATTTTTCATGGAAACTTGGTCACATATAATGACACAATGCGAAGGTTTCCCAATTTTTTGAATTTTTTTGAATTTTTTATGCCCGTTTCAAAATGCTGTGAAAACGGCTGGCATGACCGTTCCTAGCTAGTGGTTGAATCTTGCAATTTTTTAGTGTTTCTCTTATTAAATAGATACTTTTGTACCTAGAAATGATTTTTGGAAAAATTTAATAGCAAACTACGAGGCAGCCACAGTTCAAATTTGTCCCGCTCCCTGCTGAATCGGCAGAAATTTGTCTTTTTCACAAGAGGTGGATCAAAACTTTTGACACCCAACCATTTGGTCAATTGTGCATTAAATATGGACTAATTGTTTAGAAAAATGATTTGATCCAATTTTTCAACAAATATATGGTAGGTCCTTGAAAAACTCAATTTGTGTACTCGAAAAATGAAAAATGGTTTTTCCGTCAATTTGACGAAACGTGGATCAAAAACATTTTACATAAAATCATTTTGTCAATTATACATAAAATTTGGTCTAATACATAGAGTTGGTAGGTTCGTCACAACAAAACTATTTTTTATACTTCGAAAATGAAAATTGCTTTTCTCCTGCAAAAGAACTTATTTTTAATCAATTACGACCTATTTATATGGTCATAATGTCATCAAGGCCTTTATTGCATTCTGATTGGTCCACGAGCACCTCACGCGGATCATGCATCGACCACCGTTGGATAGGCCCGGATCCGACGGCAGCCCTCTTCCCCCACCCCCTCTACCCCTCATCCCTCTCATCCCCCTCCCGAATAAGCGCAACTCCCTCTCACCCCTCGTCCAAACCCTAGCCGCGCCCTCCTTCGTGCGCCGCCACCCCCATCGATTCCGCCCAACACTGTCGTCCCCTTCCACTCGCTCTCCTCCATGAGCCGGATCCCCACCTCCTTCGGCTCCCCTTCCACTCACTCTCCTGTGAAGGCCGAGATGGACGTTTGACGGCCTCGGCTCCCGGATTCCGGACACCCACTTCACTCCATCTGCTCTAATCTGATTCGATCTCGGCTTCCTCCCCAAGCCACGCAACGCGAGACCAGCTCCGGCTCCCGCTCCGGCCATGGCGGTGACCATCTAGTCCGTGAAGGCCCGCCAGATCTTCGACAGCCGCGACAACCCCACCGTCGAGGTACGGACATGCCCCCATCCCCCATCCCCCGTCTCCCCAATTTGTGCGCCGTCAGTCCGGTTCGGCTCGATCTGGTAGCGGTAGCGGCTAGCGGGTGCCGCGCTCGTGTGTGGCAGCGGCTTGGCTTCGATTGCGTGACCGATCTGGTCCGGTAGGGGTCCGAGGGGCGCTGTCTGGGGTTTCTGAATTCCCCTTGGCTATATTTTTTGGGGTTTTAGGTTATGCCATATGGATTCCGCGCAAGGTGGCGTTTTGTTTGCTCAGATGCTGTGGCGCGTGCGATTTTCGCCTTGCCTGCTCTGGCATATGTTTTTTGGTTATATCCACAGATCAGTTGGTTCATCATGGTTATGCTCGGCTTGTGCTTGCTGAAAGGCGCTGCCAATCTGGGGCTTCCAAACTTGTCACTAACGAGTTGTTCGCCTGCAACCAGAGCGGTCTACTGCCATGAAGAATCCCAACAATGAGTATTTACATGTACAGGCTAGAATTATCTAGACAAGTGCATGTACGTAGAGGCTAGCAGCCTATAGTACTACAGTAGCAGTTTACTTCTCACAGAGTGCAATTTACTTCTCACGGAGTGCTACATGCATGGAAGCATCTTACTTCTCTCAAAAGTAATGTGATCTGTGCTGTAGAAAAGAGTGAACATTTTTTTTGCATGTGAAGAAAAGAGTGTATACATGGCAATACTGCTGGTCGCTGAGAGAAATACTCAAAAAAACTAGTAGAATTTTTGTATTTAGATTTTACTTTATTTTTCTTAACATGATGTTAAGTTATTTAACATGCTGTGAGGTCAATGGTACACAAATGAAATAGATTTTACAAGAAACCTCTGACTAAAAGAAGTGAAAATTACTGCATCAAACTAATTTATTCCTAGCGGTGCATGAACTGGTGGGTCATTTTGTTATTACATCAATCACTATTTTACTTTCAACCTTTATAATCAAGTCTTGCCTTCCTTCATGTCTAGTGAAGGGACACAATGTTCCTGTCATAATTATTGTCTAAAGCTAATCTTGTCTGAATCATCTCTCTTTTGTAGGTGTCTATGAAGCTTTGGAGCTGAGGGACGGTGGATATGTCTACTTGGGCTAGGGTGTTTCCAAGGTTTACATTCATTTGACCGAATTATATACCACCGTAGAATTCTACACCATGTGGTGGACTTAAGTATCTTAGTGACTTCATTTGATATGTGTATTTCTGTTAATTTTAAGTTTCTGTTGCTCTGAAAATGTACCTCACTGACCGTTTGTCTTTTTATTGTGTACTTCTTGCATGAGGATGTGACTAGTGATGCGGCGCGCCAAGTAGCAGTAGGGGAAGGGGTTCTCCTACTCGAGGAGGCGGAGTAGGGGCGTGCCCAGCTGGCAGCCCGGTCCTGCTCGTGGGGGAGGGGCAGGAGGGGTCTGCTCCCCTACTTCCATTGCGACCGTGGCAGGTAGCTCCTCCATCTCCCTCCCCCACTTCCTCTGCTCACTACTTCTGCTGCGAAGTTGACGAATATGTGATGCACTTGTCCCAAGGAATTTTAGAGGGATCTGTATGAACAAGTCATGTTTTATTTTATTTTATTTAGGTTGTTAGATATCAAACAAAGAGAGAAGATGAGCTCCTGCTTGGATTTTTTTCTGCCAGCACATGATTTGTATGTATACAATTATCATCTTGCGTGTGCGAGCTGGTTCCTTGCTTGGGCATCGCGTCGATGACCAAGTGTTAGTGCCGATTTGTTGTGGTGCTGCTCATCTGGCCATTGATTTCTTGCTGATAATTAGGTGCTAAAGAATGCTACAGATATATGTTGAATACACTAGTCATGCTCTGGCATACATGTTTTGTTGGACGAAAAACTGTACAATGATCTGCTCCCTGGGATATTAATTATTATGATATATCTTGTAATTCATTTTTTGTTAAAGTAAACCCACTGCACGTGTTGAGCAGAAATTGTTTTAGTTTGTCATACATAATTGCCTATGCTTGTTGGTAACTATTAAGTGTATAATTCATCGTGGAAGCATAGGAATGTGATGGACATCATCAGATTACATTTATGTTCTGAACTTAAAATATTTAAACTCGGTGTTTCGATTCTATATTTGTAATCATAAGCTTCACTTGTAGTCTGGTAGTACCATTTACTATTTTTTCATTTTTGAATATGGCTAACTCTCCTTCCCCCAATCTGCATATCTTCTGTTCTGAGCATATTTTTTTTGCCATATCCATTTCACACCTGGCATCTGTTGGGGAACATAGTAATTTCAAAATTTTCCTACGCACACGCAAGATCATGGTGATGCATAGCAACAAGAGGGGAGAGTGTTCTCCACGTACCCTCGTAGACCTAAAGCGGAAGCGTTAGCACAATGCGGTTGATGTAGTCGTACGTCTTCACGATCCGACCGATCCAAGTACTGAACACACGGCACCTCCGAGTTCAATACACGTTTAGCTCGATGACATCCCGCGAACTCCGATCCAGCAGAGCTTCACGGGAGAGTTCCGTCAGCACGACGGCATGGTGACGGTGATGATATTGCTAGCGACGCAGGGCTTCGTCTAAGCACCACTACGATATGACCGAGGTGCAATATGGTGGAGGGGGGCACCGCACATGGTTGGGAGAGATCAACTGATCAACTTGTGTGTCTAGAAGTGCCCCCTGCCCCTGTATATAAAGGAGCAAGGGGGGAGGCCGGCCAGCCCTCTATGGGCGCACCAGGAGGAGGAGTCCTCCTCCTAGTAGGAGTAGGACTCCCCTTTCCTACTCCTACTAGGAGGAGGAAAGGAAGGAGGAGAAGGAGAAGGAGGAAAAAGAGGAAAGGGGGGCCGGCCCCCTAGTACAATTCAGTTTGGGCTAGGGGGGCCGCACGCCCTGCCTCCTCTCTTCCACCACTTGGCCCATGAGGCCCATTACTTCTTCCTCGTATTCCCGTAACTCCCCTGTACGCCCGAAAATACCCTAATCGCTCGGAACCTTTTCGATGTCCGAATATAGTCGTCCAGTATATCGATCTTTACGTCTCGACCATTTCGAGACTCCTTGTCATGTCCCCGATCTCATACGGGACTCCGAACTACCTTAGGAATATCAAATCACATAAACTCATAATACAATCGTCACCAAAACATTAAGCATGCGGACCCTACGGGTTCGAGAACTATGTAGACATGACCGAGACATGTCTCCGGTCAATAACCAATAGCGGAACCTAGATGCTCATATTGGCTCCCACATATTCTACGAAGATCTTTATCGGTCAGACCGCATAACAACACACGTTGTTCCCTTTGTCATCGGTATGTTACTTGCCCGAGATTCGATCGTTGGTATCTCAATACCTAGTTCAATCTCGTTACCGGCAAGTCTCTTTACTTGTTCCGTAATACATCATCCTACAACTAACTTATTAGTTGCAATGCTTGCAAGGCTTAAGTGATGTGCATTACCGAGAGGGCCCAGAGATACCTCTTTGACAATTGGAGTGACAAATTGAGCTCAGCTCAATGTCCCACCACGGCAGAAGATATAGAAGAGATGAGTGTCATCCCCTATGCCTCAGCCATAGGTTCTATTATGTATGCCATGCTGTGTACCAGACCTGATGTAAACCTTGCCGTAAGTTTGGTAGGAAGGTACCATAGTAATCCCGGCAAGGAACACTGGACAGCGGTCAAGAATATCCTGAAGTACCTGAAAAGGACTAAGGAAATGTTTCTCGTTTATGGAGGTGATGAAGAGCTCGTCGTAAAAGGTTACATCGATGCTAGCTTCGACACAGATCTAGATGACTCTAAGTCACAAACCGGATACGTGTATATTTTGAATGGTGGGGCAGTAAGCTGGTGCAGTTGCAAGCAGAGCGTCGTGGCGGGATCTACATGTGAAGCGGAATACATGGCAACCTCGGAGGCAGCGCATGAAGCAATTTGGGTGAAGGAGTTCATCACCGACCTAGGAGTCATACCCAATGCGTCGGGGCCGATCAAGCTCTTCTGTGACAACACTGGAGCTATTGCACTTGCCAAGGAGCCCAGGTTTCACAAGAAGACAAGGCACATCAAGCGTTGCTTCAACTCCATTTGTGAAAATGTTCAAGATGGAGACATAGATATTTGTAAAGTACACACGGACCTGAATGTAGCAGATCTGTTGACTAAACCTCTCCCTAGAGCAAAACATGATCAACACCAGAATTCCATGGGTGTTCGATTCATCACAATGTAACTAGATTATTGACTCTAGTGCAAGTGGGAGACTGTTGGAAATATGCCCTAGAGGCAATAATAAAAGCATTATTATTATATTTCCTTGTTCATGATAATTGTCTTTATTCATGCTATAATTGTGTTATCCGGAAATCGTAATACATGTGTGAATAATAGACACCAACATGTCCCTAGTAAGCCTCTAGTTGACTAGCTCGTTGATCAACAGATAGTCATGGTTTCCTGACTATGGACATTGGATGTCATTGATAACGAGATCACATCATTAGGAGAATGATGTGATGGACAAGACCCAATCCTAAAGATAGCACAAGATCGTATAGTTCGTTTGCTAGAGTTTTCCAATGTCAAGTACCCTTTTCTTAGACCATGAGATCGTGTAACTCCCGGATACCGTAGGAGTGCTTTGGGTGTGCCAAACGTCACAACGTAACTGGGTGACTATAAAGGTATACTACGGGTATCTCCGAAAGTGTCTGTTGGGTTGACACGGATCAAGACTGGGATTTGTCACTCCGTATGACGGAGAGGTATCACTAGGCCCACTCGGTAATGCATCATCAAAATGAGCTCAAAGTGACCAAGTGTCTGGTCACGGGATCATGCATTACGGTACGAGTAAAGTGACTTGCCGGTAACGAGATTGAACGAGGTATTGGGATACCGACGATCGAATCTCGGGCAAGTAACATACCGATTGACAAAGGGAATTATATACGGGGGTTGCTTGAATCCTCGACATCGTGGTTCATCCGATGAGATCATCGAGGAGCGTGTGGGAGCCAACATGGGTATCCAGATCCCGCTGTTGGTTATTGACCGGAGAGTCGTCTCGGTCATGTCTACATATCTCCCGAACCCGTAGGGTCTACACACTTAAGGTTCGGTGACGCTAGGGTTGTAGGGATATGTATATGCAGTAACCCGAATATTGTTCGGAGTCCCGGATTAGATCCTGGACGTCACGAGGAGTTCCGGAATGGTCCGGAGTTAAAGAATTATATATAGGAAGTGCTATTTCGGGCATCGGGACAAGTTTCGGGGTCACCGCTATTGTACCGGGACCACCGGAAGGGTCCCGGGGGTCCACCGGGTGGGCCCACCTGTCCCGGGCGGCCACATGGGCTGTAGGGGGTGCGCCTTGGCCTACATGGGCCAAGGACACCAGCTCCAAGAGGCCCATGCGCCTAGGGTTTCAAGGAGGGAAGAGTCCTAGGAGGGGAAGGCACCTCCTAGGTGCCTTGGGGAGGAGGGATTCCTCCCCTTGGCCGCACCCCCCTAGGAGATTAGATCTCCTAGGGCCGGCGCCCCCCCCTTGGCCCTCCTATATATAGTGGGGATATGGAGGACTTCTTACCTTGATCTTTGGTGCCTCCCTCTCCCTCTCCAACACCTCCTCCTCCTCCATAGTGCTTGGCGAAGCCCTGCCGGAGTACTGCTGCTCCATCACCACCACGCCGTCATGCTGCTGCTGGAGCCATCTCCCTCAACCTCTCCTTCCCCCTTGCTGGATCAAGAAGGAGGAGACGTGGCTGTTCCATACGTGTGTTGAACGCGGAGGTGCCGTCCGTTCGGTGCTAGGATCTTCGGTGATTCGGATCACGTCGAGTACGACTCCATCATCCCCGTTCTTTGAACGCTTCCGCTCGCGATCTACGAGGTACGTAGATGCATATAATCACTCGTTTCTAGATGAACTCCTAGATGGATCTTGGTGAAACCGTAAGAAAATTTTTGTTTTCTGCTACGTTCCCCCACAATAACATGTATATCACATATACCTTTGTTCACCTTGCCATCATTCTTATCCGCCAAATACTTGGGGCAGTTCCGCTTCCAGTGTCCAGTCTGCTTGCAGTAGAAGCACTCAGTTTCAGGCTTAGGTCCAGATTTGGGTTTCTTCTCCTGAGCAGTAACTTGCTTACTGTTCTTCTTGAAGTTCCCCTTCTTCTTCCCTTTGCCCTTTTTCTTGAAACTGGCGGTCTTGTTGACCATCAACACTTGATGCTCCTTCTTGGTTTCTACCTCCGCAGCCTTTAGCATTGCGAAGAGCTCAGGAATTGTCTTATCCATCCCTTGCATGTTATAGTTCATCATGAAGCTCTTGTAGCTTGGTGGCAGTGATTGAAGAACTCTGTCAATGACACTATCAACAGGAAGATTAACTCCCAGTTGAGTCAAGTGATTATGATACCCAGACATTTTGAGTATATGTTCACTGACAGAACTATTCTCCTCCATCTTGCAGCTATAGAATTTATTGGAGACTTCATATCTCTCAATCTGGGCATTTGCTTGAAATATTAACTTCAACTCCTGGAACATCGTATATGTTCCATGATGCTCAAAACGTCGTTGAAGTCCCGATTCTAAGCCGTAAAGCATGGCACACTGAACTATCGAGTAGTCATCAGCTTTGCTCTGCCAGACGTTCATAACATCTGGTGTTGCTCCAGCAGCAGGCCTGGCACCTAGCGGTGCTTCCAGGATGTAATTCTTCCGTGCAGCAATGAAGATAATCCTCAAGTTACGGACCTAGTCCGTGTAATTGCTACCATCATCTTTCAACTTTGCTTTCTCAAGGAACGCATTAAAATTCAACGGAACAACATCATGGGCCATCTATCTACAATCAAACATAGACAAGCAAGATACTATCAGGTACTAAGTTCATGATAAATTTAAGTTCAATTAATCATATTACTTAAGAACTCCCACTTAGAAAGACATCCCTCTATTCTTCTAAGTGATAACGTGATCCAAATCAACTAAACCATAACCAATCATCAAGTGAAATGGAGTAGCTTTCAATGGTGAACATCAATATGTTGATCATATCTACTATATGATTCACGCTTGACCTTTCGGTCTCAATGTTCCGAGGCCATATCTGCATATGCTAGGCTCGTCAAGTTTAACCTGAGTATTCTGCATGTGCAAAACTGGCTTGCACCCGTTGTAGATGGACGTAGAGCTTATCACACCCGATCATCACGTGGTGTCTGGGCACGACGAACTTTGGCAACGATGCATACTCAGGGAGAACACTTTTGTCTTGAAATTTAGTGAGAGATCATCTTATAATGCTACCGTCAATCAAAGCAAGATAAGATGCATAAAAGATCAATATCACATGCAATCAATATAAGTGATATGATATGGCCATCACCATCATGTGCTTGTGATCTCCATCTCCGAAGCACCGTCATGATCACCATCGTCACCAGCGCGACACCTTGATCACCATCGTAGCATCGTTGTCGTCTCGCCAATCTTATGCTTCCACGACTATCGCTACCGCTTAGTGATAAAGTAAAGCATTACAGCGCAATTGCATTGCATACAATAAAGCGACAACCATATGGCTCCTGCCAGTTGCCAATAACTCGGTTACAAAACATGATCATCTCATACAATAAAATTTAGCATCATGTCTTGACCATTTCACATCACAACATGCCATGCAAAAACAAGTTAGACATCCTCTACTTTGTTGTTGCAAGTTTTACGTGGCTGCTACGGGCTTAGCAAGAACCATTCTTACCTACGCATCAAAACCACAATGATAGTTTGTCAAGTTGGTGCTGTTTTAACCTTCGCAAGGACCGGGCGTAGCCACACTTGGTTCAAATAAAGTTGGAGAAACTGACACACGCCAGCCACTTGTGTGCAAAGCACGTCGGTAAAACCAGTCTCGTGTAAGCGTACGCGTAATGTCGGTCCGAGCCGCTTCATCCAACAATACCGCCGAACCAAAGTATGACATGCTGGTAAGCAGTATGTCTTATAACACCCACAACTCACTTGTGTTCTACTCGTGCACAACATCAACGCATAAAACCTAGGCTCGGATGCCACTGTTGGGGAACGTAGTAATTTCAAAATTTTCCTACGCACACGCAAGATCATGGTGATGCATAGCAACAAGAGGGGAGAGTGTTGTCCACGTACCCTCGTAGACCTAAAGCGGAAGCGTTAGCACAATGTGGTTGATGTAGTCGTACGTCTTCACGATCCGACCGATCCAAGTACCGAACGCAAGACACCTCCGAGTTCAGCACACGTTTAGCTTGATGACATCCTACGAACTCCGATCCAGCAGAACTTCATGGGAGAGTTCCGTCAGCCCGACGGCGTGGTTATGGTGATGATATTGCTACCGACGCAGGGCTTCGCCTAAGCACCGCTATGATATGACCGAGGTGGAATATGGTGGAGGGGGGCACCGCACACGGCTTGGAGAGATCAACTGATCAACTTGTGTGTCTAGAGGTGCCCCCTGCCCCTGTATATAAAGGAGCAAGGGGGAGGCCGGCCGGCCCTCTATGGGCGCGCCAGGAGGAGGAGTCCTCCTCCTAGTAGGAGTAGGACTCCCCTTTCCTACTCCTACTAGGAGGAGGAAAGGAAGGAGGAGAAGGAGAAGGAAGGAGAAGGAGGAAAAAGAGGAAAGGGGCGCCGGCCCCCTAGTCCAATTTGGTTTGGGCTAGGGGGGGCGCGTGCCCTGCCTCCTCTCTTCCACCACTTGGCCCATGAGGCCCATTACTTTTTCCTCGTATTCCCGTAACTCCCCGGTACCCCCGAAAATACCCGAATCACTTGGAACCTTTCCGATGTCCGAATATAATCGTCCAATATATCGATCTTTACGTCTCGACCATTTAGAGACTCCTCGTTATGTCCCCGATCTCATCCGGGACTCCGAACTACCTTCGGTATATCAAATCACATAAACTCATAATACAATCGTCACCAAAACTTTAAGCGTGCGGACCCTACAGGTTTGAGAACTATGTAGACATGACTGATACATGTCTCCAGTCAATAACCAATAGCGGAACCTGGATGCTCATATTGGCTCCCACATATTCTACGAAGATCTTTATCGGTCAGACCGCAAAACAACATAAGTTGTTCCCTTTGTCATCGGTATGTTACTTGCCCGAGACTCGATCATTGGTATCTCAATACCTAGTTCAATCTCGTTACCGGCAAGTCTCTTTACTCGTTCCGTAATACATCATCCTGCAACTAACTTATTAGTTGCAATGCTTGCAAGGCTTAAGTGATGTGCATTACCGAGAGGGCCAAGAGATACCTCTCCGACAATCGGAGTGACAAATCCTAATTTCGAAATACGCCAACCCAACAAGTACCTTCGGAGACACCTGTAGAGCATCTTTATAATCACCCAGTTATGTTGTGACGTTTGGTAGCACACAAAGTGTTCCTCCGGTAAACGGGACTTTCATAATCTCATAGTCATAGGAACATGTATAAGTTATGAAGAAAGCAATAGCAACAAACTAAGCGATCAAGTCCTAAGCTAATGGAATGGGTCAAGTCAATCACATCATTCTCCTAATGATGTGATCCCGGTAATCAAATGACTACTCATGTCTATGGCTAGGAAACATAACCATCTTCGATTAACGAGCTAGTCAAGTAGAGGCATACTAGTGACACTCTGTTTGTCTATGTATTCACACATGTATTATGTTTCCGGTTAATACAATTCTAGCATGAATAATAAACATTTATCATGATATAAGGAAATAAATAATAACTTTATTAGTGCCTCTAGGGCATATTTCCTTCAGCATCTGCCATTGTAACTTCATACTGATGTAACATGTGAATCTGTTGGTCCTGCTTATTGTCTTTAAAGAAGTCAATGTACCTAACTATTTTTGTGCTATGTTATTATCTTTGATCAGTATCAGTTGTGTATCTCTTAAGAGACTCGTATCTTTTCTGACTCGAGTTGTTAACAATTGTTCCATACTTCTGTTAGCTACAACATTTTTTTTGAATTTGGTACTGCATGAGTTTTTACTACTGCTAACACACAGAGTATTTGCTACTAGTAAAACAGGGATTTTGTTTGCATTGCTACCTGATGAGTGCTTTCTTTGTACTATTTCACCTTGGCATGCATATGTTTATTTAGCTTTAGACGGAAATGAGTGTTATCAACGAAATGGTTTTAGGTAAACCAGCACCTCTCACCAGTCTTTCTTACTCAATGTTATTATCTGCTTGGTTTTAGGTGATGGACTCATTTCCGGTGGTGGTTCTGCTTGGGTTTTCCTGATGTTGTTTCACGTTGGGTTCTGATTCGCTTTGCTGCTATTGTTTCTGTGGTGATGCAGACTTGTGGTGAAGAAGAGCAATGCCAAGAAAGACTCCAACAAGCCCAAGCGTCGTCTTAGTCATCATGTGAGCCCCAGATTTGATTTGTTGTTGTGGTTCGATTCACGTTGTTTCTGTGGCGTGGTGACGCGTCCTGACTGGGGCCCATTTTGGTTCTATTTTTGCAGGGACAGCTTCAGGAAGCACTCCAATGTCAAGCAGGTCTCCATGGTAAGCATCTCGTTTCCCTTTGCTCCCGCCCTATCTCCTTGTTCTTATTCAAACTCGTGTTGTGATAGTTTTTCTTGCAAATCCCGTGTCCTGATTTATGTTTAAATCGCAGGTTTGCAAGGTCGATGGTGAGAAGTGGAAGTATCTTTTGTGATGTTGTAAGTTACCCGCTCCCCCATCCCCTCTCTGTTACCGCTCTATTCAGTGTTGGTCTCTTCCGCCTGATCTCAGTGTTTGCTCGGTGATGCGATGAAATTTTGGCAGACTTTGTGTTGGTTTCCATGTTTTTGTGTCGCTGCACCGCGTCATTTGGGTATTGTTCGACCCAGTTGGTCAGTGATATTTAGAATTTAGTTGCTATGCAATTGTTGATCTACTCCTATTCTCAATTTGGTTGTTCAAATTTATGGTTTCTTGTGTTCAAATGTGTAGCCTTGTAGCCTTGTTAGAATTTGTATAGTCTGCTCATCGATTCAAACTACTGCTTGAATGTTACTTTCCAAATCCACCATGCCATTTCGCACGATTTGTATATCCACCATGCCATTTCGCACGATTTGTTCAACGATTCTTCTTCTATTAATATTTAATCCTGTAATCTGTCGCCTTGCACCACACTAACATTTGCTCCATGATTCCCTAACTGCTCAACATGTTGATATGTTTTGAATATCTGAATTTTGTGTGTGTAGGGGGACTTGTGAAGCAGCACGCAAAGTAACAGCAAGGGGAGGGCGTCTCTGAAATGTCGCCGTTGGTGGTGATGGATGGTTGCTGCTGGTGGTGGAAATGGTAGCTACTTGTCTTTCAGGTGGCTGTTGCTGCTGCTGGTAGAAATGGTAGCTACTTGGTAGCTACGTGGATGCTTGAATGTACATGTTTGCTGTTAGTACGTGTTTTAGCTCCTTGGTAGTACTTCCTATGCTTGAATGTATCTTGAATGTACCTACTGTTGTACACGTGGCTGTTTAAGGAATCTTTTTGTGTTGAAAGAAATAAAAATGTTACCCGTGACTATTTAAGATACATGCTTGTTTGAATTCCCTCTATTTCTGTAACGCCCTCGATGCGGCTATATCTCCCACGTGTAGAAGCACGACTTAGAGGCATAACCGTGTTGAAAGCAATGTCGCAAGTGAGGTAATCTTTGCAAACAACCCATGCAATACAATAAAGGGAAAGGTACATAGTTGGCTTACACTCGCCACGTCACACAAATACATAAATAACATTACATTCATCCAAATACACTCAAGGTCCGACTACGAAACCAAAATGAAGATAAGACCCCAAATGCAACATAGTCCCCGATCGCCCCAACTAGGCACCACTACTGATCATCCGGGAAAGACACGTAGTAACGACGAGAGTCTTTATCGAACTCCCACTTGAGCTCGGTCATATCATCTAGAGCGGTATCATCGGTGCCTGCATCTGGTTTTGGAAGTAATCTGTGAGCCATGGGGACTCAGCAATCTCACACCCTCGCGATCAAGACTATTTAAGCTTATAGGTAAGGTAAGGTATGATGTGGAGCTGCAGCAAGCGACTAGCATATAAGGTGGTTAAAAATACGCAAATGAGAGCGAGAAGAGAAGGCAAAAGCACGGTCGAACAACTACGATCAAGAAGTGATCCTAGAACAACCTATGTCAAGCATTACTCCAACACCATGTTCACTTCCCGGACTCCTCCGAGAAGAGACCATCACGGTTACACACGCGGTTGGTGCATTTTAATTAAGTTAAACTTTAGGTTTTCTACAACCGGACATTAACAAATTCCCATCTGCCCATAACCGCGGGCATGACTTTCGAAAGTTCAAATCCCTGCAGGGGAGTCCCAACTTAGCCCATCACAAGCTCTCACGGTCATCGAAGGATATTCCTTCTCCCAAGACATTCAGATCAGACTCGGCATCCCGGTTACGAGACATCTCGACAATGGTAAAACAAGTCCAGCAACACCACCCGAATGTGCCGACGAATCCCGATAGGAGCTGCACATATCTCGTTCTCAGGGCACACCGGATTGTCCAAACTTCCGGTAGGCCAGCCCAGAGTTGCCCCTGGTAGCCTCCAGCGACTGACAAGGTGGACCAACACTAAGAGGAGCACTGGCCTGGGGGGTTTAATAAAGATGACCCTTGGGCTCCGGAAACCCAAGGGAAAAAGAGGCTAGGTGGAGAATGGTAAAACCAAAATTGGGCATTGCTGGAGGAGTTTTACTCAAGGCGAACTGTCAAGGGGTTCCCATTATAACCCAACCGTGTAAGGAACGCAAAATCCGGGAACATAACACCGATATGACGGAAACTAGGGCGGCAAGAGTGGAACAAAACACCAGGCATAAGGCCGAGACTTCCACCCTTTACCAAGTATATAGGTGCATTAAGATAAACAATATAATATGGTGATATCCCAACAATAAACATGTTCCAACAAGGAACAGTCTCCAATCTTCACCTACAACTAGCAACGCTATAAGAGGGGCTGAGCAAAGCGGTAACATAGACAAACAATGGTTTGCTAGGACATGGTGGGTTAGATGTTTGACATGGCAATATGGGAGGCATGATAAGCAAGTGGTAGGTATCATAGCATAGGCATAGCAAAAGAGCGAGCATCTAGCAAGCAAAGATAGAAGTGATTTCGAGGGTATGGTCATCTTGCCTGCAAAGTACTGAGTTGACTTCATCCTCGTAAGCGTACTCAATGGGCTCCTCGTTCACGTTCTCCCGGCTCTACCCAAACAAGAACAACAATCAAAAAGGAACACAATCAACCACGTGCAATGCTCAAGCAACATGATGCAAACATGGTATGATATGCGGGATGCGATATGTGATGCATAGGCATGATTTGGAAAGGAATGATTGAACCTGGCCTCAACTTGGAAAACCAAGAGTGCCACTGGAAAGGGGAGTTGATTTCGGTCGAAATCGATATAAAGATCACCGGAATCAGATGCACGGTTTGGAAATGGCAAGCAAAACAAATTTGCACCGGTCTGCGATAAACAGCAAGTAGCCTTCTAAATGCATCAAGATAAATAAGCTACTGCACCCAAAGATGGCAACAAAATACATGGCAGGGATCCACTCATGATTCTTGACAAAATATGAACACTGAGCTACGACTAATTCACTCAATAACAGGTTCAAACAAGCATGGCAGAAGTGCAAAATATAACAGGTTTCAGACTTAGTGAAATTAACAGCATGTCAGGAATTTAACATCAGGAAGCAATGTTTGGAGCACGATAACTACATGCTACAGGAACATAACATGGAAAAGCAAGGCATTTCATGAAGCTACTCAAAGCATATAACAGAAGTCCCTTAGTGACCATAAGCCAAAAGGGATCACAAAATACAATTGCAAGCATGTGAACATAGCAAAAACATAAACAGATTCAGACTTAGCAAAAAACTGGAGCATGGCAAAACAGATAACGAGTAGGCATGTTTACGAGCTTGATGCACTCACTACGAGGCATTGCATGACAAACTAAGCATACACCCAGCAAATAGACATGTCACAGAAGCTAGAAATGGTAAAAACAACATCATAGCATCCACGGATCAACTACAACAAGCTCGGCAAAATTGCTAAACATGTTAACAATCTGCCAGGAACATTTTATAGCAAAAGTAGAGCTTGATTGACTCAAGCTAGGTTGCTCCATAATTGCTAACAAAGACATGGATGGATAGAGCACAACATTATCTACAAAACATCCTTACTTATCATGCTCAAAAGAGGCACGGATCACTAGGAAACAACATGAACATATGACATAAAAAATAATGACAGGGCAAGGACTTAGTGAAATTCTTAGTCCCTGAAATTGGCATCATCGAGTAAGCTACTTTGCGTGCTTGTGCTAGTAACCACAAATATCACAAAAATACATGGCATACACCCCTGTAAAGATGGCATGGCATTCTTCAAAACACATGTAGAGCTCAGGATCATATCATGCACACATTAATCATGGCAAAAATGACAAAAGTGCATTTGCTGAAACAGATCTGAAACTACCATCACATAGCCCTCTTCCAACAGCATTTCGGGATCAAGATGAGCTCAAATGAAAATGATGCAATGAGATGAAATGATGTACTCGTCGAGATGAACATTTTGATATGCTACACGCACGAATCAGAGCCATGAATGCAGAGTTATGGCATATGGAAAAATGCAAAATGCTAGGGTTTAGGGACGAAAAAGTCAACCCAAACGAGTCCAGATCTGGATCCGGTGTGCACGCAGCCCGAGGATGGCCGGAGATCTCTGTAGCTGCCGGAATTACTGTTCACCAGCGATGAAGCTCGAGGCGGCTGGAGGTGGCGACGTCGACGGGGTCGGCGAGGTCACCGGCTGGTGCGATTCCCGCGAGACGGCGGGGAGGAGGTCGACGGCGGGGCTCTGCCGGAGCAGCGAGATGGCG
>NC_041390.1:601764705-601786125 GCF_002162155.2 Triticum dicoccoides | reverse complement strand
CGGCGCGGTGGCGCGATCTCGCCAGCGAGCAGGCGGCGGAGCAAGGCGCTTCGGCGGATCGGGGCGGCGCGGGGCGCGCGGCGCACCTTCGGGTCGGGAATGGCCGGCGGCGGGCTTGCCCGGGCCGGCGGCGGGAGGAGGCCGGTGCAGCCACGTGTCGAGCCCTCAGTGGCACGGGGCGGTGTCCGGCACGGAAACGGACATGTCTGGCACACTGCGGGGAAGAAAGGCTAGGGTTAGGGGAAGGAGACTCGGGATTTCGAGGAGGGGATCTATTTATAGAGGTAGAGGGAGCTAGGAAGCTCCAAATGAGTTGCGATTTGTGGCCATGCGATCGTGATCGAACAGTCTAGGTGATGGAGGAGGTTTAGGTGGGTTTTGGGCCACTTTGGAGGGGTGTTGGGCTGCAACACACACGAGGCCTTTTCGGCCCTCGGTTAACCGTTGGAGTATCAAACGAAGTCCAAATGGCACGAAACTTGACAGGCTGTCTACCGGTAGTAAACCAAGGCCGCATGAAAAGTCTGGGTCCACTCCGAAAACGCTTAACCCCCACACACGAAAAGATGTAGAAAGGGACACCGGAGGACAACATAGGAGCGCCGGAATGCAAAATGGACAACGGGGAAAATGCTCGAATGCATGAGACGAACACGTATACAAATGCAATGCACATGATGACATGATATGAGATGCATGACAAAGGCAAAACACACGGAAACAAAAACCCGGCAACGAGGAAATAACATAACTTAGTGCCGGAAATGGCAAGAGTCAGAATACAAATAAGGTAAATTACATCCGGGGTGTTACAACACTCCACTACGAAAGGATCTTGTCCCGAGATCTAGGACTGGAAAAACTCCGGGTACTCAAAACGGAGGTGATCCTCACGTTCCCAGGTGGCTTCACAGTCGGAATGATGTGATCACTTGACTTTGAGGAATTTGATAGACTTGTTGCGAGTCTTGCGCTCAGTTTCTTCAAGAATAGCAACTGGGTGGTCACGATAAGACAGGTCTTCTTGGAGATCAATGTCTTCGAAGTTGACGGTGCAGTCAGGAGTCTTGAAGCACTTGCGGAGCTGATATACATGAAACACGTCGTGCACGTTTGCAAAGTTGGAGGGAAGCTCAAGTTGATAGGCGAGATCGCCTCTCTTGCTGACAATCTTGAAAGGACCCACGTATCTAGGGGCAAGCTTCCCTTTGATACCGAAGCGACGAGTACCTTTCATTGGAGAGACGTGAAGGTAGACATGGTCTCTGATTTCGAAAGCCAAGTCACAATGCTTTCTATCATAGTAACTCTTCTGGCGTGATTGCGCGGCTTTGAGATTATCACGAATGACTTTGAACATCTCTTCTGCCTCTGTGATCAAGTCATTGCCAAGAAGTTGATGTTCTCTGAAAATTCGCACTTTGAAAACTTGGCATAGAACTGATGTTCTCTGAGCTTATCCAGCACCAAACGCAAGTGCTTGGCATGATCTTCCTTGTTCTTGGAAAAGACCAAAATGTCATCGAGGTAGACCAAGACGAAGGAGCATTGACGAGGCCGAAAGACATGAATTGTATTCATATGAACCATAGCTTGTTCTGAATGCTGTCTTAGGGATATCTTGTTCACGAATGCGAATCTGATGATAGCCCATACGGAAATCAAGCCTGGAGAATACTTGAGCACCTTCGAGTTATTCAAACTGCCCATTGATGTTGGGAAGTGGGTACTTGTTCTTTATGGTCTTCTTGTTCAATGGATGGTAGTCGACACAAAGTCCGTCCGTTCCATCCTTCTTCTTCACAAAAAGAACACCACAACCCCATGGAGAAGAACTTGGTTGGATGAGACCCATACGCTCTTGAATATCGAGTTGCTTCTTCAGCTCCTTCAACTCTTCAGGTCCAAGCTTGTAAGGACGTTTGCAAACAGGTTCCGTGTTCGGCTCAATATCGATGACGAATTCAACTGGCTGGTGCGGAGGCATTCCTAGAAGCTCTTCTGGGAAGACGTCTTGATATTCGCAAACGACTGGGATTTGAGAGATGGCATCCAGCTCGCCCTTCTCATTGAGAGAAAACAGACAGATGGTATTATCCCGAGCGGCAAAGACGATTACATCCTCAGACGAATGAGTCAACTGAATCCGCCTGGTAGCACAATCAAGCTGAGCCTTGTGCTTAGAAAGCCAGTCCATTCCGAGAATAAGATCAATATCCGAGTTACCAAGGACCATGGGAGAAGCCAGAAACTTGAAGTCGCCCATCATGATAGAAATATCCGGAACCGCGTAGTTTGCGAGCAAGCATTTACCTGGTGAGACAACTGCTAACAGTTTATGCAAAACTTGAGAAGACAACTCATGCTTAGATGCAAAAGGTCTCTGTCGGAGTAAATAGCCATGGGTAGCCTAGCCGGCTTCCCCTGGCCCTTCTGAAAAAATTACGAGCCCGTCCGGCTCTCAAGAATTCAAGACATGGGTCCGCCTTCCGCTTGCTGGCAATCACCCAGGCCGGCTTTCGGAAGGTGGCCCGACTTTAGCCCTCATGAAGAAAGCCATGGGAGGGCCGACTTCGAGAAGCCGGCCGTGAGGAGGCTGACTCCAAGAAGCCGGCTCCCATAAAGCGGTCGAGACCGTACCCTCAAAGTTTGCATCCACCTAGCGGCGATGAGACGGGGCGTGGCTATAGTAAAGCCTGCCACTCCCAAATCCCGGAGCATGATCGACACAGTGTGCCATACGGGCGACCATGACCCGCCCGGCGCAACACTGTTGCCATGCCCACCCTGACGCCATCCACGATGGGCTGCCAATACGGCCCACGGGCGGTGGGCCCCTTCGGGTAGAGAGACACCCGAAGGGGGCCACGCCTCCCCCAGTCGGCCCAAGACAGAGCCAGCTCCCGCAGCCGGCTTGCCGCCTCCCTCGAAGGAGACGCCCCATTAAGGAGACAAGACGCGGTGAGGCTACAGCGATCGACCGCCGGGCGGCGGCACTGTAGCCACGCCTACCTCGACGAAGCCCACGTCACCAAGATAGAGCAACAGTAACCATCAGCTGACCAGGTCCTGGACAGTGGGGCCTGCCTGTCGACCAAGGGGCCGGCAGCCGGCGGGACCCACCAGTCGGGGGGCCCCAGCAGCCGGCGCAGAAGCCGGCGAGTGCAGTCACAGACGGCTGGGCCCTGCGCCCAGTCGGATTACCATTGTACCCCCAGGGGCTAGGCCTATATAAACCCCCCGGGGTGCCCATGCAAAGGGTTGGACCCCCA
Organism: Triticum dicoccoides; assembly: GCF_002162155.2. Classification (NCBI taxonomy): domain Eukaryota; kingdom Viridiplantae; phylum Streptophyta; class Magnoliopsida; order Poales; family Poaceae; genus Triticum; species Triticum dicoccoides. Next base: position 601,782,853 of record NC_041390.1, on the reverse strand, counting down.
GCTAGTTTTAGACACCACACAAGGAGAAGAAGCAGGCTAGCCGTGCCCTTTTTCCTCCTCCCACCGAACAGCTCAAGGAGCATTGTGTAGCTACTTGTCCATCTAGTGATCATGCGGAGACCCCGCAGAGCAGCAGTAGGGGTGTTATCTCCACGGAGAGCCCCGAAGCTGGGTAAGATTCGCCGGCGTGCATGTCTTCACCTCATCCCGTTTCCAGGCACCGGCGACGTCTTATTGGCTCCCACAATGATAAGCCACCCGTTGGCATATGTCGCACCTACCACCCGACATTTGACGCCCACCGTGGGGCCAGGTGCACCATCGTCCGGAAACCTATTCTGGATGGGAACCCTCTTCCTCCCCCGCGAGCGTAGCCAGACCGGAACGCCCGATGGCGCTTGCCACGACGCGCTGCAAGGCGTCACCAACGCCTGCGCAGCGAGCAGCCTCGCTGATCTCCTCGACAAGACCCTCATCTCCGACGAGCTCGCCTCCGACGCGGGCACCGACCACCTCGTCAACCTCCTCGGCCGGCTCCATGTCTCTGGCGAGCCTGCTGTGGACTTGGAGTCGGTTGGCTCCACCGATCTGATGCCTGTCGACTCCGACACGGCCTCGTTCGACACCTTCCCCACCAACGTCACGATCTACAACGACCCGCTTCCCCGAGCTGATGGCTGCGACATTGTCACCACCGAGGTGATGGTCATCGGCCACGACGGTGCTGCTGATGAGAGCGCCCACGACGCCCCACACGCGGCGGTCCACGACTTGTCCATCCCCCTTCCGGCTGACGCCGACACTGAAGCACTGGAGGCTCACCACCTCGCCCTCCTCACGGAAGGCTAGAAATTGGTTTCCATGAGACACCTCGCTGAGGCCCACCGACGCGAGGCCGACCGCGCCGCCTTTGGCACGCCGCCCCCAGGTGGGCCCAGCCGGGTCGGTGTTGTCAGACAGCGCGGCGCTGTCGTTGCCGACACGTTAGGAGTCGACCGCCCAGTCTACACTACTCCACTCGAGAACCTGTGCGCCGCCCAGGCGGCTGTAGACGAGCTAGACAGACTGGGGGCCGAAGAACTCCCCCACATGACCCGACGCATCCAGCAGCTGATCGATGCAGCCGCGCAGCGGCACGAAGCCGACACCCGCGCGGAAAGCCCTCCCCCATGCCGAGATCATGGCGCGACGTCCCAGACGCCGACTCCGGGCAGAGACCGCACGCGGCGCGAGAAAGAGCCGGCTGCCAACCGAAGCCAAACCCAGATCTCCATCGAGCGAGACGCAGAAGGCCACCCTCGGGCCGTGGAGTGGCAGGGCAACCCGCCTCCGCCTCGGCCCCGTGGAGAGAGATATCCCACCCCTCCGCCGGTGGTGCATCCGACTCTCAGCGGCCGACTAGGTCGCCGCGAAGGAGTCGGCGAAAACGACGCCCACCATCGGATCGACTGCCTAGCGCAATCCCTGGCGCTGGAAGAAGAAGACGATGTCGGTTGGCCTTGCTTCGGCCCCCGCATCCGCGACGAGCCCTTCCCCAAAGGGTTCTCGCTCCCAAGAGACACGCCTAAGTACAACGGCTCCGTGAAGCCAGAAGATTGGCTGATCGACTACTCCGCAGCGGTTAGCATAGCCAGCGGCAACTGGCGCGTTGCCGTGAAGTACGTGACTCTCATGCTGCAAGGCACGGCGCGGACCTGGCTCAATAGCCTCAAACCACGCAGCATCAACAGTTGGCTAGACTTCACAGAAGCCTTCGTCCGCAACTTCACCAGCACCTACAAGCGGGCTCCCAAGCCCAGATAGCTCTCCTTGTGCGTACAAGGCCCCGCCGAGTCAACTCGCGACTACCTCACGCGTTGGGCCGAGCTCCGGAAGTCTTGCGAAGGGGTGCACGAGGTGCAAGCCATAGAATACTTCACAGCCGGGTGCTGAGAAGGCACCCTCCTCAAGCACAAGCTTCTCTGCGATGAGCCGACTACCCTCGACGAGCTTCTGGACATAGCGGACAAGTACGCCACCGCTGACTCCACAATGAAGACCAAGCTCTGGGTAGACGCGTCCGGAAAAGTACTCAACCCGGCGCCCAAGACGCCGGCTGGGGATTTCGGCCGACGCACACACTCGAGCGACCACAAGCGCAAGGGCCCCGCGCCGCCTCCCGCCAGTCGGCAGGTGGCCACAGTTGAAGACGTGCCGCCCGAAGGGCGACCCGCGCCCAAGAAACCCAAGGGCGGCAGGCCGGCTTGGCAGCCGGCCTTCTCCTACGAGCAAACTCTCGACGCCCTGTGCAAGTTCCACAGCGGCGCGAAGCCGTCCAACCACACAACCCAGAAGTGCCATTAGCTCACCCAAATCTCCAAAGGCGAAGGGCTCGCGCCGCCTCCGCCTGCCGGCCCGCCGCCTCCGGTTGCGCTGGCGTTGGCTGCTCGGCCCGCAGTCGGAGCCGTGCATGATGAGTTCCTCGACGATCATGCCGCCTATATCGTCTTTACAAGCCAGCCCGAAGACCGGCGCAGCAAACGCCAAGAGAACGAGGAAGTCAGCATGGTTGCTACCAACCCCGCCGAGCACATGCACTGGTCAGAAAAGCCTATCAGCTGGAGCCGGGCCGATCACCCAGAGGTGATGCCATCTCCCGGCTCTTATGCGTTGGTTCTGGATGCCACCCTTGCAACGGATAGACGCGCCGCCCATTTCTCCCATGTGTTGATAGACGGCGGGAGCAGCATCAACATTTTGTACCGCGACACCCTGGAGAAGCTGAACGTCAAGACAAAGCAACTCACGCCTACTCGGACAGTGTTCCATGGCATCGTACCCGGCCTGTCCTGCGCCCCCATTGGCAAGATCAAGATTGATGTACTCTTTGGGGACAAGGAGCATTTTCGCCGGGAAGCAATATGGTTTGAAGTGGTGGACCTGGAGAGCCCCTACCACGCGTTGCTTGGCCGACCTGCCTTGGCTAAATTCATGGCAGTTCCCCACTATGCATACGTCAAGATGAAGATACCAAGCACCAAAGGCGTCATCACCGTAGCCGGCGATTACAAGAAGTCCTCTAAGTGCGCAGCAGCCAGCAGCCGGCTGGCCGAGTCCCTTGTGATTGCCGAAGAAAAGAAGATGTTGGACCGAGTCGTGGCCATAGCCGGCAAGCAGTCGGCCGTGTCCCCCGATCCCAAGGAGCATGATGCTCAAGGATCTTTCCAGCCGGCCAAAGAAACCAAGAAGATACCCCTTGACCCAAAGCACCCCGAGAGGTTTGCCGTCATCGGGGCAAGCCTGAACAGCAAATAGGAAGGCGAGCTCGCCGATTTCCTCCGTGAGAATCAGGACATCTTTGCATGGTCCCCCAAGGACATGCCGGGTGTTCCGAAGGAATTCGCCGAGCACAAACTACACGTCCGAAAAGACACGGAACCAGTCAAGCAGCCCCTCCGCCGATTATCAGAGGAAAAGAGAAGGATTGTAGGGGAGGAGATAGCCCGGCTTCTGGCAACCGGCTTCATTATGGAAGTCTTCTTTCCAGAGTGGCTTGCCAACCCGGTCCTCGTGTTAAAGAAGAACAACAAGTGGCGCATGTGTATAGACTACACAAGCCTCAACAAGGCCTGCCCTAAAGATCCCTTTGCCCTGCCGAGGATTGACCAAGTGATAGACTCCACGGCCGGATGCGAGCTGTTGAGTTTCTTGGATGCTTACTCAGGATATCACCAGATAAAGCTAGATCCGGACGACCGCCTGAAGACCGCCTTCATCACGCCATTTGGAGCCTTCTGCTACCTGACTATGACATTCGGCTTAAGAAATGCCGGTGCCACTTTTCAGCGTTGCATGCAGAAGTGCCTCCTCAAGCAACTCGGCAGAAACTCTCACGTCTACGTGGACGACATTGTGGTGAAGACAGAGAAGCGCGGCACCTTGCTGGGAGATCTCAAAGAAACGTTTGAGAACCTACGCCGGTTCCAAATCAAGCTCAACCCCGAGAAATGCGTGTTCGGAGTGCCAGTCGGCCAGCTCCTAGGCTTCCTGGTCTCCGAACGCGGCATCGAATGCAACCCAGTGAAGATCAAGGCCATCTAGAGAATGGCGATCCCCACCAAGCTTCAAGACATCCAAAAGTTCACCGGATGCTTGGCCTCCTTGAACCGCTTCATCAGCCGGCTCGGAGAGAAAGCTCTCCCCCTCTACCGCCTCATGAAGAAGAGCACTCACTTCGAGTGGAACGACCAGGCCGACCAAGCATTTCACGAGCTGAAGAAGATGCTGGCCACGCCGCCCGTCCTAGCGGCGCCGACTGAGAAAGAGCCCATGCTCCTTTACATTGCCGCAACCAGCCGGGTGGTCAGCACCGTCATCGTAGTCCAACGCCCAGAAGAAGGCCGAGCCCAGCCGGTCCAGAGGCTGGTGTATTATTTGAGCGAGGTGCTGTCCGCTTCAAAGCAGAACTACCCACACTACCATAAGATGTGTTACGGTGTGTACTTCACCGCCAAGAAGCTGAACCCCTACTTTCAAGAGCATCACGTCACGGTCGTATGCACCGCCCCGCTGGCCGAGATCATAGGCAGCCGGGACGCATCCGGCCGGGTGGCGAAATGGGCCATCGAGCTGGCCCCTTACACAATCTTCTACCAGCCCCGCACAACCATCAAGTCCCAAGCACTGGCCGACTTCCTCGTCGACTGGGCCGAGACCTAGTACCTGCCGCCAGCTCCCGACTCCACCCATTGGCGCATGCACTTTGACGGGTCCAAGATGCGCACCGGCTTGGGAGCCGGCGTCGTCCTTACCTCTCCCAATGGCGACAAGCTCAGATATATGCTGCAGATTCACTTTGCCGCCTCCAACAATGTAGCCGAGTACGAGGCACTCATACACGGGCTCCGGCTTGCCAAGGAACTCGGCATCCGCCAGATCCTATGTTATGACGACTCAGACTTGGTGGTTCAGCAATCATCCGGCGACTGGGACGCCAAGACGCAAATATGGCAAGCTACCGCTTCCTGGTTCAACAACTCAGCGGATACTTTGAAGGATGCGAGTTCCTCCATGTACCGCGAGCCGACAATGAGCCAGCCGATCCCCTGGCTCGAATAGGCTCCACTCGGCAAGCAATAACAACTAGCGTCGCTCTACAACGCCTCCTCAAGCCGTCCATCAAGCCGTCTCCAGAGTCCGATTCCATCTTCGTACCGCCTGACCCTGACACGGCCGGGTCCGGCTCGAAGAACCAAGCAGGCGAACCCGGGACTTCAGTAGTCGGCCCGAGGACTTCGGCAACCGGCTCGGGGACTGCCACACCAGGCTCGGGGACTGCAGTAGCCGGCCCAGGGACTGCACCAACACAACAGCCGGCGCTCGACTCCAGCATTTCACCACCTAGCCCGACCACCCTGGTGGCAGTAGCCACATTGGTAGTAGGAGAAGTCGCGGCTCCGTCATGGGCTCAGTCCATCCTCAACTTCCTAGTAAACCAAGATCTGTCGGCTGACGAAGCAGAGGCAAGACAAGTCCAACGTCGAGCCAGAGCATACACAATCGTCAACAGAGAACTCGTCAAGCGCAGTGTCACTGGAGTCCTCCAACGGTGCGTCGAGCAAGAGAAGGGCATTGCAATCCTCAAAGACATTCACCAAGGAGAATGCGGCTACCATGCGGCTTCAAGATCACTCATCGCCAAAGCTTTCCGCCATGGTTTCTTCTGGCCGACTGCTTTGGATGACGCCAAAGAATTAGTTAAATATTGCAAAGGATGCCAACTCTTCAGCTCCAAGCAACACATGCCGGCTTCGGCACTCAAGACCATTCCCCTCACCTGGCCCTTCGCCGTTTGGGGACTGGACATGGTGGGCCCATTCAAGACGGCGCGCGGCGGCATGACGCATTTGCTCGTCGCCGTGGACAAATTCACCAAGTGGATTGAGGCAAAGCCGATCAAGAAGCTGAATGGGCCGACTGCTGTGACATTCATCGCAGACATAACAACTCGGTACGACGTGCCACATAGCATCATCACCGACAATGGCACGAATCTTGCCAAAGGAGCCTTGGCACATTTTTGCGCAGCCCAAGGTATCCGGCTGGACTTAGCGTTCGTCGCCCACCCGCAGTCAAACGGCCAGGTCGAGCGAGCCAACGGCCTCATCCTCTCTGGCATCAAGCCCCGACTAGTCGTACCTCTGGAGCGTTCAGCCGGCTGTTGGCTCGATGAGCTGCCGGCTGTCCTCTGGAGTCTGCGCACTACCCCAAACAAGTCAACCGGCTTCACTCCTTTCTTCCTCGTGTACGGTGCCGAGGCGATCATCCCAACCGACATCGAGTTCGACTCGCCCCGGTTAACCATGTACACGGAGGCGGAGGCCAAGGAAGCACGAGAAGACGGCGTCGACCTGCTGGAAGAAGGCCGGCTGTTAGCCCTCAGCCGGTCTGCCATCTACCAGCAGGGTTTGCGCCGCTACCACAGTCGGAAGGTCAGGCCAAGATCTTTCCAAGAGGGCGATCTTGTGCTCCGGCTGATCCAGCGAACAGCCGGCCAGCACAAGCTCTCGGCCCCTTGGGAGGGCCCCTTCTTCATCAGCAGAGCTCTAGGCAACGACTCCTACTACCTAATCGACGCGCAGAAGCCCAACGCACGCAAGAGAGACGACTCCGGCAAGGAGTCGGAACGACCATGGAACGCCAACCTCCTTTGAAGATTTTACAGTTGAAATGCAGTATGTATCACGCTAACTTTTGTACTAAATATGAGACGATAGCCCCCCCGAGGAGGGCTTGGGGACTGCCATCTTTTATCTATGAATGAAAAGTATCATGCTTATGACCTTGTCATTTCATTTACTTGTTCCGTCCGGCACCGGGTTCGACTAGTCGGCCCGCGGACTGGCCGACAGGAGTTATATTAGAAGTCCTAGCTGCGGTCAGACAAGTAGTGTGCCGACCCCCAAGCTTAGCTCTTGCCAAAGTCATAGTTCGAAGAACCGGCTGTCCGGCTGGCAAGAGTCAAAAGCAGGAAAGGATGCCCACACGAAAAATGGCCAGGGAACAACGGACTAATATAACGAAAGCCGGTTTGCTGCCTACCACCGACCGCCTACCAAAGTAGCCGGCCGGCCGGTTTCCATTCACTTCACTTCAATCCAAGAAAGCTCGAGTACTTGCCTCCCCAAAGAGGGAAGGCGGCAAAGGAAAAAGCCTAAGAATAAAAAGCATACGCGAATGGAAACCAAACATGCACATAATAATATTTACATAAAAGACCTCCAAGAGGCCAGCATTCAACATAGTTTGGATACACCCCCAGTGGGTGGAACTGCGAAAGCTTAATAAAGATTGTTCAAAAGGCAACAAGCAGGAAAAATAAGGACGGCAGGTCAAGCTGGCGGGGCGACCGACGAGCCGGGATGGTCGGCGGAGATGGTTGTGCCGGCTGAAGGAGTGGCCGGCTGGTGAACCTCGGCTTGATCACCGCCTCCCGTAGAGGGCGCGCTTCCACGCGCCTCGTTGCTGGAGGCACGGTCAGCCTGAGGCCGGCCGGTTGTTCCACTAGCCGTCTCGACATCTTCACCGTCCTCTTCTTCGTCATCCTCGCCCTCGTCGCTGGAGGCGATCTCCTCTGCCGAGTCCTCGCCCACCACCGGGTTCAGCCCGAACCACTCCTCCGGCTGGGCAACGCCATCATCATTGATTTCAGCTGCAAAAACGCTGATGTCGGTGCACTCGGCGATCGTCGAAGCACGCTAGGCGATAGCCGGCCGCACCTCCTCCAGCTCCGCGTCGGCTTCCAGCCGCCAAGTGCGCAGCTGGTCCAGGTTCAGCCCAGGGTACCAAGCTCGAACGAACTCCAACTCCCGCCCGGCTCCAAGACGGGCCGCCGACGCCTTCCAAGCTTCAAAGCGACCGACTGCGACCTCCAGCCAGTCGGCTGTCCGGCTTGGGGTGCGGGGGATTGTCTCGCCGGGCCAGAGGGCGGCCAACACCTGCGCCCCGACACATTGGAGCCGGCGAAGCATCCGGTGAGCCGGCTGCAGCCGCGCTTGGACAGCCAAGAGCTGCTCCTCAAGCGTCTGATTCGCGTCCAGCGCGATGTTGACCCCCGCCTGACGGCGCGCCTCGCGATGGGCCTCGATGGTTTGGGCGGTGAAGGCGGAGTAGCCAGGAAAGTAGTCTGCACAAAAAAATAGGCAACAGCACAAGTCAAGCCAAAAACCAGGCGGCAAGGGGCAGGAGAGGAGCGAGGAAGGCGGCTTACCGTCGATCAAGTCCTCGATGCGGCCGAAGCCTTCATCCAGTGCTCGCCGGGTCTCAGCCCAGCTCGCCGCCTCGGTCTCAAACTCTGCCTTCAGGGCGGCCTCGCTATCCCGCGCTTTCTGCAGGGCCGCCTTGTGGCTCTCCTCTTGGTCAGCCAGCTTCTTGGCCAGGCGGTCACGCTCCTGGACCAAGGCAGCGTACTCAGCATCCTTGGTACGAAGGGCGGCATGCGCTTCCCTGAGCTCCCTCCTCAAGTCGGCGTTGGCCCCTGAAAGCACGAAAGACGAAAGAAAAAAGAAAAAAAACCAATAAGGAAAAAGTCGTCAAGGAAGATCCGACCCGACTGCTCAGCAGTCGGCCCAAATCTCGGGGACTACACCCAGTGGGTGCGCTGACGCGCCCCCACAGGAGACAGACAAGATCAAGCACTTACTTCGGCTGTTGGTCAGGTCATCGGTCTTCCGACCCAACTCCTCAGCCTGGGAGTTGAAGGCGGCAGCACGGGAGTTATGATATTCCTGGAAGTTCAGACATGAAGCAAAAATAAGGTAGTGGTTAAGAAAGATCTGACCCGACTGCTCAGCAGTCGGCCCGAATCTCGAGGACTACACCCAGTGGGTGCGCTGACGCGCCCCCACGGAAGAAATCAAGAGACCAAAGCGGCCAAGAATGAAAGACTCACCCGGATGGCGGCCCGCGTCGACAGGAACTCCTGGGTGTACTGCTGCAGCAGGGCCGCCTGAGCTTGAAGCCGGCTCCGGACCTCTTGAGCCGCCACATTCAGCTCGCCAGTCCCCCCGCTGGGAGTCCAGTCGGACGTGGCAGTGCTGGCCGCCTCCAGAGCCTTCGCCGACTGGCCGGCGCCTGCAACTCGGTGTGAGTCCGGTGGAGCGGCGCCTCCCCCTGAGCGCCGACGCGTCACCGGCTGCATCTCGAAGCCGGCTACGTCCTCCGGCTCACCCCCGGCCGGCTCCTCTGGCACCGCTGACGATTGGCCGCCTTGGCCCGCTCTGGTTGGCGCTGCCGGCGGCGCTCTCCCCGCAAAGACCACGAGGTCCTCCCTCCTCTCCATCAGCGGCGGGTCTTGGAGGATTTCCTCCGCCAGGGGAAATGGGGTGTCAGGGGCCACAGCTCGGAGGGGAATGGCGAGCAGCGGAGGCTGGTTACACGAACCCTCCGCTTCCGTTTCCGCGGTCGCTGCCTCCGCTTGGGCCTTGGCTGCCGCGTCGGCCTGCTCCCTCGCCGCCTGGGCGGCCGCTTTTTCCGCCGCCTCACTCCCCTCCCGCGCCTCACGGGTGTTCCGCTCCGTGGCCTCCCTGAGGTCGGCGCGAGGGTCCACGCGGCGGGAGCCCGAAGACCCTCCAGTCGGCCCAACTACGGAGCCGCCCGGACCCCGCTCAAGGGAAAGCAGCGCCCTGTCCAGCGAGCGGGAAAAGGGTAGGAAGAATGTTCGAACAAGAGAGAACAATGAAAAGCATGCGACCAGGCAATCGACGACTTACGGTGAGAACGCCTGAGGCTGCTTCACCGCCTTCCGGAAGCGGGCCGCTTTCGCGGCCGCCTCATCTCGTTAGGTCGCCGCGGTGGAGGCTTTGGACTTGTTCGGCCGACTGCCGAAGAGGGTTGATGCGGCCTGGCGCTTCTGTGCGCCGCCACTGGCAGCCGGCGCGGTGGACAAGCCCGCGCCTTGATGGTCGGCCGCCGGCTGGGGACGCGGGGCGACTTCGGATTCGGCATCATCCAGCCAGTCCTCGAAGCTGGCGGTAAGCCCTGTGCCTCCGGGCTCGGCGTCATCCCCCACGACGTCGTCTTCCATGGCGGCCGCCCCCAAATCCGGGTCGTCGACGTCGTCCACCGTGCGGTCGGGGACGTACTGGCGTTCTATCCCTGCTGCCCCGGTCGTCGGCGGAAGAAGGGGGTTCTGCTAAGAAGAACCGACCGATCAGAAGCCGGCCATCATAAAGCGGCTACCAACAAAAAGAAGAAAGAGAGGAAAGCTCACCACGGGCGGAGGTTTGGCGCGAGAATACGGCACCTTGCTGTATCGCCATTCCTCGGCGAGCTTGCAATTGGAGATATGATTTACCATGTATGACACCTCCGCATGAGGCATCTCCCTGGTGCTCAGCCGGCTTGGGTGGAAGCGGCCGCTCATCTGACACATCATGTGGGGCCGGCTTTGGAGAGGAAGTATCCGGCGCTCCACAAAGGCGGCCACCAAGTCGGCCCCGCTGAGGCCTTCCGACTAGATCATCACCCGAAGCCGGGAGACGGCAACATTCCCGGCCTGAGACAGTGACCTGGACCAGAAACTCCATGAGGGCTGCCTCCCAGCTGGCGGGCCGGCTACGTAAGCCGGCAGGTTGACGTGGTCTCCTTGCTGGGCGACGTTCTTCACGTAGCAGTACGACTTCTGCCAGATCTTCACCGACTGGATCAGGGGGATGGACGGGAACGGGTTGTTCTCGCCCGACCTCCTCATGGCGATGTAGGCCCCGCAGGGGGCGGGCACGCCTGCGATGACGATGCCGAGTTTGCTCTGGAAGAATTCCCCCCCAGAGCTCCAGCATGGGGAGCAGCCCCAAGAAACCTTCGCAGAGAGAAACGAAGGCTGACAGCAGCATCACCGCGTTGGGCGTGAGGTGATGTGGCTGAAGATTGTAGAACTCGAGAAAGGAGCGCAGGAATCCGCTCGCCGGAAGGCCAAAGCCGCGCAGGAAGTGTGAGCGGAAGACGACCCGCTCGCCCTCCTCCGGTGCCGGTGAGATCTCCATCTCTGGCGCCAGGCGGACCCGCACGAGGTTGGCGTCGGGCAGGTGCCGAGTCTGGCGGAGGAACTCAACATGGTCCTCATGGACGTTGGAGCCGTCCCACGAGCTCGACAGCACCATGGGAGCAAGACGATGTGGCGGCGCGGCGGCGCTGAGACGGGAGGCTGTGGCAGCAACGAGCGGAAGAAAGGAGGACGAGAAGGGGCGGAGCGAGAGAGAGCGTGCGAACCTCTGTCTCTCCCCCTTCTCCCCCTACTTATAGGCTCGCGTGGCGGAGCCGAGGAGGCGCAGCTTGGGGAAACGTGGGGATCGATCATGCCCACTCCCCCACGTCCCGCGTTTATTGCGCCCTAACGGCGAAAGAAAATCGCCACGGGAAGGTGAGCGGTCCACCTGGGCCGCAGAAGATCAGCGTTCGGGCCGAGGCCTAGGAGTGGCGGGCCCGGGCCTGCGGCGGCGTCCCATCGCGCGCATGCGCTGGCCGGGTCTCGCTGCCATGTGGCCCGCGGTCAGCATGCGGGTCGACCACTTTCCCGCCTGCAAGACGCAGGGCTCCCCGAACTCGGCATACACCAGCAAAGCCGGCTCTTCAGGGTAGGAAGCTGACCAAGCTTCTCGGCCCTTTGTTAGCCTCGAAGCTCGATCAGTTTCGGGGACTACTGTCGGAGTAAATAGCCATGGGTAGCCTAGCCGGCTTCCCCTGGCCCTTCTTAAAAAATTACGAGCCCGTCCGGCTCTCAAGAATCCAAGACATGGGGCCGCCTTCCCCTTACTGGCTATCACCCAGGCCGGCTTTCGAAAGGTGGCCCGACTTTAGCCCTCATGAAGAAAGCCATGGGAGGGCCAACTTCGAGAAGCCGGCCGTGAGGAGGCCGACTCCAAGAAGCCCGCTCCCATAAAGCGGTCGAGACCGTACCCTCAAAGTTTGCATCCACCTAGCGGCGATGAGACGGGGCGTGGCTACAGTAAAGCCTGCCACCCCCAAATCCCGGAGCATGATCGGCACAGTGCGCCGTACGGGCGACCATGACCCGCCCGGCGCAACACTGTTGCCATGCCGACCCTGACGCCATCCATGATGGGCTGCCAGTACGACCCACGGGCGGTGGGCCCCTTCGGACAGAGAGACACCTGAAGGGGGCCACGCCTCCCCCAGTCGGCCCAAGACAGAGCCGGCTCCCCGCAGCCGGCTTGCCGCCTCCCTCGAAGGAGACGCCCCATTAAGGAGACAAGACGCGGTGAGGCTACAGCGATCGCCCGCCGGGCGGCGGCACTGTAGCCACGCCTACCTCGACGAAGCCCACGTTACCAAGATAGAGCAATAGTAACCAGCCGCCGACCAGGTCCTGGACAGTGGGGCCTGCCTATCAACCAAGGGGCCGACAGCCGGCAGGACCCACCAGTCGGCGGGCCCCAGCAGCCGGCGCAGAAGCCGGCGAGCGAAGTCACAGACGGCTGGGCCCCGCGCCTAGTATGATTACCATTGTACCCCCGGGGGGTAGGCCTATGTAAACCCCCAGGGGCGCCCATGCAAAGGGTTGGACCCCCAGCTAGTTTTCGACACCACACAAGGAGAAGAAGCAGGCTAGCCGTGCCCTTCTTCCTCCTCCCACCGAACAGCTCAAGGAGCATTGTGTAGCTACTTGTCCATCTAGTGATCATGCGGAGACCCTGCAGAGCTGCATTAGGGGTGTTATCTCCACGGAGAGCCCCAAAGCTGGGTAAGATTCGCCGGTGTGCATGTCTTCGCCTCATCCCGTTTCCAGGCACCGGCGACGTCTTACTCGCACCTACCACCCGACAGTCTCGAGATGAAACAATGCGATGCACCAGTGTCAAAAAAGAACTTTTGCAGGAACATCATTAACAGCAAGGTTACCCATAATCACATCTGACGAGTCCTCTGCCTGAGCTGCGTTCATCAAGTTGACCTTAGCGTGCTTGGGATTATGCTTGACCACTGCATTGCTAGCAGATCTCACAGGAGGAGGAGGAAGACGCCTCTGATTGAAGCATTTGTTGGCATAGTGACCCTTCTGCTGACACTTGTTGCACGTGACCTCCGAGAGCGGACGGTGATACGGAGCACTTGATCTTGGAACTTGAGACAAAGTCTTGTTCTGAAAGCCTAGTTTGGTTGGGTGGGAAGATCCACTGCCACCTTTTCTCTTCTGCTGATAAGGCTAACGGAAAAGAGGAGGAGGCAGCCAATACTTTTGCTGCTTAGAAGCCACTTGAGTTGAGGAAGAAGGAGTTGCATCTCTAACTCGCTTATTGGAAGCATCGCACATGAGTTGAGCAGTCTCTTGCTTTATTGCCATATTGTAGAACTCATCGTACTCCTTCGGCTCAAAAAGGACGAGAGCTAGTTGGAGATCTTCTCTGAGGCCACCCCTGAACTGATAAATCATGCTCTTCTCGTCAGGGACGTCCTGCTTGGTGAAACGAGCGAGCCTCTGGAATAGAATGTTATACTGGTAAACAGACAAGCTGCCTTGCTTCAGGTTGCGGAATTCCTCACGCTTGCTTTCAACAACACTCTGAGGAATGTGATGAGCTTTGAAGTCTTGACAGAATTCATCCCAGGTAATCACACGGCCTCCTCTAGAATCTTTGTATTGCTGAAACCATTCTGCAGCTTGGTCTTTGAGTTGGAAGGAGGCAAACTTGACAAAGTCCTCAGGCCTGACATTGTTGCAGTCGAAATGCTTGCAGATATCCATGAGCCAATCATCAGCGTCTGAGGCCTCGACACAGTTGCTGAAGGTCTTTGCCTGGTTAGCGAGGAACTGTTTGAGTATAGCAAACTGATTCTGATTGTTGCCATGGCCATGATTCCCTTGGTTGCGCTCTTGCAAGAGCTGCATGATCAGCTGCATGTTTGCATTGGTAGCGGCCATCATAGATTGCCATGCCTCCAGAGGTGGAGGTGGTGGTGGCAGATCAGGATTCGGAGTCGTGCGCGTTGGAGGAGCCATCCTGGAGAGGGTGACATCCGTTAGCATCTTGACAAACAAATATTCAAGCTGAATCAAAATGAATCGAAATTCTAACATATAGTCTTTACATGAATTCCCACCTATGAAACTCCCGAACCTTTCCGGTTATGCAATCAGGTGTTGGGGATACAGTGGAAGCATAATATCTCACCCAAAGCTAGCAAATCCTACATCCAGCTGTATCCGTCATTCAACACATAACCAAGAAACCTTCGGAAATCATTTACCTCAACCTTCGAAAAGTATCCATTATATGAGTTATGGCAATACTCCCGAACTCCCGCCCCAGTACTTGGTGGCATCGAGGTTATCTGACCAACAACTGCATAAAAGAGATTTTCAATGTCGACGAAACTCAGGTATTCCAGAATCTCAACAATAAAATTGTGACGACAACACCTCGGAGCTCAACTCCTCGGGACACTGCCACAACCCCTAAATGTCAGGAGGCACCAAGAACAATGTTCTCGTCACAAAACCATTGGAACAATTCCAAGATACCCGCGTGATCCTAATTTTTTTTTAGTGAAATTTGAGAAGAGAAGAGTCAAAACTCTACGTGAGGATGCCTCACCAGAGCGACGAAGGGACTGAGGAGTAATAAGAATTCCTAACTCTCCGATATATATATTCCTAAATGACTCAAAACATTTTTCTAGACTCAACAACGCCGACGATTCGATCAAGCAGGGGGCTCCTAAGGTCGGGAAAGGCTCTGATTACCAACTTGTAACGCCCTCGATGCGGCTATATGTCCCACGTGTCGAAGCACGACTTAGAGGCATAGCGCATTGAAAGCAATGTCGCAAGTGAGGTAATCTTCACAAACAACCCATGTAATACAATAAAGGGAAAGGTACATAGTTGGCTTACACTCGCCACATCACACAAATACATAAATAACATTACATTCATCCAAATACACTCAAGGTCCGACTACGAAACCAAAATGAAGATAAGACCCCAAATGCAACATAGTCCCCGATCGCCCCAACTGGGCACCACTACTGATCATCTGGGGAAGACACGTAGTAACGACGAGAGCCTTCATCGAACTCCCACTTGAGCTCGGTCATATCATCTGGAGCGGTATCATCGGTCCCTGCATCTGGTTTTGGAAGTAATCTGTGAGTCACGGGGAATCAGCAATCTCACACCCTCGCGATCAAGACTATTTAAGCTTATAGGTAAGATAAGGTATGATGTGGAGCTGCAGGAAGCGACTAGCATATATGGTGGCTAAACATACGCAAATGAGAGCGAGAAGAGAAGGCAAAAGCACGGTCGCACAACTATGATCAAGAAGTGATCCTAGAACAACCTACGTCAAGCATTACTCCAACACTGTGTTCACTTCCTGGACTCCGCCGAGAAGAGACCATCACGGTTACACACGCAGTTGGTGCATTTTAATTAAGTTAAACTTTAGGTTTTCTACAACCGGACATTAACAAATTCCCATCTGCTCAAAACCGCGGGCACGGCTTTCGAAAGTTTAAATCCCTACAGGGGAGTCCCAACTTAGCCCATCACAAGCTCTCACGGTCAATGAAGGATATTCCTTCTCCCAAGACATTCCGATCAGACTCGGCATCCCAGTTACAAGACATCTCGACAATGGTAAAACAAGTCCAGCAAAACCACCTGAATGTGTCGATAAATACCGATAGGAGCTGCACATATCTCATTCCCAGGGCACACCGGATTGTCCAAACTTCCGCTAGGCCAGCCCAGAGCTGCCCCTAGTGGCCACCGGCGGCTGACAAGGTGGACCAACACTCAGAGGAGCACTGGCCGGGGGGTTTAATAAAGATGACCCTTGGGCTCCGGAAACCCAAGGGAAAAAGATGCTAGGTGGCGAATGGTAAAACCAAGATTGGGCATTGCTGGAGGAGTTTTATTCAAGGCGAACTGGCAAGGGGTTCCCATTTTAACCCAACCGTGTAAGGAACACAAAATCCGGGAACATAACATTGATATGACGGAAACTAGGGTGGCAAGAGTGGAACAAAACACGAGGCATAATGCCGAGCCTTCCACCCTTTACCAAGTATATAGATGCATTTAGATAAACAAGATAATATGGTGATATCCCAACAATAAACATGTTCGAACATGGAACGGTCTCCAATCTTCACCTGCAACTAGCAACGCTATAAGAGGGGCTTAGTAAAGCGGTAACATAGCCAAACAACGGTTTTCTAGGGCATGGTGGGTTAGAGGTTTGACCTGGCAATATGGGAGGCATGATAAGAAAGTGGTAGGTATCGTAGCATAGGCATAGCAAAAGAGCGAGCATCTAGCAAGCAAAGATAGAAGTGATTTCAAGGGTATGGTCATCTTGCCTGCAAAGTTTTCTGAGTTGACTTGATCCTTGTAAGCGTACTCAACGGGCTTCTCGTTCACGTACTCGTCTCCCGGCTCTACCCAAAAAAGAACAACAAGCAAAAGGGAACACAATCAACCACGTGCAATGCTCAAGCAACATGATGCAAAGATGGTATGATATGCGGGATGCGATATGTGATGCATAGTTATGATTTGGAAAGGAATGATTGAACCTGGCCTCAACTTAGAAAACCAAGAGTGCCACTAGAAAGGGGAGTTGATTTCGTTCGAAATTGATATAAAGATCACCGGAATCGGATGCACGGTTTGGAAATGGCAAGCAAAACAAATATGGCACCGGTCTGCGATAAACAGCAAGTAGCCTTCTAAATGCATCAAGATAAATAAGCTACTGCAACCAAACATGACAACAAAATACATGGCAGGGATCCACTCATGATGCTTGACAAAAGATGAACACTTAGCTACGGCTAATTCACTCAATAATAGGTTCAAACAAGCATGGCAAAAGTGCAAAAGATAACAGGTTTCAGACTTAGTGAAATTAACAGCATGTCAGGAATTTAACATCAGGAAGCAATGTTCGGAGCACGATAACTACATGCTACAAGAACATAACATGGCCAAGCAAGGCATGGCTTGAAGCTACTCAAAGCATATAACAAAAGTCCCTTAGTGACCATAAGACAAAAGGGATCAGAAAATACAATTGCAAGCATGTGAACATAGCAAAAACATAAACAGATTCAGACTTAGCGAAAAACTGGAGCATGGCAAAACAGATAACGAGTAGGCATGTTTACGAGCTCGAGGCACTCACTACGAGGCATTGAATGACAAACTAAGTATACACCCAGCAAATAGACATGGCATAGAAGCTAGAAATGGCAAGAACAACATCATAGCATGCACGGATCAACTACAATAAGCTCGGCAAAATTGCTAAACATGTTAGCAATCTGCCAGGAACATTTTATAGCAAAAGTAGAGCTCGATTGACTCAAGCTAGTTTGCTCCATAATTGCAAACAAAGACATGGATGGATAGAGCACAACATTATCTACAAAACATCCTTACTGATCATGCTCAAAAGAGGCACGGATCACTAGGAAACAACATGAACATATGACATACAAAATAATGACAGGGCAAGGACTTAGTGAAATTCTAAGTCCCTGAAATCAGCATCATCGAGTAAGCTACTTTGAATGCTTGTGCTAGTCACCACAAAGATCACAAAAATATATGGCATACACCCCTATAAAGATGGCATGGCTTTCTTCAAAAGACATGTAGAGATCAGGATCATATGATGCACACATTAATTATGGCAAAGATGAAAAAAGTGCATTTGCTGAAACAGATCTGAAACTATCATCACATAGCCCTCTTCCAACAGCATTTCGGGCATCAAGAATAGCTCAAATAAAAATGATGCAATGAGATGAAATGATGCACTCGTCGAGACGAACATTTTGATATGCTACACGCAAGAATCGGAGCCACGAATGCAGAGTTATGGCATGTGGAAGAATGCAAAAATGCTAGGGTTTAGGGACGAAAAAGTCAACCCAAACGAGTCCAGATCTGGATCCGGTGTGCACGCGGCCCGAGGATGGCCAGAGATCGCCGTAGCTGCCAGAATTACTATTCACTTGTGACGAAGCTCGAGGCGGCCGGAGGTGGCGACGTCGGCGGTCGGCGGGGTCGGCGAGGTCGCCGGCCGGTGCGGTTCCGGCGAGACGACGGGGAGGAGGTCGGCGGCCGGGCTCGGCCGGAGCA
>NC_041390.1:601751588-601764203 GCF_002162155.2 Triticum dicoccoides | reverse complement strand
GAGCAGCGGGACGGCGGGCAGTGCTGGAGGCGGAGGCCGGTGCGGTGGTGCAAGCTCGCCGGTGAGCAGGCGGCGGAGCACGGCGCTCCGGCGGATCGGGGCGGCGCGGAGGAAGAGGAAGGCGCGGGGCGCGCGGCGCACCTTCGGGCCGGGGAGGGCCGATGGCGGGCTTGCCCGGGCCGGCGGCGGGAGGAGGCCGGTGCAGCCATGTGTCGAGCCCTCAGTGGTGCGGGGCGGTGTCCGGCGCAGAAACGGACATGTCCGGCGCGCTGCGGGGAAGAAAGGCTAGGGTTAGGGGAAGGAGACCTGGGATTTCGAGGAGGGGATCTATTTATAAAGGTAGAGGGAGCTAGGAAGCTCCAAATGAGGTGCGGTTTGTAGCCACGCGATCGTGATCAAACGGTCTAGGTGATGGAGGAGGTTTAGGTGGGTTTTGGGGCCACATTGGAGGGGTGTTGGGCTGCAACACACATGAGGCCTTTTTGGTCCCTCGGTTAACCGTTGGAGTATCAAATGAAGTCCAAATGGCAAGAAACTTGACAGGCGGTCTACGGGTAGTAAACCAAGGCCGCATGACAAGTCTCGGTCCAATCCGAAAACGCTTAACCCCTGCACACGAAAATAGGTAGAAAGGGACATATGAGCGCCGGAGTGCGAAACGGACAACGGGGGAAATGCTCGAATGCATAAGACGAACACGTATGCAAATGCAATGCACATGATGACATGATATGAGATGCATGACAAAGGAAAAACACACGGAGACAAAAACCCGACAACGAGGAAATAACATAACTTAGTGCCGGAAACGGGAAGAGTCGGAATACAAATAAGGTAAATTACATCCGGGTGTTACAATTTCACTGCCACTCGAACAATTTTGTTATGGAGGACCAAAATTGAAATGGACTATAAAAAGTTTGAGGCCCAAAAAAGAAATGAACTGTAGAAAGGCCGTGTCCTAGAAAATAAAAAGGCCAAATTCTTGGTCTCAGCCCATGTAGTTGACACAAATTGCTAGAAAATAATAATTAATGGGCTTGGCCCATATAGACGCCGAACTGGACCGGGCTCGTTCTAAGTAACGACCTTTTCAATTGTTCACAATTTTGCCACGTTAGATTGCCACATCGGATCCGACGTGGCCTGGGCAGATAGCCAGTGACCAAAACAAAAGGTCATGGGTTCAACGACCTTCTGTTTTGGTCGTAAATTTCTACGACCTTCTCACAGAGAAGGTCGTTAATTTCAGTTTACGACCGCCAGCTTTTGACCTTCTGTTTTGGTCACAAAAAGGTCACAAATGAAAAAAAAAGACCTTTCAGTGACCAATAGTCAAGGTCACAAGTTGACATATTTCTTGTAGTGCACCATGGTAATACTCCACGATGGAAGGACTAAGCGGTAGACATGGACTTACATCCGTAAAAACCTCAGAGCGCGCCATGCCAGTGGTGACTACGAGGGCAGCCAGCCAAAATGGTGGTCTAGCCACTATTGTCGTCGGCATCGCTGCCCCGACCATCTCTGTCCTCGCCATTAATGTCCAGCAGCTCCCCCTCATCGTCGTCTTCCCTCTAGACCGCTACCCCCCTTCATTTTCTTCTCCGGCGAGCCGTGCCAACGACCGGAATAGTGTGCTCCTGTGCATCATTATCGTCCTCCCTGATGTCTTCTTCCTCCGTTCGTCCGCACGCCTTCCTCGTCTCCATGACTCTCTGGCACTCGTGTTGATCCTCCTCGTCGCCTTCCCGCCGCTCCCCGTGAGCTATGGCCGCACCTGCCGACGCTGCACCCCCGTTGGCGCACGGACACGTCGCATGCCGCGTGCCACCTCGCCCCCCCTTTCCCGAGCTCTCCCGCGGCTATAAGTAGAGCCCTCGAGCTCTTCCGCAGCCACAACGCCTCTCATAGCCTCCTCACCCGCCTCGGAGCTCCACATCCCCCTGCATGGCGGAATGGCCGCCGCCTCGGTCTGCTCAAATTCGAGCAATGGCGGGCGTGCCTCCCCGGAGTCCGTAGACCGTCCCCACTCCCTCCCCTTGCCGCCGGAGTGCCCTGTGGCCTCGCCCCTAGAGCCACTGCCGCCGCCACGGGGGCTCTCTGTCGCCTTGCTCGCCACGGCTAAACCCCTCCCAGGTGCTCTCTTCGCTGCGGGATGGATGCGACACCTCCTCCCGAGCCCACCGGTGGTCCCAGCTCCACCGGGGACGGCCGGAGTTGGCCGGGCAAGTCGCCGGAGCTCGCCTCTGTTCCGCCGCGGGCGCCCATGCTACGGCCGTTGCGGCCTCTCCCTGATGCCCGTAGCGCCTTGCTTGGGTGCGGAGCTCCGTTCCGCATCTGCCGTTGGCCGGAGCTCGGCCGATGACGGCCTGAGTTGCCGGAGCGCGCCCGTGCTCGCGCGACCCCGGGCTCCTCTGCTCTTCGCGTCGGGAGCTGGAAGAAGAGAAGGAAGGAGGAGAGAGAAGCCCCACGGGACCCACACGTCATCGACCCAGAGGCCGGCCCCGCCCTTGCCACGCTGGATAAGTGGAGTTGTAATCCGATGGATTACGTCTTCGCTTAAGGAAAGCGTATTCTGCCTCTTCTTCGGCCAGGAATACGTTTCCCTTTATGGAAAAACATACTTTCAGAAAAGACATGTTCTGTTTAAACTACCAGGGACCTCTTTGTAGAAGTATTTTTACAGACTAGTCCCTGAACTTTAAACGTCCGTATCTTTTTACCCGTAACTCCGAATCAGATGATTCCAGCGCTCACGTTCTCTGTTGGTCGAGCTTTTTCCATTGATATCACTAGAACACATGCCCGTGTGTTGCAACGGGATAATAAAATTACATGCCTCTAGCTCAATATAAGAATGGATCAAGATCCTCACATGACCGTATTCTCTAGTTCAGCATGGCACCCTTTAATTAGAGCCAAACCAGTAGATTCTATTGTATTGGCATGTGCCCACAATTTCTTTGAATTACAATTAACCTACATATTCTTTTTTATTGGCATATGGAAGCTATCATCGTTAATAATTTATGGTGCCCCTTATTCTGAACAAGCCAACATAGCTGAACGTGTCAGATGCGGAGCAGGCCCAGGATGGGAGTGATCGAACTCACGACCTTAAAGACCCGACCACATGTTGCTAGCCACAGAAACAAACATGTCCTGCTAACCAATGGTCAGCATGAACATTAAAGAATATAATGCAACGTCCGCTTCAAAACATTTTTATTTATTTTTTAATCTTTTCAGACATTGATTACTACCAACTGCCAAATATACTTGGCAACATGAACAGTTTTCCAAATTACGAACATTTTTCTGAAAATTCCGTACATTTTAAAAAACACTAACAAAATTTTGAACGGAACATTTGTTGAAATTCACAAACATTTCTTAAAAGCATGAAGGTTTTATAAATATGATATTTTTTTAATTTGTTTACAATTTTGGAAAATGGGACCATATTTTGAACATATAGAAGAAATTTAGAAAATGTGTCTTTTAATGCAAAAAACATTTTCAACTTTTCAACATATCACTAAAAGAAGAATATTTTTAAAATTTGTAACATATTTTAAATCTTCAACAAATTCGGTAAAAACACAAATATTTTTTTCAAAAAATTGAGTAATTTTTAAAATTTAAAATTGTAAATAGTTTTTATAATGAACAAAATTTTGGAATTCATAACATGAATTACCTAATATAATTGGCAACGTGAAAAATCTTCCAAATTACGAACAATTTTTTTGAAAATTCCATAGATTTTAAGACAAAGATAGATCAAAAAATTTGAACGGAACATTTCCGGAAATTCACATAAATTTCTTAAAACATGAACCTTTACAAAAAAAATACGATTATATTTTAAGTTGTGAACAATTTTTGGAAATGGGAATATGTTTTTAAAATTCGGAAGAATATTGAAAAATGTGTTTTTTCAATGCAAACATTATTTTCAATTTTTGCACATATCGCTAACCCAAAATATTTTTCAAATTTGGAACATTTGTCAAATGATTTTTTAAATCTTGTTTATTAAATAAGAACATTTTTTTAGAAGAATGGAAGTATTTTTTAAATTTTGAACAATTATTGGCATGGCAAAAGAAATCCAAACATTTTTTCGAATAGGTACACATTTTTTTAATTCGTAACATTTTACGAAATTTTGAATAAAAATTGAAATTGCATACATTTTTTGGAAATTTTGATTTTCGGAAAATAGTGAAAAGTAGACATAGAATGGGGAAAATAAAAAAGAACATGAACTCTTGGGCGCCCAGCGCGTAACTGAACTATTTGTCGCATTGTGCGGGAACTATGTTTTTTTATTGCTGCGCGGGCAGGGAAAGTTGGGCTGACTTTACTGGGCCCTAGCTCGCGTGGCCCATGCATGTAGTTCTGCAGAAATCGTTTTTCCTTTGCTAACAGACGATGAAAAAAGTTTAGTACCACCTCAGATAGGAAAAAAATCTTTTAGTGGTGAACGGATGAAAAAATTGGGGAAACACACCTTGCTTTATTAGTAGGTATAGATTTTCATTATGTTTTCACACAGTGAAAATGACCATTTTGCCCTTGACCGTAAATAGCCTCCTCTGAGAGAGATCTGTTTCCGGCAAATCTTTCCGCGATCGTTTCCACTTCTTCCCGGAGTATTTGTCGACTCCCAGGCAAGCCAACCTCTTATCATGAGCCCCGAACTTGCATGTTGACTTTGCTTGCACCTTGTGTGTGTAGTTGCAGTTGTTTCATATCGTTTTCGTTTGCAGTTATTCCGTTATGCTACCTTGCATGCTTGTGTTTTCATGATATCTTTTTCCATGCTAATTAGAATGTTATTATTAATAATGCCATGTCACTACACTACTTTATTTACATGTCATCATTATAAAATGATATGAGGATTGTAATGCACCATTGATATGCTATTGTCATGTTCTTTATGTTATAGTTGTGCACTTGAGGACTTCGATATTTTGTCATGCATTTGTATGCTGCATGATCATTGTTGCATCCATATTAAATATGCTCAGGATGATGGAGAAGGAAATAAAATGAATTAATAATAACAAACCTCCTCCGTCATTGATGGGATCGAGTCATAGTGCCGCCAAATCGAACTTTTTCAGTGCAACCACATTTGCCTTTGTGGGAAGGCCTTAATGTGAGCTATTGCCGTGACCTCTCGTCGGTGCTTCCAACTAGGGAAGGTTATGGGCGTGCTTACCCTGATCAGGTAGGCAGACATAACCTTGTGTGCTCGTTGATGAGATTATGGTACTGAGTCCCCGAGTGGGAGTGTCCCCGAGTGGGAGTGTTTTGACCACGACGGTGGTCGGGGTGTCTTTGGTAGACACTTGGCCAGCCAGGACCAGCCCGTTGGGGATTTGGGTCGGAGTGGCCGGGAGAGTGTCATGGCAGTAGATCGGTTTTGTCGGAACGCCGTTGGTCCACCCGAATGGGAGTGCGAGGCCATGGGTTCCATGGTGTGGGTATAGTGTGCTACCTCTTCAGACTGTGTATAAAGTCTATCGATAGCAACAGTTCATAGTAGGTCCCACTGTCAGGTCTTGGTCGAAATGGAGGATAAACCAAAATAATTAAGTTGGTAAAGAAATATGTGATAACAAAAATATGGTGACTTGGACTATGAGATAGTCGTGAGAAGCCACGGTGATGTTTTGGTGGTGATCACCGAAAGGATCACGAGTTATTCTGGTCATGGTTGTGATCGCCGGAAAGATCACTGTTCGGTTGCGAGGCAACCCGTTGATAAGAGAGTCCGAGGGACTCGGTGTACATGTTTGGTTACATTGCATGAGCAATATACCATTATTTGCATTTAAAGAACCATGATAGAACAGAAGATGATTGCATAAAGTTAATATGCTATGTCTGCATTGGATATTATTGGTAGGGTATTTTCAGCATAGTTTCATGATGCCATGCCATGCTTTGATTTATATGTTAAAATATGCCATGATTGAGATGATATGCTATGTTTTGCCTTTTCCATGTTAGAAGCATGTTTTGATATGCCATGTTATTGTCATGCTAGCAGATGCTATGATTTTGTTCATGCTTAGTTGATTTTTATCATGCCATGTTTAGTAATTGATATAAGGTAGGTTGTTGCATGCGCTCGGTTCTTGCTTTGTCTTCTGCTTGTTTGGATGCTATGTATTTGGTTGTCTTGCAAGTACATTCAATGTATTGACCTCGCGTGTCATGCCAGTTTTGTAGGTCTTACCCGTACTGTTCGATTGATCCATCGTGCTAGGCCGTAACCTTGCCAGTCCTGTGAGTTATGGAGCCCAGCCAGAGTTGTTATACTGCCAAACCAAGACTTCCTCCGCCATTCAATCAGACTTCCGCTGTCATTTAATAGTCTTAGGGCTATGCAAGACAATTGTATTCATCAATGATGTAATCTCATATACATATATTTGATGAATATTCTTGTACGTGGAATGCTGTATTATGGACCTGTCGTGCGTCAGGTGTTATCCTGGGCTGGCGTGCGAAGGCCCCCTGCTCCATGCGGATCGGGGTGCCATAATAGAAAAGTGTATTAGTAACTAGAAGTTATTAGGTAGGAATATAATAAGAAAAGGGAATAACAATTGGTTGCTGAAATACTACACAATTCATTTGACATTGCGAGGTAAGTCAACATATGGAGATAGTTGAAAAGAAAACTTACTTCGAACAAAGTCTAGACGGATGCTTTTTTCAGGGAAGTTAGCATATATCTCATGACCAGGCCCTTTTTTGTGTAGTGCAATTTCAGTGCCAGCTTTCAGTACATAAAACTTTGCAATTTCATTCCAAAAGCCAGTGCCAAAATAGGTGTCACCATGTTCAAAGTCTTACAGTAGCAACGATTGTAAATCCATGGTTTGTGTGTAGTATGGCATCCATGGAGCCTTGATGTATGTAAAGGGAAAAATTGTGCACTACATAATATGTTGCATAGCGAGGGATGTTCTGCAGAAAATGGTAGGATTGTAAAGAAAATATGGTAACATGCAAATATGGGCCCAAATTGAAAGAACTGTACAACAGTTGAAATCGAAGGATAAAAATCTATAATTAAACAGATAGGGTAAACATGATGTCATGGAAAAATGAGAGTAATCGAAATAACAATACATCATTAGTTTGCCTAATATAGAAAGAATAGGGGGGAAATCCCCTTTGACGTATATGGTGCATGTGGCACCTTTTATCCAAATGTAGCAATATTTAGAATATGTTCAGGAAATTAGGCCAGGCCAACCGATTTAGGGTGAGACTGAACATACTGCGCGTGCTCAAGTTATCTGGTACGGAGAGATGGAATATCTGGCGGCGGTCGCAAAGTCCTGAAGTGTCAGGCACTGTACATTCTATGAATGAAAGAAAACCCTCAAATCATCTCGAATAGAAATGAATTCACGGTGATTTCCGCCGGGTGATTAAAGGAGGCGGATGAACTAGGATAAGAGATGAGATAATATCTCGTTAAACTAGTTACCTTGTCATCCATGAGAAAGAACCCTCAATACGGCAGATTCCCCAAGCGAGTGGAGCCGGGTCGACCGCGAGCAGCGTTGAGAAAGTCGATGGCGATAGGCGGCGGCAAGCAGAAGTGGTGAAATGCGGTGCGATTTGCCGGTAGCCTGGCGGCGGCAGGCGTCGAGCTAAGTGTTTACCGCCGCGATAGGCGATGCCATGGCATAGACACGGAGGAGCTTGTGCAGGTGTGAATGGGGAACGTACCGGAGGGGCCGAGGGGGTGGCGGGCGGGGTGGGGTTTTTTGTGACGTGGGGATGGTGAGGGTTTTCTTTTTTTTGAATTGGGTGGTGAGGTTTTTCTGTCCCCCAAAGAATTTTGGGGGCGATGGTGTGCTAGAGCGAACCATGTGTGATTGACGCAGCAGGCAAAATGGAAGTCATTGCACACGGTTCCAATGTTGGGAACCGTGTGTGATTGAGTACTAGCTTCGTCCTGGTTTATTGGTCCACCGTTGTAATTTTTACCAAAATTTGATGAAATATTTAACATACTCAGACATAGAAAATAAGCGTACACGTAGATAAGCATAGTTCAACCATAAGTAGTACATAGTTCAACAATATTAAGCATACTCAAGCGTACATATATAGTTCCATCCATCCCACATCTCATCTCATAGGTCGGCACGATCCTGAAGCTTCTCCAAGTACTCGGCGTACGCGCCATGCGCCACCCTGTGAGAATACTTCTGCTTGAAGGAGCCAACGGCCCGTCCTCTCGCATGCGCCAAAACACTTAGATACGCGGCATGAAGCTTCTGGTTGCAAAATGGGCATCCATAGATGCCATTCCAGGTCCTAATACGCCTGTTATGCATTCCTTCATAAAGCTCCCACGGGATTTGCCTGTTGTACCAACTCTGGACATCTTGATCCTCGCTGTCCACATCGTCAGACAGCACCTATACAAATAATAAAACAAATTTGGCATCAAATTAATGATTACTTGTCGTGAAATAGGATTAGGAATTTATGGCTATTTATTTATACATATCCAGAGATTATGGTTCGATTTTTAAGCGCAATCGTCTATGTACAGACCAATCTTGAAGAAAATAATGGCACAAACATATGTAGGTCATAGAAAATCATTTTTCCAACCATGACTAGGAATTATTAGCATGAACACTAACCCTAGTCGGATTACTAGACGAAATCATTTGCAGAGATGAAACAACTAATCACTTATCACCTGTACCATTCAAACAATCAATACACTACATGGATCAAACAAAACTTACTCAGATTTCATGGATTGGGAGAACATAACCATAGGATTTCTATTACAAAAAGGGGGGCAGGAGTAACCAGAGAAACCATGTGATCTATTTTACACATAAATGGGTATAGATGACTAACCAGCTGTCCGTCGTCGTCGGAGTGGTCGTCGGAGTCGGTGTGGAACTCCGCCTCCGGCTGTGGAAGCTCGACGTCGTCGACAATGTGAGGGTGCAGCGATAACTCGCTGGCGGTGACGGCAACCTCTGTCTCCATCTTCACGCCATGCTCCGGTGCTTTAGCAGCCCCGGCGTCGCCACTCTCTCCGGTGAGGCGCTTCTACGGCATCCTCATACACTGACGGCTTTGAGGACTGAGAGCGACGTCGAGGATGCAAGTGGAGGGAGTGGATTGTGTGTGCGTAGCGAGGATGGGCGGTGCGGCCGCTCGGGTGCGCCATTAATATGGAGTAGTGGAAGTTGTGGGAGAGAGGCGGGCGATGGTCAAATCGATGGCTCGCCTCCCGGTGAGCCTGTGCACCGGACTGCTGGGATGCCTACCGAAGTCCCGGCCCCCTGTGTGCAGCGGCTCGTCGCTGCTTATTCGGGCGATGACTGGTCAGGGGCAGGGGCAGATCTGGGGCTCCCTTCCCAGATCCAGCCGGTGTTGGCTGGGGCGCGAGGTGGGGTCAACCGGTGGTTTCTGTGGGCGGTGGTGGTGGGCGGCAGGTGTGGTCGGGTGCGCGTGATCTGGGCGCCGGCCGCGGCAGCATCGGAAGGGTGGTCATGGTGAAGCGGCGCACGGTGGTGGTGGCCTGGTGCTCGTCTGGCTGTGTAGTTGGGGCGTCCAGGTCCAGCGCTATCCAGATCTAGCGTCCTCGGCCGCTGGGTTGGCATGGACTCTGCTCCTGCCGATGAGCTACATGCGTGGAGGTGTCTCCGTCCGGTGGCGTGGTGGAGGCTCGCTGCTGGCTGCATGGCGATGCGTGGCTGAGAGATGGAGGTTGCTGCCGGTGGTGGTGCTTGGTGGGGGCGCTCATGGCGCCCAGTGCATCCTGTGGCTGCTGGTGCTGCCATGAGGCGGGCGACGGTGCAGTGTGCCTTGAATAATCTGTCCACAACATCCGTGAATGCTCAACTCAGCGAAAGCCATGCTCTGTTCAGAGCCAACGACGGTGATGCCCGTGGGCGTCACTACCCTTCCTGGAGGCGTCGTCAAAATGTTGATTTCACCACCCTTTGCTCGACATCGGAGGAAACTCTTCTTCCAGGTTTACCTGGAACCGATGATGGCGGCACTACTGAGCGTTGCACCCCTTCTTGAAGGTATCATCGAGAAGTTGGCTAGGTTGTTTTGTTGGTTAGCTGCAAGCAATGGGATTGTCGGTGGTGGTGGTGTGAATGGTTTGGGGTCAACATGGTGCGTGTCGGGGTCTGGCAACAACACTCCTCTGTGCTGTGGAGTAGCCATCTCTACCCCGTATGTATGTCCTTGGTGGTGTTCTGTAGGGGTTCGGCGGCAGTGCCTTTGTGGCGTCCCTCTTGTTGTGCAAGCTCAAGACCCTCTCATGGCTGCCATTGTGTTGCAGTGAGCTTCGTGCTCTTGTTGTTGTCTCGGTCATCTTTGCTCAATGACGTGCAAGAAGCCTCCCCAACTTGCTAATGGTCCCGAACTTCACTGGCGGAGCTCGTAGTCAACGTTCGTGCTTGGGCCTCGTTGACTGTGGTGCCCCTGTGTTGCGCCGTGGGTTCGGTATGCACACCAGTGTAGTGAGTTAGGTTCCTTGCAAAGTCTTGGTATTGTGTCCCTCGACATCACCCCACAACTACTTGTGTCTTTTATGCTGTTGTTCTTGTTAGTCTACTATCTATGTCTTGCCTTTGGTGGGTGCCCTACTCTTCTCATCTTCTTGCAACCTTGTTACTTGTACGGTTTTTGGCCTGTTTTATCTTATAAACGGGGTCAATTTTGTTTAGGTTTTCGATCTAGTTTCCCTAATAAACCGGATCACTCTCTGGCATAATGGCCACTTTGAGTAATATATTCAGGTGGAGGGACTCCTCCCCCGATGATTCTCAAAAAAAAGATTGTTGAGTTGTAGTGCATGGGCAAAGTAGGGCATGGGCAATCATCGTCGTTGCCTGCCGTTTCCACAATACGGATGTAATCACTTGCAGACCATTCACGAGAAACGCCCTTCAAATGACTGAATGGACGGGTGGCCCAGCCATCGTTCCTCAAAAGAGCGTGTGCTCGGGAGCTTGAAAAGATCCCAATGCCATGACGTGCGCAATAGTATGGCTCGACTCGGGAACCGCAAGTCAGAACTCCCAAGTAATAACACAACGGGGCAACTGACCTACAAAGCCACCTCCCAAAGGCTGTTTTTGGCTCATGTTTTAGTTTCCATTTGTTCATTCACATATGATTTATATTGTGCCCATGTGTATTATTATTCATGCAAATGGCCTTTGGGGATGATTTATAGAACAAACATGTGTTAGACGTGCTGCCCATAGGGTTGCTTAACTTCCTGGCTGCAGTTTCAAATAGTTCGCTTAACATCCGGTCTGCAGTTGGTCTCTGCACCAATTGGCGTAATGGGTCATCTAGTGATGATAAATTATGGAGCAAATAAAAGGCTTGCACACTTATGCTTCTAATTTGGTTCATGTTGGATTGACGCAACTAAAAGTTACCTGAAAATGTGACAAAACTGAACCATAACTCATCTATGTGTGATCATTACAACTAGAATAAACCAAAACGGGGAATTAATTTGTCCAGACCCTAAATTATTTCCCTCTTTTTCAAAACCGTAAATCCAAATTTTGTACAAAATAATAAAACTTTTCATATCAAAAATTTATTCACAAGATTATTTTTCATATGCTCAAATATTATAATATACCTTATCTCACATAAAAATAAATATCTAGAAATTTTTTGAGAAATTTAATTTATATCTTTTTACAACTCGTAGAAAATATGATAATATTATCACAGCGAACGGGACTGTAGCCTAGTGGTTGCATTGACCTTAGTATAGCACCCCAGATCCTCGGTTCAACTCGCGTGGGAGCAGATTAAACATGCCTGGGCAAAGATTTCTGGAATAAAGACCGCGCGGTTGGTTGTTGATCTACACTAAATAGTCAAAAAATGATAATATTATCTCATGTAAATAGTTTATCCCAAAATTCTTCCAAAATTGTCCAAGCTTTATAATGGAATTCAAAACCTTCTTTAGCGAGGATCTCACACTATTGCAGGGATGCCTAGCAGCGGCGGGCGCAAAAAGGCTAGCAGTGGCTCGTCAGTCTCTCAAGGGTGCCCGCCACTACTACAACCGCATGAGTAGCGGGTGCCCGCCCGCCAATGATCATGTACTAGCTGTCACGGGCGGCAACGCTCGCCCACCACTATTATGGTTCTTACCTGTGGTGGTCGTCGAATCGCTCCTGCCATAGTTGTATTATTCCAGCGAAAAATAAAAAGAACAGTCGTGACAGCATTCTTATGTGACGTCGCAACTTTTGACAGTTTAGCAATAATATGAGTATTGTAAGGACTTAAAGAGCACACTTCAAATTACTCTAATATTAGTGCATACACAGTACAATACAATAAGTGCATACAATATATGCATATTCAATAAAATGCTAACTAGTACTGTAAACTAATATAAGAGTGTTTAGATAAAGTAGTGTGTATACGTGTGTGTGTGTTTATATATATATATATATATATATATATATATATATATATATATATATATATATATATATATATATATATATATATATATATATATATATATATATATATATA
>NC_041390.1:601748587-601750991 GCF_002162155.2 Triticum dicoccoides | reverse complement strand
CTAATATTAGTAGAATAACTATTCTGCACACCACTTCAGCACTGCACGCTCAACAGAAGCGCACTGCATCATTTTGACGACGAGCACTGCAATAGAGGCTAGTGAACTTCTCGTCGGAAAAAACTGCATGCGTTATTTTTTTGGTACCGTTTTCGCTCTAATTTTTTAACCGTTTATCGGAATGAGGCGTGTAATATACCATTGAAAAGCTATGGATTAGGCGCAACTTCGACATGTTGAACACTTTTCGAGATTCCACACGGTTTAAGAGCAGTTTTGAAAATAGTGCGGCGGATGACGAGTGGCAGCGAGCGTTTTTTCATGTTTTTTTCTAAACCGCTTGTTTGAATCAAGAAAATGATATGTCATTGGATATATATCGTCGAGGCGCATATTTTTCATATATAAATCTTTCTCTAATTCATTACGGTTTAAGAGTAGTTTCAAATTTACTAAATCGCGGAACTCTGTTTTTCAAATTTTTTGAAATTTTTGGTACTGTTTTTGCTCCAGTTTTCTAACCGTTTGTCGAAACGAGACATATGATACGCCGTTGGAAAGCTACGGACAAGGCACAACTTTCATATGTTGAAATGGTTTTGAGATTCCTGACGGATTTTAGTTAATTTATAAAATCGTGCGGCTGACTTCGAGAGGCAGTGGTTGTTTTTTCGCGAAATTTTTACGAACGGCTGGTCAGAATAATTCAAATCATACGCTGTTGGAAAGATATCGACGAGAAGAAACTTTTTCATGTAGAACACTCTCTCTAATACCTTACGGTTTAAGAGCAGTTTCGATTTTACCGAAAAGCGGACACTCTGTTCTTCGCGAGACCAAAATCGTCATATTTACTGCATCGGACAGAAGAACGCACTGCTTCAGACAAAATACCGCACTTCATTAGATGGTTAAGGGCACTGCATGGTTTCTTTTTGTTTAGACGTATTTTTTCTCGGACGGGGAAAGAAGAAGGCACTGCTTTAGACGGAATACCGCACGTCATTAGATGGGCAAGTGCACTGCATGGTTTTTTTTGTGGGACATAAATTTTTCCAAACGTGGTGGAGTGCACTTCGTGTCGAGCATTGGTACTGCAGGGACGAGGTGAGTGCACTGCATCAATTTTTCTTTTTCCAATATTCTTTCTACTGCACACAACAACAGAGTGAGCTGCATTAAAAAAATCAACTTTTCCAATTTGTTTTTGCACTCGGCAACATAGTGAACCACTGGGAGAGAGAAGATCACTGCGGCAATGAAACAAGTGAGCTGCACCTAAACAATTTTGTTGTTGTTTTCTTCAATGAATGTTTCCGAGAGACCTGTGATCTGTACATATCTGGACTACGAGCCGGGGCGAACGAACTACAGTGATCCTCTTTTTAATCCATAGTACAAACACACACAAATTACAATGACGAGGAACTACTACAACAACAAAAAAAGAACTCCACTTTTTTGCACAAACCGAGCTGCACTGGAGTAGCACCAGGAACTGCAACACGCCATGTAGAGCACCTCCTCTGTCACTCCAGCGATCTGCAAAGGACAGCGTGGCCAACCACACAGAGAGCGGCCGCTAGCACATCCACGGCACCGCACCAAGATCATAGGCGAACTGCAGACAAGCAAAATCTTAAGAAAAAGAAGGTCCCAAAGTGCAATAGAACGACGGTGACGCACCGCACCACAGCATGGGGAACCAAGCGAACTGCAAGCCGGCGGCGCCCTATCCTCAACTGAATGACGGTGATGGGAGACAAGATTGAGATGCCCATGGCGGCACCTACGGGCATAAGGGAGATGAAGTTGCAGCCCACCACCACCACACCCCCAGCGGTCAAAGTCCAGCGAGCCGCGCGTGGCATGGCGCGTAGGATTGGTTGCCCGGATCCAGGGCGCACGGTCAGGAGGGGCAGCATGAGACGGACGGCGATGGAGGATGGTGGTCGGGGTCAACACGAGATGCACTGAAACGCATGCACTCACCAAATGCACTGCACGTACGAGCGCCACCGAGCTACACTGCCACCGAGCTGCACCACGAGCGCCACCGAACTGCAGAGAGTCCTCTCGCCCAGGAGCCACCGGAGGCATGAGCGACCTGGACCCATCAGTCGTCAAGTCCAGGATGGGGAGGAGGCCGGACGGGGGAGCTGCCCCGGCCGCAGTGGCGGGGATCCAAGCGGGACGCGATGGAGGCGGATCCCACCGGATCCAGCACAGGGAGAGGTTGCTATGGCGGGGAGATCGCCATGGATGGGGAGAAGGCAGTGGTGCTGGCCGGAGGGGGCGGACCGGAGGGGCTGGATCCGGCGGCGGGGCGTCGCGGGTGTCCGGCGGGGCATGGATCCGGCGCGGCGGGGTGGTGGGGCGGGGATCCGACGGCGCGGGGTTGGAA
>NC_041390.1:601735983-601748334 GCF_002162155.2 Triticum dicoccoides | reverse complement strand
GGTGGAGGAAGGTGGGGGCGAGGCGGGGGAAAGGTGGGAGAAGGTGAGGTGGTGCTCTGGCGGCGGCGGCGCCGCCGGTAGAAGGTGGAGGGAGGTGGGGGTTTGGATCGGGGGAAGAGGGAGGTGGGTGTCGTGCGGGAGCTGGGGGTGGGCTTTGTTAGTGGCAGTGGGGTGGTTCGGTTCGCGGTGTGGTACGGAGAGAGGTGTTAGCAGAATAAGCGATTCAGTGTGCAGAATAAGACTCTTAAGGGTGTTATCATAATAGACCCACCCTATATATATAAGGGGTGCAGAGTTGGTTTACAAAGGAAGGAAACCGTACATCCGGACTCCAATCTTGTCGTCCACGCATCCAGGAGTCCTTCCCAAACAGGGGGAATGATCTTCCATTTTATCTTCACGGCCCATCAACCCGGCCCACATCGAATAGGCCAGACAACTGAGGACCCCTAAATCCAGGTCTCCCACAGTAGCCCCCGAGCTTGCCTTCAATGTCGACGTAGTATCCGGCTAATGTCTTCGACTTTGCAAGGTGGGTTCTTCATTATACTCCAGTTTTGACGATAGTCTAGCTTTGACCTTTATGTTCTGCCTTTATGATTCCTTCCTGTTGTCTTCTCGATATTGACGCGCCGGGCGAATGCGAACGGTCCATGATTTTTTACAAATAAGCCCCTTATCACGCTTGGGACGCATTTATGTAATGAGGTTAGATCTCCCAAAGGCCATCTCAAGATTAGCTACGAAGAAGCTTTCCAACATGACCAGTGCCCCCGGCTCTTCTTCGCGCCCCCATGGCCCTCAAGAGGGTGATTGGCAGAGCTGCTCAGTGCCTCATCTTCAATTGAGCCGACTCTAGACGCATGGCTATCTTCCCCTCGCAGATCTAGTCTCCGTTCGAGCGGGATTGGCCTCAATCGGCAACAACGTGATGGCCGAAAATTTCCCGAACCCCAATAAGGAGGAGAGGATGTGCTTCATCCCATTCCTTCTGCGGGGCTTAGGATTTCCAATCCATCCCTTTCTTAGGGGCCCATTGGAATTTATGGGATTCAACTGCACAACCTTACCCCGGGTTCGATTATGCACATCTCAAGCTTTGTTGCCCTCTGCGAGCTGTTCTTAGGCATCGAGGCCCATTTCGAGCTATGGAGAAATTTCTTTTGCTTAGTTCCCCGCGATTGAGGAGGTTCCATATTTGAAATGGGCGGCGCCGAAGTGTAGCGCATAGCTGGGTCCGGATACCCAGTTGGTACTCACAAAGAGATATATCCGCAGTGGTCTTCGGAGTGGTTTTATATGGATGATGTCCCACTGCCAGACCCAGCTTGATGCGGTCTTCCTCAATTTTCCAGTGCTCCTTTAAAGAAGCGTCTCAACTGGCGTCCCCGAAGTCCCAAGGAGGAGGATAATGCGGAAATCAAAAGTTTGGTAAGCAAGGTTAGATTACTAGCCCATACCAAGCTCACGATAATCGAGGTTATGGCCATTGTAATAAAAAGATGCGTCCAGCCTCTCCAGTCCAAAGTAACTCCCTTGTGGTGCTACAACGGAGAAGACGATGTGTCTCGTTAAAGGCGTAAAGGTCCTAACACCCCAGGCGAACTGGCCATGATCTTGGCCGATCTTACACCCCAGGCGAAAGGGCGAAAAGGAAGACTTCCTCCGCGTGAACTCCAGGGAAGCTTACTCCATGTATAACCCCATTGAATGGGTAAGATTTCGATTACATGTGTCGCTTTATAGCTGTCACGGCATGCTAATAGAGTTGTTCTTTGGTGTTTCTAAACAATCATGGAGGAAGATGACCGAGGACATTCACTACCCTGTCCCGCAGCCAGAGGACCACGATCGCGACAAAGACCCTGGTTTCTGTGAGGATCCGAACATTTACATAGAGTTCAAGGATGGGGTGTTTTATCAAGCGAGCCTTGATCGCTCGGAAGTAGCTATTACAACTGACTACCCCCGCCCCTATCCCTTCTCCATCGTAAGTATTCAAGGAACCTTCCAAAAGAAATTCCCACTTGCGCCTTTATCCCTTAAACTAAACCATATTTTATAGGATCGCCGCTCGGTAGGCCACACCCCTCCGAGAGCAGCCTCTGCGCAGGGTAATCGTTCAAAACAAAAGGAGTCCGAGAGTGTTGTAGAAAGTTCACAGTCTTCCAAGAGGAAAGTCCGCTTAACACATGCCTAGGCACGAGTTTGGATTGCTAAAGTCCATTTTTCTCCTTGATTCGGGAGAAGTACGCGACAGAATGTGGGAAAATGCCCCGCTAGCCAAATGTCAGCCAATCCGGCACCGGACTCGTCAGCGAGGGCGAGAGCCGATGCAATGTAGGTTCCACCGCCTCATGAGGATTCGGATGGCGTATCCGTCATGAATTCTGAGGTGGAGAGCGTAATGAATCATCGTCGACTGAAAGAGGCCATGCGTGCTCCAGTTTTTTTCGAGCAGGAACTTACTGTGCTTAGTTCGGTGGATGCATATATCCGTGCCGCTCGAGACAGACTTGCCGGAGTTACACAACTATTCTCAAAGGATATGTCGGTAAGACTTTGTGCAGTTTTGATAGACATATGGTAGTAGCCCCCGAGACTTGAAGCGGGGAGGTAAACTGATTTAAGGATCGATATGACTCGCAGGATCTCAAAAAGAAGAATACTGCGCTATCCCAGGAGCTAAAGATAAACTAGACGCAGCTGCATGCCGTCACCACTGAACTGGCGGAAATGAAAAAGGCCGCGATGAGTACCTCCGAAAATAAAAACACACAAGGGTGAAAAGGACAGACAAACCAAAGAGATAGAGAGCTTAAAGGCTCAATTATCGGCCGCTCATAAAGAAAATGAGAGGTTGAAGGGCGGCATGTTCGGTACGTGTAAAACCACCATAGGGTCTCATGTTTAGTCCATAGTTTGGAATTTCATAACTATGTTGCTGCAGGTCTGTTAACTGGTCGGCCGGAAGAAGAAGTATGTGGATTCCAAGGCAATGTGGTGAACGAACTGTCCGTGGTACATGCTCAGGCCCGAAAAGCCATGAGGAGTATGGCCAAGGCTTTATGGCCATCCAATGCCCCTCTAGAAACTATGGAGGGCTTGGCAAACATGCTCAAAGCTGCCCGATGCCGCTTTGAGCTATGG
Source organism: Triticum dicoccoides (assembly GCF_002162155.2). Lineage (NCBI taxonomy): Eukaryota > Viridiplantae > Streptophyta > Magnoliopsida > Poales > Poaceae > Triticum > Triticum dicoccoides. The sequence goes on along the minus strand of NC_041390.1, from coordinate 601,745,184 downwards.
AAGACATCGACCTGCCGTGAAGGTCCACGAGAAGCCTGGGCTATGGTGAAAAAACGCTTCACCAAGCTAGATCCAAATCATATGGCCCGAGTGGGACCGCAGGGACCAGACGGGAAGGAAATTCCATTTAATTTGGTGTATGACCAAGTAATGATAGGTGTGAATTATTCACAAGAAGACGGTAGGTTAGACAGTCTTATAGATGGAATAGATAAGGAATAGGCATTTGATTCAATGTATTAATGTACTTCATGATCAACCTGTACCTTTATTTGAACATGTGGAAAGTTTGTCATCGTAGGCTTTCGGCTTTAACCTCCAAATCAAAATGGTGGAGTGTTTCCGGATACTATTTTGGAATGAAAAGAAGCATTCACTATGTCCGGAAACCAGGCAACCCAGTCATTGTGCTCGAACAGACAAAATTTGAGTTCCGAATGTATGTTAAATTACATATGTAAGAAACATCTTCCAAGGAGAATAGTTCCGTTAAGGGTTCCTTTCCTTGGGTTGGCGTGCTTTAAGTATGTGTGCATGAGCTTTGGTCCGGAGTATGGAAAAACTGCCCCGTATTTTAAAGAGTTACAACAATGTAACAATCTGTCGTTTGATTGCCGACCACTTATTCTCTTAAGAATGCTAGCTTTCGGCTTCACCCGTCTGAGGTACAGGTCCGGATTACCCTAGCCGAACAATCACATAGGTGCTCCCTTTACGCCCTAGCCGAACAATCGGAAATGTAGGGCATAAACACAGGAGCAAGGCAACCCAGTTTGGCAAAAACTTAAGTCATAGAGGTGCATATAATGGCAAAAAGAGTGTATATTAACAAACGACGTATACATTGTGAGCTCCTGACTCTGAATAATAATAAGCTTCGGTAAAAGAAGCCCCGGGTCATTTTGGGGTATATACATTTTAGGATGTGTACCCCTCAAGTGTTCAGAATATCGAACATATCCTTGAAATGAAAACAAATGAAGAGGAGAAAAAGAACGTAAAAAAGTAACATGGCCGGAATTATGCGTAGAATCTTCGAAGCTGAGCAATGTTCTATGGATTTGGCTCTAGGCGATTATCCGATGTATTACGAAGCCGAAAAGCTCCCCCTGTGAGAACTTCATCTATGATGAAGGGCCCCTCCCATTTTGGTTTGAGCTTGTCATTCTTCTTCTCTGGGAGGCGTAAAACGAGTTCGCAATATTATAAGTCGTGGCCCGCACTTCTCTGCTTTGGTATCTCCGAGCCTGTTGTTGATAAAATGCGGAACGGGCTCTTGCAATATTGCGCTCCTCTTCCAGGCCGTCTAGGTTGTCCTGCCGATCAAGCTCGGCCTCTCTCTCTCTCTCTCTCTCTCTCTCTCTCTTCATACATGCGCACTCAAGGTGAGTCATGAATAATGTTGCAGGGCAAGACGGCCTCTGCGCTGTACACCATGAAAAAGGGTGTGTATCCGGTCATGCGATTGGGTGTAGTCTGTAGTCCCCAGAGTACAGAATCGAGTTCCTCGACTCAGTGTTTATCTGACCCCCGCAGGGATCACACTAGTCTAGGTTTGTTGCCACTCATTATCAGGCCATTAGCCCATTCGACCTGACCATTTGTTTGAGGGTGATATAATGAAGCATAATCGAGCTTAATGCCCATATTAGCACACCAAGTTTTCACCTCATCAGCTGTGAAATTAGAGCCATTGTCAGTAATGATGCTGTGCAGGACACCATAACGGTGTACCACGCCGGATATAAATCGATCATCGGCCCAGCTTCAGCTGTTTTTACCTATTTGGCCTATATCCACTTAGTGAATTTATCCACCATAACCAGTAAATATTTCTTCTTGTGGCATCCCCCTTTAAGGGGTCCGACCATATCTAGCCCCCAGACCGCAAAAGGCCAAGTAATGGGGATTGTTTTCAAGGTAGTGGGTGACATATGGTTTTGATTGGCGAAAAGCTGACATCCTACACAGCGGTGTACAAGGGCCTGTGCATCTACTCGAGCCGTTGGCCAAAAGAAACCTGTACGGAAGGCCTTTGCTTAGGAGGGCCCGAGCTGCAGCGTGATGACCACCAAGACCAGCATGTATTTCAACCAAGAGCTGCCGTCCCTCCTCTCCGGAGATGCATCTTTGAAGAACTCTAGTAGTACTTTTCTTGTAGAGCTCCCCTTCGTGAACTTTGTAGGTTTTAGAGCGTTGAACTATGCGACGGGCACTGGTATGCGTCGGTGCTATACAAATGGTTTTAAATCCATTTCCGCAACGACATTTGGAACCGTCACCTAGTGAGTGACAGCGATAGGGGGTCCTTCCCACACGACCCAGAAACCATCGGGGATATGGCCCTCCTAGCACACACGCTCGGAAAATTGAGTTTGTGTGTGACCGGCGAGCTCTCCAATACGGAAATACGTACAATAGAGCTAAAAAATACAATTATACAGGCGGAATTGTTTCTGGTCGCAAGTACATCCCACACAGTCAATCCCCGTCCAATGTTTCCATTGTATGTACATCCCACACAGTCACTCCATAGAAAACGTTTCCGTTCACACGTACATCACACACAGTATTTCCCGTTAATTCGTTTGTGATAGCGTTGCCATTGCACACGATATTAACAATTTTATCGTTTGCGTTATTGAATGCCTCACACATAGTTCGTAGAAGAAACTGTGTGGCAAAGACTGTCGATCCACACAGTTTTTATGTCGTAAACATTTGCGCAATGTGGCCTAATGCAAACAGGTTTCAAGGGGATGTTGTGTGTGAAGTGGAGATTGATCGCACATGTAGTGGATCCTAAAAACGTTTCTGATCTCCACGTCTATCGCAGATGTTTTGCTTTTGCAAACCGTGTGCAGCGTAATCCCTAATTTAAAAATCACATGCTTTGAATCTGAAAGTAGGCAATCACTTATTTCATATCCAACCATGTTTATTACAAATATAGGTTCAACCACGAATGAATAATTCGATGCACAAGTACATATACTGAAGAACTACAGAAGCACCAAGTAAAGAATGATGAACCACAGTTGTACTAAAGACTGTAAAGAGATAGGCGAAATACATTCTGGTTGTTGGAGAAGGTGAAGCGGAATGCCCATATTGTGCCCTCCTCCATGCGTAATGTGCGCACGACTCTAGGCCAACCCCTTGTGATGGCTGCTCGGTCCTTCATTGTCTTCATTACGACTTCTCGATGCTCATTGTAGTCTGGTGATATACTTTAACCTTCATTGCATGTCCACCAATCATGTACTTTGCTAGGTAATCTTGAGTGAACTGCTTCAGGAACCACTGGGAACGAAAAAGATTGACACATTGTTGTCTGATACATCTCCAATGTATCTATATTTTTTGATTGTTCCATGCCATTATATTATCTATTTTGGATGTTTAATGGGCTTTATTATGCACTTTTATATTATTTTTGGGACTAACCTATTAACCGAAGGCCCAGTGAAAATTGTTGTTTTTGCCTATTTTAGTGTTTTGTGGAAAAGGAATATCAAACGGAATGCAAAAGGAACGAAACCTTCACGAGGATCTTTTTTGGAACAAACGCAATCCAGGAGACTTGGAGTGGAGGTCAAGGAAGCAACGAGGCGGCCATGAGGTAGGGCGGCGCGCCTAGGGGGATAGGCGTGCCCCCCACCCTCATGGGCCCCTCATAGCTCCACCGACCTACTTCTTTCACCTATATATACTCTTATACCCTGAAAACATTCAGGGGAGCCACGAAACCACTTTTCCACTGCCGCAACCTTCTGTACCCATGAGATCCCATCTTGGGTCCTTTTCCGGTGATCTACCGGAGGGGGATTCGATCACGGAGGGCTTCTACATCAACACCATAGCCTCTCCAATGATGTGTGAGTAGTTTACCACAGACCTTCGGGTCCATAGTTATTAGCTAGATGGCTTCTTCTCTCTCTTTGGATCTCAATACAAAGTTCTCCTCGATGATGTTGGAGATCTATTCGATGTAATTATTTTTGCGGTGTGTTTGTCGAGATCCGATAAATTGTGGGTTTATGATCAAGATTATCTATGAACAATATTTGATTCTTCTCTGAATTCTTATATGCATGATTTGATATCTTTGCAAGTCTCTTCAAATTATCGGTTTAGTTTGGCCTACTAGATTGATCTTTCTTGCAATGGGAGAAGTGCTTAGCTTTGGGTTCAATCTTGCGGTGTCCTTTCCTAGTGACAGTAGGGGCAGCAAGACACGTATTGTATTGTTACCATCGAGGATAAAAAGATGGGGTTTATATCATATTACTTGAGTTTATCCCTCTATGTCATGTCATCTTGCCTAATGCGTTACTCTGTTCTTATGAACTTAATAGTCTACATGCATGCTGGATATTCTCATAACACAGACGTGATGCCTATGTTCATGATCATGCCTAGATATTCTCATAACTATGCACTTTTCTATCAATTGCTCGGTAGTAATTTGTTCAACCAAGGTAATATATGATGTCATGAGAGAAGCCACTAGTGAAACCTATGGCCCCCGGGTCTACTTCATATCATATAAGTTTCCGATCTATAATTCTAGTTTACTATTTATTTTGCAATCTTTATTTTGTAATCTATACAACAAAAATACCAAAAATATTTATCTTATTATCTTTATCAGATCTCACTTTCATAAGTAACAGTGAAGGGATTGACAACCCCTTTATCGCATTGGTTGCGAGGTTCTTGATTGTTTGTGCAGGTGCTAGGCGATTTGTGTGTATTCTCCTACTAGATTAATACCTTGGTTCTCAAAAACTGAGGGAAATACTTATGCTACTTTGCTGCATCACCCTTTACTCTTCAAGGGAAAACCAACACATGCTCAAGAGGTAGCATTGTCTAACAAGTCATTATGGGCAGTAAAAAGAGAAGGCTGCAGAGTTTGTAGTCCCCATCCTACAACTCGCTATTGTGTTGGATAGAGCATAAACAAATAATCTGCTTGCCACCATTCGTATCTTTTTGCTAATAATCCATATCAGTTTCCTCAGTTGATGCTTGTTCATGAATATCACATTTCCCCATATGCAAAAAGGGTCGATGCGTGGATCCTTGCCAAGGGCATATGTACCTACAAGAAACAAGTCAATACTAGAAGCTAACAAGTGTCCAGCCCTGGATCTATATGCACTACATTATGGAATGACGTGGGGAGCACAAGCCGAGGGATGAAGCTAACCTCGGCGAAAAATGGTGGCCACTCCCATTGTTATCCTGCATTAGTGGAAAGGCATGATAAGTACAGCAACCTTAACATCAAACAAATATAGCAAAGGTAAACAAAATCATCTCCAAATGATATTGAATGTGTTGGTTTCAGCATGCTGTTAAAGCAGATATAAAATTGAAGTCAATGTTACCGACAGCAGGCTTAACAGCCATCGAATATTGCAATTCAAACTGGTATTGTTGAAAATGAATAGAACGTAGGTAATGCTTAAACATCACACTTGATAAATGTGTAAAACTAAAATAAAGGGAATGTGTTAACTACACCAGGAACAAGTGGAACCAAATATAGCCATTCAAACTGGTATTGATGTAGTCGAGCGACACAGTTCTGACTTGCACATAATGAACAACACATTGCGAATGACTGAACTAAACAAGGCATAAATGACCAGTATAACAACTAAATATAGCCATTGAAAACTGGACAGAGTCTCACTGCAACCAGTCTAACAAGCAAATACAGATAAATAGGGCATATGCTTGAAAACTGAACAAATGCTCACTACAACCAACCTAGCAAGAAGATAAAGATAAACAAGGCATCTGCTTGATAACTGGACAAATGCTAAGAAGCAACCTAACAACCAAATGCATATAAACAAGGCATCTGCTTGATAACTGGACAAATGCTAAAAAACAACCTGACAACCAAATAGAAATAAACAAGGCATATGCTTGATAACTGGACAAATGCTCACTGCAACCAAACTAAGAACCAAATACATATAAACAAGGCATCTGCTCTATAACTGGAAAATGCTCACTCCAACCAACCTAACAACCAAATACAGATAAACAATGCATCTACTCACTATAAACAACCAAATATAGCCATTAGTGAAACTGAAGTGGACAATTCATACTTAAACATTACATAGCTCTATTGAACAATACATGTTTGCATAACTGAAACAATTAAACACAACACAGCTAAAGCACCGTATGACAGATGCTACTACAACAAAGGGTACGGGTTGACAAGCTAGAAAAGGTAAGATTTGTTGATAGAATGGTGCCTCACATTTCATGGACGGGATCCTTCCAGTTGGAAGATCACAGACCCATGGTGCGCTCTGATGTCACAGATGAGTTGTTTCACCTTGGAGAACCTTCGTGGGTTCCCTCCTTGTGGTCGTGGTCGATGAGATCTGACTTGGCAATTGAGGATCCCAAGCCGCCGCCGTAGAACATGTCGTTCAGAAATGAAAAAATGGGCTCGATGGCGTATAAAGCTCGCAAATCCTTGACCGCTTGGCGGAGGAGATCAGCGGCAGGGCCATCGAAGATATCAATGATGGTTGAACTAGAGGGGTCGGGGATGGACCACTTAACCTGTGACATGGTCCGCGTGAAGCCGTCGCTGTGGATGAGCTTGACGTCGTAGCCAGCTTTCCCGAGATACAGTAATACGCTAGCCCACTGACATGAAGCCCAAGGCATGGCAATGTAGTCAACGTATTCGCCAGCTTCCGCGGCGACGTGTTGCTCCGGGATCGACAGGTCGAGGCGAACAACGGCCACCTCGCCAACATCCACCGGAGAGGCCATGATAAACCTCTTCTTGGCCGAACGCTCGTCGGGCTCCTCCGGATACGTGGTTGATCTTAGGCTGCGACATTCTGGAGCAGGGGATGTGGACCTGGCGGGAAGGGACACCGTAGGCCTTGTCTAAAAACTTAGCGGACTAGGGCGACGGTATGAGAATCGCTAGGTAACCTAAACTTTATTATCTAAGCTAGGAGGAACGGGCAGACCGGCAGTGGTTGGCGGCGGCACCAGCGGCGGCCGCGAGCAAGGATTCGAGGGGGGGGGGAGGGTGACGGGTGGGGGACTGTGGAGGGAGGTTGGTATTTGAGGATACGCCGCGGCTCTAAAAATTGATGGTGGTGGGCGAGGGAGGGCGACGGTTCAAATGCCTCGGCTACTACAATTTTACTATAAGGTCGGTGCTGGAGGAGTGTGGGCGACGATTGAATTACGGGGGATACTAAAATTTTGGTAAAGGAATTGATGCGGGGCAGGAGTGCCCAAGATCGCTCATGGTCCAATAACAATATGCGTGTATGATAATAAGGAAAAGTGGCGCGGAACCACCGATTTTTGCAACCCTCAAGGCGGGTAGTTTGTTTTTATATTACTAGCTAGCTGGTCTATTGCACACGGTTCGTCTTAATTTCCAAATAAACTTACCCGCCTTTAGCTTGCACAGGTGGTGGTTTTACAGCGCACTTGCATCGCACACGGTTAAGCCAGTATCTCCACCCTTTTCTCTCGCTTGTGCGGTCGTGGTGATTTTACAGCGCACTTGCATCGCACACGGTTGCGCCAGCCTTTGCTCGCGCTTGCGCTGGCGTGGTGATTCACAGCGCACTTGTATCGCACACGGTTAAGAAATTATACCCGTGTCCGTTGAGCGTCATCAGAGTCTTTGCAGCAAAAAATAACGTTAGAGAGGGTCAGAAGACAGCCACACTAGCATGTGGCCCAAATATATATATATATATATACACACATATGAGTGAAAAGGGTGGTCTGTGATGTTCGAAATTCCAATGCACAACTTTGGCTGCACGGGCCCATGGTTGGGCGCGTCGTCGAAGATCGATGAGAGGGGCAGAAGTCAAGAACCACCTGGAAGTGACCAAATATATGTAGGAATATTGTTTAAAACTTTACATACACAATGCATAAATTTGATGGCACCTTCCTCGTAAACCCGAAAGCACCCTTGGATATATATATATATATGTATATATATATATATATATATATATATATATATATATATATAGAAAATGGTTGTGTACTCCTGGGAGTACGTACTCCCGCTCCTCATATACCACATAGATAAATCTTTTATACCTTTTTATTATTTTTAATATACTTCATTAGTAATTATTAGATACCCCAAAATGAGTTTCATGAAAAAAATTCATGTGAGTCTATGTATTTTTAAATATTTACGTATATACTGATGTGTTTGTACGTGAAAAGGTATATTACAAAAAGTACGTCGCAATATATTACAAAAAGTACATATTGGGGTATCTTAGAATATTTAATGAAGTATATTGAGAATAATAAAGAGATATCATTAATGCGTATATGAGGTATATTGAGGATGGGAGTACATACTCCCAAGAGTATAGAAGAGGAGTCCTATATATATATATACCTAGCTAGGATTCTTGGCCCACCACCTCCCACTTCGTGTCAGCGGGGCAAATGCACGTAATGATCGATACTTTGCTCATACATGCATGTCGCCATGACCTACCATAAGACGGACCAATGAATCTATTGTTTGGTCAAACGACAGTTGTTGTTGTCAATAAACCGCTTGGGCCAATAGATTGAACCATCATAAAAATCGCACGAGAGGGACCACAAAACAAGCACCTCTTGCATGCGGCCCAAAATGATGTACGTTGGGAAGGGGTGATGTGTGTTTTCAATATAGAATAATGTACAATTTAGATGTCGTGCCTACCTCTGGATACAGACAACAACCATGAAGGCAAGGTACTTAAGGACGAGATACGCAGGGTTTGATGTAGGTCGAACCCAGCAACCCGAGCATTTGGGAGGGAATCCTGACAACACATGAGCTCGATCTTTGGTTGAGCGACATGTGACTGGCCCTAACACGAACTAGGAGGAATCCATCCATGGCCAACACATACCCCTCATTATCGGTCAAAGGGAATATATATATACACTCGGGGAGCCCATAGATATGCGTGTCGTCACAAAAAACTGCACAACGGAGACGTGGTCAATCAGAAGACCCCGTATACACTGCATGCGGCCAGAAAATATGTATGGGTACGGTGGTGTGTGATGTGTTTAAATCCCAAATGCACAACTTCGACGGGCCAACAACAACATTACAAACCAAACACCGTACTCGACTCCAAGTCTGGTTCAATACAT
>NC_041390.1:601704689-601735606 GCF_002162155.2 Triticum dicoccoides | reverse complement strand
GTCTAGAATGGGACACATCTGTATATATCTATACATCTATATCTATACACCTATATAGTGTGCGAATAACTTTCAAAGTTGATTGTTCGATGAAGCCAATCTGACGGTACAGTGATGGCAAATCCGAGCACTACTGTCCGTTGGATATCATCTACATTCCACCAGATTGTGCCACATGTACAATCTACAAGACTCCATGCTTGAATTTAAGCATAATGCTCAAACCTCAAAACACAAGCACTTCTCCTTTCTTCTCTAGAATCTTCCATATCTTAATTGCCCAAACTTTTTTTTTTCTAAATGAATTGACACTTTTTGTTTTTACCTTTACAATGCACAATTCAATGAATCTTAAAATAGATGTTTTTATAAAACTAATTGATTTTGGATGAGATGAATTATAAGAATTAAACAAACATCTACATCATGCATATATGACTCAAAACTTCAATTAGCACTGACACTGGTAGCGGGAAAACGATGGGAGAAGTGGTGGGAAACCGATGAGAGGAGTGGCGAGAAACGGTAGCCTGTTTTGAAAACCTAGTAGAGAAGGAAGCGTGAGCTAGCACGACGGATGCGCACAGTGCTTACCCATGTACTGCATGTGCTGTCGAAACGGCTCAGTGTTGCTGTTCGATCTGGGAGCACCCAACGGTGCACACGTATGATCCGTGGGGTTTCGGTTCCAGCCAATCAGAATGCACGACTCAGATCGCGCGTGCAGTAGGGGGAGAATATCATACGGAAACCAACATTCGGTGGAAACCGGTGAAAACCACGAGAAAAACATGTTTTGAAGTTCCAATTTTTTTTGAAAAAAATGCGGGATGTTAAGAGGATGATGTTTAATTGCCACACAAATTTCTAGTTGAAACACATTATGAGATGTGAGCTATGAAAAAGACAAAATCAGCGTTCAACAGTGCCGAATTGTAATGTCACTATTCATGTCTGAATTTGTCTTTTTCATAGATCACATCTCGTAATGTTTTTCAACTTGAAATTTTGTGTCACAATAAAACATCACCTTCTTAACATCCCACATTTTTTTATATTTTTATGAACTTTAAAATATGGTTTCCACGAAGTTTCATTGAATATCGGCTTTCGTGAGTGAACCGTGTGCTATTTGAAAACATATAGTGAGAAGAATCTCGGTTTTGAAATCCCCGTAAATCCAAAACTAAGCTGAACATCGTGAAACCTAGCATGGTGTCATGATATGGCACTTATATGTCGAGGAATTTTTTTGTCCATCGTGGCGCAAGTTTTATTACAAGGCTCTTACAAACCGGAGCTTCTCCAAAAGAAGCCTCGTGGTTCCGATAGGGAAATTAACGCGTCCCCCTCGTGGGCAAAATGTAATCACCGCCTCTTTTCACCTTGTATTTTCTTCTACCGGCAACATGGAATGACAGGATATCCTTGTTGAAATTTAAACTTATTCAGGGTTCGTTTGGCCTTTTTATACACTAATTGAGTTTCCTAGACATTTAATGTCCATAATTCAAATCTGAACTTCAAATACATGCTCCAGGTCACCAAAATGGCTAGAAATTTATACATGTGTCCTTCGGTGCATGTTTAGGTCCCATGCCAGGAATGGGAGCGAATTACAACCGTACCTGCGTCCTGGCTTGTCCTCAAGCATTTGTAATCTCGGTTTTTAAATCCGCATAAATCCTAAACTCATCAGAAAGTCATCAAAGGTGGCATGGTGTCACGTCATGGGACATATATGTCGTGGTAAAAATATTGTCCAATTTGGGCCAAGCTTTATTAGAAACCTCTTATAGAAACAAGAGCTTCTCTCAACGAAGCCTCGTGGTTCATATAGGGAAACATGTTCCCCTTGTGGGTGAAACATAATCACTACCTCTTTTTGCCTTGTATTTTCTTTCACGGGCAACATGGAAGGACATGATATCCGTGCCAAAATTTAAACTTATTCAGGGTTCGTTTGGCGTTTTTATATATAAACTAATTGAGTTTCCTAGGAATTTAATGTACATAATTCAAATCTGAAGTACAAATACATGCTCCAGTTCACCAAAATGGCTAGAAAAATTATACATGTGTCCTTGGGTGCATGTTTAGGTCCCATGCCAGGAATGGGAACGAATTACAACAGTACCGGTGTCCTGGCTCCTCCTCAAACATTTCAAATCTCGGTTATTAAGTCCCCATAAATCCAAAACTCACCAGAAAGTCACCAAAGGTGGCATGGTGTCATGTCATGGCACATATATGTCGTGGTAAAAACATTGCCAATTTGGACCAAGCTTTATTACAAACCTCTTACAAAACTGGAGCCTGTCGCAAGAACCCTCGTGGTTTCGATAGGGAAACGTGTCCCGTTGTGGGCCAAACGATAATCACTCCCTCTTCTAGCCTGATATTTTCTTCTGCACGCGATACGGAACAACGGGAGATTCGCGCTGAACTTTGAAATTATTCATGGTTCATTTGACCTTTTTATTCATTAATCAAGTTTTCTAGGCAATTTAATGTCCATAATTCAAACCCGAACTACAATACATGCTCAAGTGCACAAAAATGGCTAGAAAAAAGGTACATGTTTCGTTAGGGTGCATGTTTAGGTCCCATGGAACGAATGGGAACGAATTCAACCATCTCGCCGTCCTGGCTTGGCCCCAAACATTGCGAATCTCGGTTTTCAAATCTCTGTAAATCCAAAACTCACTAGGAAATCATGAAACTTGGCATGGTACATATAATTATCCAATTTGGGCGAAGCTATATTAAAAGCCTCTTACAAAACCAGAGCTTGTCGCAACCGTCGTGGTTCCGGTAGGGACACATGCACCTCTTGTGGGTGAAACAATAATCACTGCCTCTTCTCTCCTTGAACTTTGTTTTCCATAGGCAACATAGAATAACTGGAGTGTCGGGCTGAAATTTGAAACTGTTCAGGGTTCGTTTGGCCATTGTATATATATTACTAATTACTAAGTTTTCTACGCATTTAATGTAGTCCATCATTCAAATTTGAACTACAGGCACTTGCTCCAGTGAGGCAAAATGGGTGGGAAATCGTACATGTGTCATTGGGTGCATGTTTAGGTCCCATTTAAGGAATGAGAATGAATTGCAAACTTGTCGTCGTCCTGAAACATTGAGAATCTCAGTTTTTAAATCCCAGTAAATCAAAAACTCACCCAAAAAACATGATACTTGGCATGGTTTCATGGCATGGCACATATATGCTGTGGTAAAAAATCGTCCAGTTTGAGAAGAGGCGCACACATTAGTAGCCAACGAAGTCCTTTTTGAAACAAAAAGCTGACGCGTTAATATCGCAAACGGTTGTATTACATTAACCGTGTCTACTCGGTGGCATGCGTGCAGCTATTTGATTAGACGGGACAAGCGTGAGAAGTCCGCCGTGCAGGCTCGACAGGACACGTGCGAGCAGTCTGCCGCGCAGGCTCGACGAGACGCGTGCATCCTGTCCACCTCGCAGGCTCGACGGGACACGTGCGAGCAGCAAGGCCGTCCGTGCTCACTGGGAAGCGAACTTTTTGACCTCCATAAACCAGCTGCCGCCGGCCTCGCTCACAACTTCTCCATTAATGGGTTAATTAAAGCACCTGGACGGAGGGTGTTTGTGTGTGATCCCATGGTAGCATTTGCTTTGTTCGTGCTTTCAACTCATATTCCTCCCTAATTTAAATTTCCACATATGCCAACGGATAATACGACCACAAATAAAATGGCAACGGATAATACGACGACAAATTTACAATGGCGCAGATAATAATTGTATTACATATTTCAGATATTTTAAAATGCCACATGCTTGAAAGCAGCTACGGATTCCTCCACCTCCTTCTCGCGCTCGATCCGGAGCTTCCTCAAGCCACCCATCAGTTCCTCGACGATCGCTTTCAGCGTCATCTCTGAGGCACTGCTCTGCTCATGCAGCATCTTCCAGCCAGCGGCCTCCTCCTCCTTCTCGGCAATAAATTTGAGGACCTTCGGATTATCACCCATGAGTTGCTCGACGAAGCCGGTCACCTTGTCAACTGAGGCATCACTGATCTTGAGTAGCTTCATCAAGCCGTCGACCCGCTCCTGCTGCGTAGTGACGCTAGCGAGAATGTCGTCGTTGCCGACGAAGGACTTCAGGAATGCCAGCTTGTCACAATTGCCGACGCTGCGAATGCGCTTGTGAGAGCCCTCGCGTGCCCGTGCGAGCTCGTTCGAGGGCTCCGCGGCGCGCCGGGACATCTCTGCTGCGGCTGCGGCTTCGTGGCGGGACCTCTCTAGTGCTTCCGCGGCCTTGGTCTTTGCTGCACGGTTATATGTCCACCCTAAACTCCTCCTACAGGTCATGGCAGAATGACCTGATAGGAAAGACCAATTTTGTGGGTGATGAGGAGAGGAACTGTCAAGTAATTTTCGAGTGGGTAGTTTTTGTAGCCCGGTGCTAAGTGTGAAAACATATTAGTTTGATAAATGTGAACAGATTTGTAATTACTTATTGCGTTGTAATCTGCAATGTGATGAGAAACATGGTCAAAATTTATTGATGGCAGAAGGTTCACCACGTGGTTGCTCGCCGTTGAGGCGCCCGCGGCGCGCTTTGCTCTGGCGTCCCTGCGCGCGCTCTTCTCGACATTGAGGCAAATTTGCAATGGCAACAGTTAATAATTCTTAATAATTGTCTTACATATTCAGGATAATTTAAAATGCCACATGCGGTAAAGCCCAGAACACTCACGACCTGCATATGCATACAATTATAATAAAATATAAGCTAAAAGGCTAAGTTGGCGGCCTTCCGACGATGGTCTTCTCGGACTCCATGATCAGCATGGCACCCTTGTGGTCGTTCACTCCAAGTGTCCCGACCCGCCTCCGCCTATGGAGCTACTGGTGCTGGGAGGCTCTTGGGGCTGCTGGGCCTCCTCCAGAAGAGCTTGACAGCATGCAATCGCGCGCATGCCAACTCCGTGGAACCGCTCCATTTCCATTTCTCTGGCTGGTAGCAAATTCCGTCCATCACCTGCATCCTCAAGATATCACGTTGGCTATGTTCTACTTCGTCGGGGATGTCCACTCCGCCAAGGATGCTGTCGAGCCTGGCCACCACATCATCGGGATCGAGGTTGACACGGCCGCCGCGGGCAATGACAAAGCCGCAGGTTGCCTTTGTCTTGACTGAATCACAAAGGTCCTCCACCGATTCCTTGCGGGGAATCAGGCTCTCAATGAGCACTGGTGATGGCGGCTCTTCGGGTGGGTCATCGATCATGCCGCCAAGCAGCTCTAGATCTTTTGCATGGCTAATGGAAAACTGCTCATCACATCTCCTCTGCAATATGTCGATTGTGCTCCCAAGGACTGTCATGCCGATATCGCTGCCGATGCACCATGGTGCCTGCACCGGCCGATGAAGCTCTTGCTCCCCCACCTGCTCCGGCTCATTCTCCTCGCTGAAGATGTAACGTAGGTAGGCGTCGACGTCGAAGCTTTGGTCGTTGCCTGGCATGCTTGGAATAACTAATGGTAGATGGGTGAGGACTAGATCTACGCAGAGTGTCATGGCGGTGCATTGCCGCCTGGGTTATATGCAGCAAGCCGTTAGCTGGTGGCGAGTAACAGGTGAGGGAAGAGGCGTGGATTTTACAATTCACCCATGTGGAGCGCGGGAAGCATTCACTAGAGCGCGAGAAGACTAAGTGGAGCACACACACAACCTGAATACCGTATCCGGTGCCATGTGTTATTTATCACACAAGTTTAACATAAGGAACGTATGTGTAACTTACTAATGATCGCACACGAGTACTCGCGGATGCATCGTGTGCGATACTCCTAGCCAGCGGAAGAAACTAGTTTGCATTTTTCAATGTTTTTTGTACACACAGAATCACACATGAACTAACTATATTAACCGTCCGTGTTGTAATTTCTCATCGCAAATAGTTCATGCAATTCGGCTGTTTGCCACGTATCACACAAATCTTGAGAAGTTGAATCATTCCTGTTGTGTTCGCTAATCAAAAATAGTCCGTCCGAGGGAACTGTATGCCCTATATCACACGCATCTTGATCTGGCTAACCGTTTCTGTTGCACTCCCTAATAGCAAACAGTTCATCAGAGCGAACTATATGCCGTA
Source organism: Triticum dicoccoides (assembly GCF_002162155.2). Classification (NCBI taxonomy): domain Eukaryota; kingdom Viridiplantae; phylum Streptophyta; class Magnoliopsida; order Poales; family Poaceae; genus Triticum; species Triticum dicoccoides. The sequence goes on along the minus strand of NC_041390.1, from coordinate 601,729,457 downwards.
TAGCGCACACACATTGATATGGTTGTCCATTTATATTGTTCTGCATCATCGCAAACAGTTCGAATAGGTTAACCATGTGCCCTGAATCGCACACGTAACTAAAATCTGAACCGTGTTTGATGCTCAGCCATTGCAAACGTTTTGCACCTTTTTGACGGTTTTTTACATGCCCGTTTGTGATTAATGCATCGCACACAGTTTCGTCATAGTGTCGCGTTAGCAGCATCCTGCAGTAGTGGGGCCTCATTCTAGTCATCTTGGAGCTCCTGCGTATTAAGGTGGGCCAGGAAGGGTTCGGTCCATGGAGCAATGACGGCCATGATTACATGGGCGGAAGGTGTCATTTTGGTGCTTGAACCCCCGATGATGTCAGAATTGCGTTCGGCACCTAGGGGTATTGAGGGAGTCCTAGATTAGGGGGTCCTCGGATAGCCGGACTATATACTTTGGCCGGACTGTTGGACTATGAAGATACAAGATTAAAGACTTCGTCCCGTGTCTGGGTGGGACTCTCCATTGTGTGGATGGCAAGCTTGGTAGTTCGGATATGTAGATCTCCTCCCATGTAACCGACTCTGTTTAACCCTAGCCCCCTCCAGTGTCTATATAAACTGGAGGGTTTAGTCCGTAGGAAAACAACAATCAGAATCATAGGCTAGCTTCTAGGGTTTAGCCTCTACGATCTCGTGGTAGATCAACTCTTGTAATACTCGTATCATCAAGATCAATCAAGCAGGACGTAGGGTATTACCTCCATCGAGAGGGCCCGAACCAAGGTAAACATTGTGTCCCCTGCCTCCTGTTACCATCTACCTTAGATGCATAGTTCGGGACCCCCTACCCGAGATCCGCTGGTTTTGACACCGACATTGGTTCTTTCATTGAAAGTTCCACTGTGTCATCACCATAAGGCTTGATGACTCCCTTGATCATCAGCAACGATGCGGTCCAGGGTGAGGTTTTTCTCCCCGGACAGATCTTCATATTCGGCGGCTTTGTACTGTGGGCCAACTCGCTTGGCCATCTAGAGCAGATCGATAGCTACGCCCCTGGCCATCAGGTCAGGTTTGGAACCTTGAACTATACTGCCGACATCCGCGGAGACTTGATCTTCGACGGGTTCGAGCCCATGTCAGGTGCGTAGCATAGCCGCGACGAGCATGACTTAGCTCTGCCGCCGGACGATGTTCAGGAGATCACACCTGCAGCTACTCTAGCCCTCAAACCGGAGAAGATCGTGCCGTCCGAGGACGGGTGGATGGACCCTGCCATGGAGGCCGCACACCCAGCGACGATAGAGCCGAATACTGACTTCACCTCCTGTGAGACCTGTGTTACCGGAACCTTGGATTCGTCCCCGGCCACACGCTCCGAGCCGCCTACGTCCGTGCCTATCGAATCTGATTGGGCACCGATCATGGAGTTCACCTCCGCGGATATCTTTCAGCACTCGCCCTTGGGAGACGTGCTAAATTCATTAAGGTCTCTCTCCATGTCAGGAGGCCCTTGGCCGAACTGTGTTTGGCTCAAGTGGGAAGCGGACAACAAAGAAATTCGTCCCCCATCCACCACCCACTTAATAGCCACTGTCGATGACTTAACTGACATGCTTGATTTCGGCTCCGAAGACATCGACGCTATGGACGACGATGCAGGAGAAGAACAGGAACCACCGCCCACAAGGCGATGGACAGCCACCTCATCATATGATATATACATGGTGGACACCCCCAAAGAAAGCGATGGCAATAAGGCAATGGAGGATAATCCCCTCGAGAAGCAATCTAAGCACCGGCGTCATCGGCGCCGCTCTAAGCCCCTCCATAACAAAAGCAGCGATACGGGCACAAAAGACAATAATGCTGCAGACAATGCCAAAGACAATACCCTCCAGCCAGGCATAGAGCGGGAGGATGGGCAAGCTAGCCCTAAGGAACGGGCGCCAGATGGAGAATCAGAAGATGACCGAGGGAGTCCTGGATTAGGGGGTATCCGGGCAGCCGGATTTTATCCTTTGGCCGGACTGTTGGACTATGAAGATACAAGATTGAAGACTTTGTCCCGTGTCCGAATGGGACTCTACTTGGCATGGAAGGCAAGCTAGGCAATATAGATATGTATATCTCCTCCTTTGTAACCGACCTTGTGTAACCCTAGCCCCCTCCGGTGTCTATATAAACCGAAGGGTTTTGGTCCGTAGGACAACATAGAATCATACCATAGGCTAGCTTCTAGGATTTAGCCTCTCCGATCTCGTGGTAGATCAACTCTTGTACTACTCATATTATCAAGAATAATCAAGCAGGACATAGGGTTTTACCTCCATCAAGAGGGCCCAAACTTGGGTAAAACATCGTGTCCCCTGCCTCCTGTTACCATCTGCCTTGGACGCACAGTTCAGGAATGCCTACCCGAGATCCGCCGGTTTTGACACCGACATTGGTGCTTCCAATGAGAGTTCCTCTGTGTCGTCACCGTTAGGCTTGATGGCTCCTTCGATCATCGATAGCAATGCGGTCCAGGGTGAGACTTTTCTCCCTGGACAGATCTTTGTATTTGGCGGCTTCGCACTGCGGGCCATCTCGCTTGGCCATCTGGAGTAGATCGAGAGTTACGCCCCTGGCCACCAGGTCAGGTTTGGAAGCTTAAACTACCCGGCCGACATCCACGGAGACTTGATCTTCGACGGATTCGAGCCCTTGCCGTGTGCGCCGCGCGGTCACGATGAGCATGATTTAGCTCTACCATCGGATAGTGTTCAAGAGACCACACCAGCGACCGCTCCGACCCTCAATTCGGAGCCAATTGCACTATCCATGGACAGGTGGATAGACCCCGCCATGGAGGCCGTATTCTCAGCGGCGATCGAGCCGAATATCGACCTTACCCTTCACGAGAGCCATGACATCGAACTGCCGGATTCTTCCCCGGCCATGGACTCCGAACCGCCTGCGCCCGTGCCTATCAAATCTGACTGGGCGCCGATCATGGAGTTCACCTCCACGGATATCTTTCAGCACTCGCCCTTTGGCGACATACTGAACTCATTAAGGTCTCTCTCCCTGTCAGGAGAGTCCTGGCCGAACCTGTTGGGGAACATAGTAATTTCAAAATTTTCCTACGCACACGCAAGATCATGGTGATGCATAGCAACAAGAAGGGAGAGTGTTGTCTACGTACCCTCGTAGACCGAAAGCGGAAGCGTTAGCACAATGCGGTTGATGTAGTCGTACGTCTTCATGATCCGACCGATCAAGTACCGAACGCACGACACCTCCGAGTTCTGCACACATTCAGGTCGATGGCATCCCTCGAACTCCGATCCAGCCGAGTGTTGAAGGAGAGTTTCGTCAGCACGATGGCGTGGTGACGATGTTGATGTTCTACCGATGCAGGGCTTCGCCTAAGCACCGCTACAGTATTATCGAGGTGGACTATGGTGGAGGGGGGCACCGCACACGGCTAAGAGACGATCAACTTGATCAAGTTCTGTGTCTAGAGGTGCCCCCCTGCCCCTGTATATAAAGGAGCAAGGGGGGGAGGCGGCCGGCCTAGGAGGAGGGCGCGCCAAGGGGGGAGTCCGACTCCCACCGGGAGTAGGATTTCTCCTTTCCCTGTTGGAGTAGGAGAGAAGGAAAGAGGAGGAGAGGGAGAAGGAAAAGGGGGCTGCACCCCTTGTCCAATTCGGACCAGAGGGGGGGGGGACGCAGGCCTCCTTCCTTTTGGCCTCTCTCCTCTATCCCCGTATGGCCCAATAAGGCCCATATACTCTCCGGTACTCCGAAAAATACCCGAATCACTCAGAACCTTTCCGAAGTCCGAATATAGTCGTCCAATATATCGATCTTTATGTCTCGACCATTTCGAGACTCCTCGTCATGTCCCCGATCTCATCTGGGACTCCGAACTCCTTCGGTACATCAAAACATATAAACTTATAATATAACTGTCATCGTAGCGTTAAGCGTGCGGACCCTACGGGTTCGAGAACTATGTAGACATGACCGAGACACGTCTCCGGTCAATAACCAATAGCGGAACCTGGATGCTCATATTGGCTCCTACATATTCTACGAAGATCTTTATCGGTCAGACCGCATAACAACATACGTTGTTCCCTTTGTCATCGGTATGTTACTTGCCCGAGATTCGATCGTTGGTATCTCAATACCTAGTTCAATCTCGTAACCGGCAAGTCTCTTTACTCGTTCCGTAATACATCATCTTGCAACTAACTCATTAGTTGCAATGCTTGCAATTCTTAGGTGATGTGCATTACCGAGAGGGCCCAGAGAGACACCGCAGGGGGGCACGCCTCCCCCAGTCGGCCCAAGACAGAGCCGGATCCCTGCAGCCGGCTTGCCGCCTCCCTCGAAGGAGACGCCCCATTAAGGAGACAAGATGCGGTGAGGCTACAGCGATCGCCCGCCGGGCGACGACACTGTAGCCACGCCTACCTCGACGAAGCCCACGTCACCAAGATAGAGCAACAGTAACCAGTCGCCGACCAGGTCCTGGACAGTGGGGCCTGCCTGTCGACCAAGGGGCCGGCAGCCGGCGGGCCCGATCAGCCGGCGTAGAAGCCGACGAGCGCAGTCACAGACGGCTGGGCCTCGCGCCCAGTCGGATTACCATTGTAACCCCGGGGGTAGGCCTATATAAACCCCCCGGGGCACCCATGCAAAGGGTTGGACCCCCAGCTAGTTTTAGACACCACACAAGGAGAAGAAGCAGGCTAGCCGTGCCCTTCTTCCTCCTCCCACCGAACAGCTCAAGGAGCACTATGTAGCTACTTGTCCATCTAGTGATCATGCGGAGACCCCGCAGAGCAGCAGTAGGGGTGTTATCTCCACGGAGAGCCCCAAAGCTGGGTAAGATTCGCCGGCGTGCATGTCTTCGCCTCATCCCGTTTCCAGGCACCGGCGACGTCTTACTGGCTCCCACAATGATAAGCCACCCGTTGGCATATGTCGCACCTACCACCCGACAGTCTCGAGATGAAACAATGCGATGCACCAGTGTCAAAAAAGAACTTTTGCAGGAACATTGTTAACAGGAAGGTTACCCATAATCACATCTGACGAGTCCTCTGCCTGAGCTGCATTCATCAAGTTGACCTTGGTGTGCTTGGGATTATGCTTGACCATTGCATTGCTAGCAGATCTCACAGGAGGAGGAGGAAGACGCCTCTGATTGAAGCATTTGTTGGCATAGTGACCCTTCTGCTGACACTTGTTGCATGTTACCTCCGAGAGCGGACGGTGATACGGAGCACTTGATCTTGGAGCTTGAGATGAAGTCTTGTTCTGAAAGCCTGGTTTGGTTGGGTGGGTAGATCCACTGCCACCTTTTCTCTTCTGCTGATAAGGCTAATGGAACGGAGGAGGAGGCAGCCAATACTTTTGCTGCTTAGAAGCCACTTGAGTTAAGGAAGAAGGAGTTGCATCTCTGACTCGCTTATTGGAAGCATCGCACATGAGTTGAGCATTCTCTTGCTTTATTGCCATATTGTAGAACTCATCGGACTTCTTTGGCTCAAAAAGGAAGAGAGCTAGTTGGAGATCTTCTCTGAGGCCACCCCTGAACTGATAAATCATGCTCTTCTCGTAAGGGACGTCCTGCTTGGCGAAATGAGCGAGCCTCTGGAATAGAATGTTATACTGGTAAACAGACAAGCTGCCTTGCTTCAGGTTGCGGAATTCCTCACGCTTGCTTTCAACAACACTCTGAGGAATGTGATGAGCTTTGAAGTCTTGACAGAATTCATCCCAGGTAATCACATGGCCTCCTCTAGAATCTTTGTATTGTTGAAACCATTCTGCAGCTTGGTCTTTGAGTTGGAAGGAGGTAAACTTGACAAAGTCCTCAGGCCTGACATTGCTGCAGTCGAAATGCTTGCAGATATCCATGAGCCAATCATCGGCGTCTGAGGCCTCGACATAGTTGCTGAAGGTCTTTGCCTGGTTAGCGAGGAACTGTTTGAGTGTAGCAAACTGATTCTGATTGTTGCCATGGCCATGATTCCCTTGGTTGCGCTCTTGCAAGAGCTGCATGATCAGCTGCATGTTTGCATTGGTAGCGGCCATCACAGCTTGCCATGCCTCCAGAGGTGGAGGTGGTGGTGGCGGATCAGGATTCGGAGTCGTGCGCATTGGAGGAGCCATCCTGGAGAGGGTGACATCCGTTAGCATCTTGACAAACAAATATTCAAGCTGAATCAAAATGAATCGAAATTGCAACATATAGTCTTCACATCCGAACAAAATGAACGAATGCATTCCAATCAAAATGGTCACATTTCCATAAATTGAGAAGCCACTAGATAGATGTAGAATAATAAAACAACAAGGTACGGACAAGAACAAATACTTGGTGAGGATTACCCAATCGCAAACCAAATATCCGCGGAAGAAGAACTAGAGCTACATGAATTCCCACCTATGAAACTCCCGAACCTTTCCGGTTATGCAATCAGGTGTTGGGGATACAGTGGAAGCATAATATCTCACCCAAAGCTAGCAAATCCTACATCCAGCTGTATCCGTCATTCAACACATAACCAAGAAACCTTCGGAAATCATTTACCTCAACCTTCGAAAAGCATCCGTTATACGAGTTATGGCAATACTCCCGAACTCCCGCCCCAGTACTGGGTGGCGTCGAGGTTATCTCACCAACAACTACATAAAAGAGATTTTCAATGTCGACGAAACTCAAGTATTCTAGAATCTCAACAATAAAATTGTGACGACAACACCTCGGAGCTCAACTCCTCGGGACACTGCCACAACCCCTAAATGTCAGGAGGCACCAAGAACAATGTTCTCGTCACAAAACCATTGGAACGATTCCAAGATACCCGCGTGATCCTAAATTTTTTTTAGTGAAATTTGAGAAGAGAAGAGTCAAAACTCTACGTCAGGATGCCTCACCAGAGCGACGAAGGGACCGAGGAGTAAGAAGAATTCCTAACTCTCCGATATATATAATCCTAAATGACTCAAAACATTTTTCTAGACTCAACAACACTAACGATTCAATCAAGCAGGGGGCTCCTAAGGTCGGGAAAGGCTCTGATTACCAACTTGTAACGCCCTCGATGCGGCTATATGTCCCACGTGTCGAAGCACGACTTAGAGGCATAGCCGCATTGAAAGCAATGTCGCAAGTGAGGTAATCTTCACAAACAACCCATGTAATACAATAAAGGGAAAGGTACATAGTTGGCTTACACTCGCCACATCACACAAATACATAAATAACATTACATTCATCCAAATGCACTCAAGGTCCGACTACGGAACCAAAATGAAGATAAGACCCCAAATGCAACATAGTCCCCGATCGCCCCAACTGGGCACCACTACTGATCATCTGGGAAAGACACATAGTAACGACGAGAGCCTTCATTGAACTCCCACTTGAGCTCGGTCATATCATCTGGAGCGGTATCATCGGTCCCTGCATCTGGTTTTGGAAGTAATCTGTGAGTCACGGGGAATCAGCAATCTCACACCCTCGCGATCAAGACTATTTAAGCTTATAGGTAAGATAAGGTGTGATGTGGAGCTGCAGCAAGCGACTAGCATATATGGTGGCTAAACATACGCAAATGAGAGCGAGAAGAGAAGGCAATAGCACGGTCGAACAACTATGATCAAGAAGTGATCCTAGAACAACCTATGTCAAGCATTACTCCAACACCGTGTTCACTTCCTGGACTCCGCCGAGAAGAGACCATCACGGTTACACACGCAGTTGGTGCATTTTAATTAAGTTAAACTTTAGGTTTTCTACAACCGGACATTAACAAATTCCCATCTGCTCAAAACCGCGGGCACGGCTTTCGAAAGTTCAAATCCCTGCAGGGGAGTCCCAACTTAGCCCATCACAAGCTCTCACGGTCAATGAAGGATATTCCTTCTCCCAAGACATTCCGATCAGACTCGGCATCCCGGTTACAAGACATCTTGACAATGGTAAAACAAGTCCAGCAACACCACCAGAATGTGCCGATAAATCCCGATAGGAGCTGCACATATCTCGTTCTCAGGGCACACCGGATTGTCCAAACTTCCAGTAGGCCAGCCTAGAGCTGCCCCTAGTGGCCACCGGCGGCTGACAAGGTGGACCAACACTCAGAGGAGCACTAGCCCGGGGGGTTTAATAAAGATGACCCTTGGGCTCCGGAAACCCAAGGGAAAAAGATGCTAGGTGGCGAATGGTAAAACCAAGATTGGGCATTGCTGGAGGAGTTTTATTCAAGGCGAACTGGCAAGGGGTTCCCATTATAACCCAACCGTGTAAGGAACACAAAATCCGGGAACGTAACACCGATATGACAGAAACTAGGGTGGCAAGAGTGGAACAAAAAACGAGGCATAAGGCCGAGCCTTCCACCCTTTACCAAGTATATAGATGCACTTAGATAAACAAGATAATATGGTGATATCCCAACAATAAACATGTTCCAACAAGGAACGGTCTCCAATCTTCACCTACAACTAGCAACGCTATAAGAGGGGCTTAGCAAAGTGGTAACATAGCCAAACAACGGTTTGCTAGGGCATGGTGGGTTAGAGGTTTGACATCGCAATATGGGAGGCATGATAAGAAAGTGGTAGGTATCGCAGCATAGGCATAGCAAAAGAGCGAGCATCTAGCAAGCAAAGATAGAAGTGATTTCAAGGGTATGGTCATCTTGCCTGCAAAGTTTTCTGAGTTGACTTGATCCTCATAAGCGTACTCAACGGGCTCCTCGTTCACGTACTCGTCTCCCGGCTCTACCCAAACAAGAACAACAAGCAAAAGGGAACACAATCAACCATGTGCAATGCTCAAGCAACATGATGCAAACATGGTATGATATGCGGGATGCGATATGTGATGCATAGGCATGATTTGGAAAGGAATGATTGAACCTGGCCTCAACTTAGAAAACCAAGAGTTCCACTGGAAAGGGGAGTTGATTTCGTTCGAAATCGATATAAAGATCACCGGAATCGGATGCACGGTTTGGAAATGGCAAGCAAAGCAAATATGGCACCGGTCCACGATAAACAGCAAGTAGCCTTCTAAATGCATCAAGATAAATAAGCTAATGCAACCAAACATGACAACAAAATACATGTCAGGGATCCACTCATGATGCTTGACAAAAGATGAACACTGAGCTACGGCTAATTCACTCAATAACAGGTCCAAACAAGCATGGCAAAAGTGCAAAAGATAACAGGTTTCAGACTTACTGAAATTAACAGCATGTCAGGAATTTAACATCAGGAAGCAATGTTCGGAGCACGATAACTACATGCTACAGGAACATAACATTGCCAAGCAAGGCATGGCATGAAGCTACTCAAAGCATATAACAAAAGTCCCTTAGTGACCATAAGACAAAAGGGATCAGAAAATACAATTGCAAGCATGTGAACATAGCAAAAACATAAACAGATTCAGACTTAGCGAAAAACTGGAGCATGGCAAAACAGATAACGAGTAGGCATGTTTACGAGCTCGAGGCACTCACTACGAGGCATTGAATGACAAACTAAGCATACACCCAGCAAATAGACATGGCATAGAAGCTAGAAATGGCAAGAACAACATCATAGCATGCACGGATCAACTACAACAAGCTCGGCAAAATTGCTAAACATGTTAGCAATCTGCCTGGAACATTTTATAGCAAAAGTAGAGCTCGATTGACTCAAGCTAGGTTGCTCCATAATTGCAAACAAAGACATGGATGGATAGAGCACAACATTATCTACAAAACATCCTTACTGATCATGCTCAAAAGAGGCACGGATCACAAGGAAACAACATGAACATATGACATAAAAAATAATGACAGGGCAAGGACTTAGTGAAATTCTAAGTCCCTGGAATCAGCATCATCGAGTAAGCTACTTTGAATGCTTGTGCTAGTCACCACAAAGATCACAAAAATATATGGCATACACCCCTATAAAGATGGCATGGCTTTCTTCAAAAGACATGTAGAGCTCAGGATCATATGATGCACACATTAATTATGGCAAAGATGAAAAAAGTGCATTTGCTGAAACAGATCTGAAACTATCATCACATAGCCCTCTTCCAACAACATTTCGGGCATCAAGAATAGCTCAAATAAAAATGATGCACTGAGATGAAATGATGCACTCGTCGAGACGAACATTTTGATATGCTACACGCAAGAATCGGAGCCACGAATGCAGAGTTATGGCATGTGGAAGAATGCAAAAATGCTAGGGTTTAGGGACGAAAAAGTCAACCCAAACGAGTCCAGATCTGGATCCGGTGTGCACGCGGCCCGAGGATGGCCAGAGATCGCTGTAGCTGCCGGAATTACTATTCACCAGTGACAAAGCTCGAGGCGGCCGGAGGTGGCGACGTCGGCGGTCGGCGGGGTCGGCGAGGTCGCCGGCCGGTGCGGTTCCGGCGAGACGGCGGGGAGGAGGTCGGCGGCGGGGCTCGGCCGGAGCAGTGGGATGGCGGGCAGTGCTGGAGGTGGAGGCCGGTGCGGTGGCGCAAGCTCGCCGGCGAGCAGGCGGCGGAGCACGGCGCTCCGGCGGATCGGGGCAGCGCGGAGGAAGAGGAAGGCGCGGGGCGCGCGGCGCACCTTCAGGCCGGGGAGGGCCGGTGGCGGGCTTGCCCGGGCCGGCGGCGGGAGGAGGCCGGTGCAGCCACGTGCCGAGCCCTCAGTGGTGCGGGGCGGTGTCCGGCATAGAAACGGACATGTCCGGCGCGCTGTGGGGAAGAAAGGCTATGGTTAGGGGAAGGAGACCTGGGATTTCAAGGAGGGGATCTATTTATAGAGGTAGAGGGAGCTAGGAAGCTCCAAATGAGGTGCGGTTTGAGGCCACGCGATCGTGATCGAACGGTCTAGGTGATGGAGGAGGTTTAGGTGGGTTTTGGGGCCACTTTGGAGGGGTGTTGGGCTGCAACACACACGAGGCCTTTTTGGTCCCTCGGTTGACCGTTGGAGTATCAAATGAAGTCCAAATGGCGAGAAACTTGACAGGCGATCTACCGGTAGTGAACCAAGGCCGCATGACAAGTCTCAGTCCAATCCAAAAACGCTTAAGCCCCGCACACGAAAAGAGGTAGAAAGGGACATATGAGCGCCGGAGTGCAAAACGGACAACGGGGGAAATGCTCGAATGCATAAGACGAACACGTATGCAAATGCAATGCACATGATGACATGATATGAGATGCATGACAAAGGCAAAACACACGGAGACAAAAACCCGACAACGAGGAAATAACATAACTTAGTGCCGGAAACGGCAAGAGTCGGAAGACAAATAAGGTAAATTACATACGGGGTGTTACAATTTCACTGTCACTGGAACAATTTTGTTATGGAGGACCAAAATTGAAATGGACTATAAAAAGTTTGAGGCCCAATAAAGAAATGAACTATAGAAGGACGTGTCCTAGAAAATAAAAAGGCCAAATTCTTGGTCTCAGCCCATGTAGTTGACACAAATTGCTAGAAAATAATAATTAATGGGCTTGGCCCATATAGACGCCGAACTGGACCGGGCTCGTTCTAAGTAACGACCTTTTCAATTGGTCACAATTTTGCCACGTTAGATTTCCCCGTCGGATCCGACGTGGCCTGGGCAGATAGCCAGTGACCAAAACAAAAGGTCATGGGTTCAACGACCTTCTGTTTTGGTCGTAAATGTCTACGACCTTCTCACAAAGAAGGTCGTTAATTTCAGTTTATGACCGCCAGCTTTTGACCTTCTGTTTTGGTCACAAAAAGGTCACAAATGAAAAAAAGACCTTTCAGTGACCAATAGTCAAGGTCACAAGTTGACATATTTCTTGTAGTGCACCATGGTAATACTCCACGCTGGAAGGACTAAGCGGTAGACATGGACTTACATCCGTAAAAACCTCAGAGCGCGCCATGCCAGTGGTGACTACGAGGGCAGCCAGCCAAAACGGTGGTCTAGCCACTGTTATCATCGGCATCGCTGCCCCGACCGTCTCTGGCCTCGCCATTAATGTCCAGCAGCTCCCCCTCATCGTCGTCTTCCCTCTGGACCGCTGCCCCCCTTCATTTTCTTCTCCGGCGACCGTGCCAACGACCGGAATAGTGTGCTCCTGTGCATCATTATCTTCCTCCCTGATGTCTTCTTCCTCCATTTGTCCGCACGCCTTCCTCGTCTCCATGACTCTCTAGCACTCGTGTTGATCCTCCTCGTCGCCTTCCCGCTGCTCCCCGTGAGCTCTGGCCGCACCTGCCGACGCTGCACCCCCGCTGGTGAACGGACACGTCGCATGCCGCGTGCCACCTCGCCCCCCCTTTCCCGAGCTCTCCCGTGGCTATAAGTAGATCCCTCGAGTTGTTCCGCAGCCGCAACGCCTCTCATAGCCTCCTCACTCGCCTCGGAGCTCCACATCCCCTGCATGGCCGAATGGCCGCCGCCTCGGTTTGCTCAAATTCGAGCAATGGCGGGCGTGCCTCCCCGGAGTCCGTAGACCGTCCCCACTCCCTCCCCTTGCCGCCGGAGTGCCCTGTGGCCTCGCCCCTAGAGCCACTGCCGCCGCCATGGGGGCTCTCTGTCGCCTTGCTCGCCACGGCCAAACCCCTCCCAGGTGCTCTCTTCGCTGCGGGATGGACGCGACACCTCCTCCCGAGCCCACCGGTGGTCCCAGCTCCACCGGGGACGGCCGGAGTTGGCCGGGCAAGTCGCCGGAGCTCGCCTCTGTTCCGCCGCGGGCGCCCATGCTACGGCCGTTGCGGCCTCTCCCCGATGCCCGTAGCGCCTTGCTTGGGTGCGGAGCTCCGTTCCGCATCTGCCGTTGGCCGGAGCTCGGCCGATGACGGCCTGAGTCGCCGGAGCGCGCCCGTGCTCGCGCGACCCCGGGATCCTCTGCTCTTCGCGTCGGGAGCTGGAAGAAGAGAAGGAAGGAGGAGAGAGAAGCCCTGCAGGACCCACACGTCATCGACCCAGAGGCCGGCCCCGCCCTTGCCACGCTGGATAAGTGGAGTTGTAATCCGATGGATTACGTCTTTGCTTAAGGAAAGCGTATTCTGCCCCTTCTTCGGTCGGGAATACGTTTCCCTTTATGGAAAAACATACTTTCAGAAAAGACATGTTCTGTTTAAACTACCGGGGACCTCTTTGTAGAAGTATTTTTACAGACTAGTCCCTGAACTTTAAACGTCCGTATCTTTTTACCCGTAACTCCGAATCAGGTGATTCCAGCGCTCACATTCTCTGTTCGTCGAGCTCTTTCCATTGGTATCACTAGAACACATGCCCGTGTGTTGCAACGGGATAATAAAATTACATGCCCCTAGCTCAATATAAGAATGGATCAAGATCCTCACATGACCTTATTCTCTAGTTCAGCATGGCACCCTTTAATTAGAGCCAAACCAGTAGATTCTGTTGTATTGGCATGTGCCCACAATTTCTTTGAATTACAATTAACCTGCATATTCTTTTTTATTGGCATATGGAAGCTATCATCGTTAATAATTTATGGCGCCCCTTATTCTGAACAAGCCAACTTAGCTCGATGTGTCAGATGCGGAGCAGGCCCAGGATGGGAGTGATCGAACTCACGACCTTAAAGACCCGACCACATGTTGCTAGCCACAAAAACAAACATGTCCTGCTAACCAATGGTCAGCATGAACATTAAAGAATATAATTCAACGTCCGCTTCAAAACATTTTTATTTAGTTTTTAATCTTTTCAGACATTGATTACTACCAACTGCCAAATATACTTGGCAACATGAACAGTTTTCCAAATTATGAACATTTTTCTGAAAATTCCGTCCATTTTAAAAAACACTAACAAAATTTTGAACGGAACATTTGTTGAAATTCACAAACATTTCTTAAAAGCATGAAGGTTTTATAAATATGATATTTTTTTAATTTGTTTACAATTTTGGAAAATGGGACCATATTTTGAACATATAGAAGAAATTTAGAAAATGTGTCTTTTAATGCAAAAAACATTTTCAACTTTTCAACATATCACTAAAAGAAGAATATTTTTAAAATTTGTAACATATTTTAAATCTTCAACAAATTCAGTAAGAACACAAATATTTTTTTCAAAAAATTGAGTAATTTTTAAAATTTAAAATTGTAAATAGTTTTTATAATGAACACAATTTTGGAATTCATAACATGAATTACCTAATATAATTGGCAACGTGAAAAATCTTCCAAATTACGAACAATTTTTTTGAAAATTCCATAGATTTTAAGACAAAGATAGATCAAAAAATTTGAACGGAACATTTCCGGAAATTCACATAAATTTCTTAAAACATGAACCTTTACGAAAAAATACGATTATTTTTTAAGTTGTGAACAATTTTTGAAAATGGGAATATGTTTTTAAAATTCGGAAGAATATTGAAAAATGTGTTTTTTCAATGCAAACATTATTTTCAATTTTTGCACATATCGCTAACCCAAGATATTTTTTGAATTTGGAACATTTGTCAAATGATTTTTTTAAATCTTGTTTCTTAAATAAGAACACTTTTTGGAAGAATGGAAGTATTTTTTAAATTTTGAACAATTATTGGCATGACAAAAGAAATCCAAACATTTTTTAGAATAGGAACACATTTTTTTAATTCGTAACATTTTACGAAATTTTGAATAAAAATTGAAATTGCATACATTTTTTGGAAATTTTGAATTTCGGAAAATAGTGAAAAGTAGACATAGAATGGGGAAAATAAAAAAGAACATGAACTCTTGGGCGCCCTGTGCGTAACTGAACTATTTGTCGCATTGTGCGGGAACTATGATTTTTTATTGCTGCACGGGCATGGAAAGCTAGGCTGACTTTACTGGGCCCTAGCTCGCGTGGCCCACGCATGTAATTCTGCAGAAATCGTTTTTCCTTAGCTAACAGACGATGAAAAAAGTTTAGTACCACCTCAGATAGGAAAAAAATCTTCTAATGGTGAACGGATGAAAAAATTGGGGAAACACACCTTGCTTTATTAGTAGGTATAGATTTTCATTATGTTTTCACATAGTGAAAATGACCATTTTGCCCTTGACCGTAAACAGCCTCCTCCGAGAGAGATCTATTTCCGGCAAATCTTTCCGCGATCGTTTCCACTTCTTCCCGGAGTATTTGTCGACTCCCAGGCAAGCCAACCTCTTATCATGAGCCCCGAACTTGCATGTTGACGTTGCTTGCACCTTGTGTGTGTAGTTGCAGTTGTTTCATATCATTTTCGTTTGCAGTTATTCCGTTATGCTGCCTTGCATGCTTGTGTTTTCATGATATCTTTTGCCATGCTAATTAGAATGTTATTATTAATGATGCCATGTCACTACTCTACTTTATTTACATGTCATCATTATAAAATGATATGAGGATTGTAATGCACCATTGATATGCTATTGTCATGTTCTTTATGTTATAGTTGTGCACTTGAGGAGTTCGATATTTTGTCATGCATTTGTATGCTGCATGCTCATTGTTGCATGCATATTAAATATGCTCATGATGATGGAGAAGGAAATAAAATGAATTAATAATAACAAACCTCCTCCGTCATTGATGGGATCGAGTCATAGTGCCGCCAAATCGAACTTTTTCAGTGCAGCCACATTTCCCTTTGTGGGAAGGCCTTAATGTGAGCTATTGTCATGACCTCTCGTCGGTGCCTCCAACTAGGGAAGGTTATGGGCGTGCTTACCCTAATCAGGTAGGCAGACATAACCTTGTGTGCTCTTTGATGAGATCATGGTACCGAGTCCCCGAGTGGGAGTGTCCCCGAGTGGGAGTGTTTTGACCACGACGGTGGTTGGGGTGTCTTTGGTAGACACTTGGCCAGCAAGGACCAGCCCGTTGGGGATTTGGGTCGGAGTGGCCGGGAGAGTGTCATGGCAGTAGATCGGTTTTGTCGGAACGCCGTAGGTCCACCCGAATGGGAGTGCGAGGCCATGGGTTCCGTGGTGTGGGTATAGTGTGCTACCTCTTCAGAGTGTGTATAAAGTCTATCGATAGCAACAGTTCGTAGTAGGTCCCACTATCAGGTCTTGGTCGAAATGGAGGATAAACCAAAATAATTAAGTTGGTAAAGAAATATGTGATAACAAAAACATGGTGACTTGGACTATGAGATAGTCGTGACAAGCCACGGTGATGTTTTGGTGGTGATCGCCGAAAGGATCACGAGTTATTCTGGTCATGGTTGTGATCGCCGGAAAGATCACTGTTCGGTTGCGAGGCAACCCGTTGATAAGAGAGTCCGAGGGACTCGGTGTACATGTTTGGTTACATTGCATGAGCAATATACCATTATTTGCATTTAAAGAACCATGATAGAACAGAAGATGATTGCATAAAGTTAATATGCTATGTCTGCATTGGATATTATTGGTAGGGTATTTTCATCATAGTTTCATGATGCCATGCCATGCTTTGATTTATATGTTAAAATATGCCATGATTGAGATGATATGCTATGTTTTTCCTTTTCCATGTTAGAAGCATGTTTTGATATGCCATGTTATTGTCATGCTAGCAGATGCTATGATTTTGTTCATGCTTAGTTGATTTTTATCATGCCATGTTTAGTAATTGATATAAGGTAGGTTGTTGCATGTGCTCGGTTCTTGCTTTGTCTTCTGCTTGTTTGGATGCTATGTATTTGGTTGTCTTGCTAGTACATTCAATGTATTGACCTCGTGTGTCATGCCAGTTTTGTAGGTCTTACCCGTACTGTTCGATTGATCCGTCGTGCTAGGCCGTAACCTTGCCAGTCCTGTGAGTTATGGAGCCCAGCCAGACTTGTTATACTGCCAAACCAAGACTTCCGCCGCCATTCAATCAGGCTTCCGCCGCCATTCAATCAGACTTCCGCTGTCATTTAATAGTCTTAGGGCTATGCAAGACAATTGTATTCATCAATGATGTAATCTCATATACATATATTTGATGAATATTCTTGTACGTGGAATGCTGTATTATGGACCTGTCGTGCGTCAGGTGTTATCCTGGGCTGGCGTGCGAAGGCCCCCTGCTCCATGCGGATCGGGGTACCATAATAGAAAAGTGTATTAGTAACTAGAAGTTATTAGGTAGGAATATAATGAGAAAAGGGAATAACAATTGGTTGCTGAAATACTACACAATTCATTTGACATTACGAGGTAAGTCAACATATGGAGATAATTGAAAAGAAAACTTACTTCGAACAAAGTCTAGACGGATGCTTTTGTCGGGGAAGTTAGCATATATCTCATGACCAGGCCCTTTTTTGTGTAGTGCAATTTCAGTTCCAGCTTTCAGTACATAAAACTTTGCAATTTCATTCGAAAAGCCAGTGCCAAAATAGGTGTCACCATGTTCAAAGTCTTACAGTAGCAATGATTATACATCCATGGTTTGTGTGCAGTATGGCATCCATGGAGCCTTGATGTATGTAAAGGGAAAAATTGTGCACTACATAATATGTTGCATAGCGAGGGATGTTCTGCAGAAAATGGTAGGATTGTAAAGAAAATATGGTAACATGCAAATATGGGCCCAAATTGAAAGAACTGTACAACAGTTGAAATCGAAGGATAAAAATCTATAATTAAACAGATAGGGTAAACATGATGTCATGGAAAAATGAGAGTAATCGAAATAACAATACATCATTAGTTTGCCTAATATAGAAAGAACAGGGGGGAAATCCCCTTTGACGTATATGGTGCATGTGGCACCTTTTTTCCAAATGTAGCAATATTTAGAATATGTTCAGGAAATTAGGCCAGGCCAACCGATTTAGGGTGAGATTGAACATACTGCGCGTGCTCAAGTTATCTGGTACGGAGAGATGGAATATCTGGCGGCGGTCGCAAAGTCCTGGAGTGTCAGCGCACTGTACATTCTATGAATGAAAGAAAACCCTCAAATCAGCTCGAATAAAAATGAATTCATGGTGATTTCCGCCGGGTGATTAAAGGAGGCGGATGAACTAGGATAAGAGATGAGATAATATCTCGTTAAACTAGTTACCTTGTCATCCATGAGAAAGAACCCTCAATACCGCAGATTCCCCAAGCGAGTGAAGCCGGGTCGACTGTGAGCAGCGTTGAGAAAGTCGATGGTTATAGGTGGCGGCAAGCAGAAGTGGTGAAATGCGGTGCAATTTGCCGGTAGCCTGGCGGCGGCAGGCGTCGAGCTAAGTGTTTACCGCCGCGATAGGCGATGCCATGGCATAGACCCGGAGGAGCTTGTGCAGGTGTGAATGGGGAACGTACCGGAGGGGCCGAGGGGGTGGCGGGCGGGGTGGGTTTTTTTATGACGCGGGGATGGTGAGGGTTTTCTTTTTTTTGAATTGGGTGGTGAGGTTTTTCTGTCCCCCAAAGAATTTTGGGGGCGATGGTGTGCTAGAGCGAACCATGTGTGATTGATGCAGCAGGCAAAATGGAAGTCATTGCACACGGTTCCAATGTTGGGAACCGTGTGTGATTGAGTACTAGCTCCGTCCTGGTTGATTGGTCCACCGTTGTAATTTTTACCAAAATTTGATGAAATATTTAACATACTCAGACATAGAAAATAAGCATACATGTAGATAAGCATAGTTCAACCATAACTAGTACATAGTTCAACATTATTAAGCATACTCAAGCGTACATATATAGTTCCATCCATCCCACATCTCATCTCACAGGTCGGCACGATCCTGAAGCTTCTCCAAGTACTCGGCGTACGCGCCGTGCGCCACCCTGTGAGAATACTTCTGCTTGAAGGAGCCAACGGCCCGTCCTCTCGCATGCGCCAAAACACTTAGATACGCGGCATGAAGCTTCTGGTTGCAAAATGGGCATCCATAGCTGCCATTCCAGGTCCTAATACGCCTATTATGCATTCCTTCATAAAGCTCCCACGGGATTTTCCTGTTGTACCAACTCTGGACATCTTGATCCTCGATGTCCACATCGTCAGACAGCACCTATACAAATATTAAAACAAATTTGGCATCAAATTAATGATTACATGTCGTGAAATAGGATTAGGACTTTATGGCTATTTATTTATACATATCCAGATATTATGGTTCGATTTTTAAGCGCAATCGTCTATGTACAGACCAATCTTGAAGAAAATAATGGCACAAACATATGTAGGTCATTTAAAATCAATTTTCAAACCATGACTAGGAATTATTAGCATGAACACTAACCCTAGTCGGATTACTAGACGAAATCATTTGCAGAGATGAAACAACTAATCACTTATCACCTGTACCATTCAAACAATCAATACACTACACGGATCTAACAAAACTTACTCAGATTTCATGGATTGGGAGAACATAACCATAGGATTTGTATTACAAAAAGGGGGGCAGGAGTAACCAGAGAAACCATGTTATCTATTTTACACATAAATGGGTATAGATGACTAACCAGCTGTCCGTCATCGTCGGAGTGGTCATCGGAGTCGGTGTGGAACTCCGCCTCCGGCTGTGGAAGCTCGACGTCGTCGACGACGTCAAGGTGCAGCGATAACTCGCCGGCGGTGACGGCAACCTTTATCTCCATCTCCACGCTATGCTCCGGTGCTTTAGCAGCCCCGGCGTCGCCACTCTCTCCAGTGAGGCGCTTCTGCGGCACCCTCATACACTGACGACTTTGAGGACTGAGAGCGACGTCGAGGATGCAAGTGGAGGGAGAGGATTGTGTGTGCGTAGCGAGGATGGGCGGTGCGGCCGCTCGGGTGCGCCATTAATATGGAGTAGTGGAAGTTGTGGGAGAGAGGCGGGCGATGGTCAAACCGATGGCGCGCCTCCCGGTGAGCCTGTGCACCGGACTGCTGGGATGCCTACCGAAGTCCCGGCCCCCTGTGTGCAGCGGCTCATCGCTTCTTGTTCGGGCGCTGACTGGTCAGGGGCAGGGGCAGATCTGGGGCTCCCTTCCTAGATCCAGCCGGTGTTGGCTGGGGCGCGAGGTGGGGTCAACCGGTGGTTTCTATGGGCGGTGGTGGTGGGCGGCAGGTGTGGTCGAGTGCGCGTGATCTGGGCGCCGGCCGCGGCAGCGTCGGAAGGGTGGTCATGGTGAAGCGGCGCACGGTGGTGGAGGCCTGGTGCTCATCTGTCTGTGTAGTTGGGGCGTCCAGGTCCAGCGCTATCCAGATCTAGCGTCCTCGCCCGCTGGGTTGGCATGGACTCTGCTCGTGCCGATGAGCTACATGCATGGAGGTGTCTCCGTCCGATGGCGTGGTGGAGGCTCGCTGCTGGCTGCATGGCGGTGCGTGGCTGAGAGATGGAGGTTGCTGCCGGTGGCGGTGCTTGGTGGGGGCGCTCATGGCGCCTAGTGCATCCTGTGGCTGCTGGTGCTGCCATGAGTCGGGCGATGGTGCAGTGTGCCTTGAATAATCTGTCCACAGGGTGCGTGAATGCTCAACTCAGCGAAAGCCAAGCTCTGTTTAGAGCCAACGACGGTGACGCCCGTGGGCGTCACTACCCTTCCTGGAGGCGTCGTCAAAATGTTGATTTCACCACCCTTTGCTCGACATCGGATAAACTCTTCTTCCAGGTCTACCTGGAACCGATGATGGCGGCACTACCGAGGGTTGCACCCCTTCTTGAAGGTATCATCGAGAAGTTGGCTAGGTTGTTTTGTTGGTTAGCTGCAAGCAATGGGATTGTCGGTGGTGGTGGTGTGAATGGTTTGGGGTCAACGTGGTGCGTGTCGGGGTCTGGCAACAACACTCCTCTGTGCTGTGGAGCAGCCATCTCTACCCCGTATGTATGTCCTTGGTGGTGTTCTGTAGGGGTTCGGCGGCAGTGCCTTTGTGGCGTCCCTCTTGTTGTGCAAGCTCAAGACCCTCTCATGGCTGCCATTGTGTTGCAGTGAGCTTCGTGCTCTTGTTGTTGTCTCGGTCATCTTTGCTCAATGACGTGCAAGAAGCCTCCCCAACTTGCTAATGGTCCCGAACTTCACTGGCGGAGCTCGTAGTCAACGTTCGTGCTTGGGCCTCGTTGACTGTGGTGCTCCTGTGTTGCGCCGTGGGTTCGGTATGCACACCAGTGTAGTGAGTTAGGTTCCTTGCAAAGTCTTGGTATTGTGTCCCTCGACATCACCCCACAACTACTTGTGTCTTTTATGCTGTTGTTCTTGTTAGTCTACTATCTATGTCTTGCCTTTGGTGGGCGCCCTACTCTTCTCATCTTCTTGTAACCTTGTTACTTGTATGGTTTTTGGCCCAGTTTATCTTATAAACGGGGGTCAATTTGTTTAGGTTTTCGATCTAGTTTCCCTTATAAACTGGATCACTCTCTGGCATAATGGCCACTTTGAGTAATATATTCAGGTGGAGGGACTCCTCCCCCGATGATTCTCAAAAAAAAAGATTGTTGAGTTGTAGTGCATGGGCAAAGTAGGGCATGGGAAATCATCGTCGTTGTCTGCCGTTTCCACAATACGGATGTAATCACTTGCAGACCATTCACGAGAAACGCCCTTCAAATGACTGAATGGACGGGTGGCTCAGCCATCGTTCCTCAAAAGAGCGTGTGCCCGGGAGCTTGAAAAGATCCCAATGCCATGACGTGCGCAATAGTATGGCTCGACTCGGGAACCGCAAGTCAGAACACCCAAGTAATAACACCCAAGTAATAGCACCCCAGATCCTCGGTTCAACTCACGGTGGGAGCAGATTAAACATGCCTGGGCAAAGATTTCTGGAATAAAGACCGTGGGGTTGTTGATCTACACTAAATAGTCAAAAAATGATAATATTATCTCATGTATATAGTTTATCCCAAAATTCTTCCAAAATTGTCCAAGCTTTATAATGGAATTCAAAACCTTCTTTAGCAAGGATCTCACACTATTGCAGGGATGCCTAGCAGCGGCGGGCGCAAAAAGGCCAGCAGTGGCTCGTCAGGCTCTCAAGGGTGCCCGCCACTACTACAACCGCATGAGTAGCGGGCGCCCGCCCGCCAATGATCATGTACTAGCTGTCACGGGCGGCAACGCTCGCCCACCACTATTATGGTTCTTACCTGTGGTGGTTGTCGAATCGCTCCTGCCATAGTTGTATTATTCTAGCGAAAAATAAAAAGAACAGTCGTGACAGCGTTCTTATGTGACGTCGCAACTTTTGCCAGTTTAGCAATAATATGAGTATTGTAAGGACTTAAATAGCACACTTCAAATAACTCTAATATTAGTGCATACACAATACAATACAATAAGTGCATACAATATATGCATATTCAATAAAATGCTAACTAGTACTGTAAACTAATATAAGAGTGTTTAGATAAAGTAGTGTGTATATGTGTGTGTGTGTGTCTATATATATATATATATATATATATATATATATATATATATATATATATATATATATATATATATACGGTCTATTCTGCTAATATTAGTAGAATAACTATTCTGCACACCACTTCAGCACTGCACGCTCAACAGAAGCGCACTGCATCATTTTGACGACGAGCACTGCAATAGAGACTAGTGAACTTCTCGTCAGAAAAAACTGCACGCGTTATTTTTTCGGTACTGTTTTTGCTCTAATTTTTTAACCGTTTATCGGAATGAGGCGTGTAATATACCATTGAAAAGCTATGTATTAGGCGCAACTTCGACATGTTGAACACTTTTCGAGATTCCACACGGTTTAAGAGCAGTTTTGAAAATAGTGTGGCGGATGACGAGTGGCAGCGAGCGTTTTTTCGTGTTTTTTCTAAACCGCTAGTTTGAATGAAGCAAATGATATGTCGTTGGATACATATTGTCGAGGCGCATCTTTTTCATATATAAATCTTTCTCTAATTCATTACGGTTTAAGAGTAGTTTCAAATTTACTAAATCGCGGAACTCTGTTTTTCAAATTTTTTGAAATTTTCGGTACTGTTTTTGCTCCAGTTTTCTAACCGTTTGTCGAAACAAGACATATGATACGCCGTTGGAAAGCTACGGACAAAGCTATGGTTTTGAGATTCCTTACGGATTTTAGTATTTTGAAAATCATGCGGCTGACTTCGAGAGGCAGCGGTTGTTTTTTCGCGAAATTTTTACGAACGGCTGGTCAGAATAATTAAAATCATACACTGTTGGAAAGATATCGACGAGATGCAACTTTTTCATGTAGAACACTCTCTTTAATACCTTATGGTTTAAGAGCAGTTTCGATTTTACCGAAAAGCGGACACTCTGTTCTTCGTGAGACCAAAATCGTCATATTTACTGCATCGGACGGAAGAACGCACTGCTTCAGACGAAATACCGCACTTCATTAGATGGTCAAGGGCACTGCATGGTTTCTTTTTGTTTAGACGTATTTTTTCTCGGACGGGAAAGAAGAAGGCACTGCTTCAGACGGAATACCGCACGTCATTAGATGGGCAAGTGCACTGCATGGTTTTTTTTGTGGGACGTAAATTTTTCCAAACGTGGTGGAGTGCACTTCGTGTCGAGCGTTGGTACTGCAGGGACGAGGTGAGTGCACTGCATCAATTTTTCTTTTTCCAATATTCTTTCTAAAGCACACAACAACAGAGTGAGCTGCATTAAAAAATCAACTTTTCCAATTTGTTTTTGCACTCGGCAACATAGTGAACCACTGGGAGAGAGAAGATCACTGCGGCAATGAAACAAGTGAGTTGCACCTAGACAATTTTGTTGTTGTTTTCTTCAATGAATGTTTCCGAGAGAGCTGCAATCTGTACATATCTGGACTACGAGCCGGGGCGAACGAACTACAGTGATCCCCTTTTTAATCCATAGTACAAACACACACAAATTACAATGATGAGGAACTACTACAACAACAAAAAAAGAACTCCACTTTTTTGCACAAACTAAGCTGCACTGGAGTGGCACCAGGAACTGCAACACGCCATGTAGAGCACCTCCTCTGTCACTCCAGCGATCTGCAAAGGACAGCGTGGCCAACCACACAGAGAGCGGCCGCTAGCACATCCACGGCACCGCACCAAGATCATAGGTGAACTGCAGACAAGCAAAATCTTAAGAACAAGAAGGTCCCAAAGTGCAATAGAACGACGGTGACGCACCGCACCACAGCATGGGGAACCAAGCGAACTGCAAGCCGGCGGCGCCCTATCCTCAACTGAATGCTGGTGATGGGAGACAAGATTGAGATGCCCATGGCGGCACCTGCAGGCATAAGGGAGATGAAGTTGCAGCCCACCACCACCACACCCCCAGCGGTCGAAGTCCAGCGGGCCGCGCGTGGCATGGCGCGTAGGCCTGGTTGCCCGGATCCAGGGGCACGCGGTCAGGAGGGGCAAGATGAGACGGACGGCGATGGAGGATGGTAGTCGGGGTCAACATGAGATGCACTGAAACGCATGCACTCACCGAACGCACTACACGCACGAGCGCCACCGAGCTGCACTGCCACCGAGCTACACCACGAGTGCCACCGAACTGCAGAGAGTCCTCTCGCCCAAGAGCCACCGGAGGCATGAGCGACCTGGACCCATCAGCCGTCAAGTCCAGGATGGGGAGGAGGCCGGACGGGGGAGCTGCCCCAGCCGCAACAGCGGGGATCCAGGCGGGACACGATGGAGGCGGATCCCACCGGATCCAGCACAGGGAGAGGTTGCTGCGGCGGGGCGATCGCCATGGATGGGGAGGAGGCAGTGGTGCTGGCCGGAGGGGGCGGACCGGAGGGGCTGGATCCGGCGGCGGGGCGTCGCAGGTGTCCGGCGCGGCATGGATCCGGCGCGCCGGGGTGGTGGGGGGGATCCGACGGC
>NC_041390.1:601689654-601704314 GCF_002162155.2 Triticum dicoccoides | reverse complement strand
GAAAGGTGGGAGAAGGTGAGGTGGTGCTCTGGCGGCGGCGGCGCTGGTAGAAGGTGGAGGGAGGTGGGGGTTTGGATCGGGGGAAGAGGGAGGTGGGTGTCGTGCGGGAGCTGGGGGTGGGCTTTATTAGTGGCAGTGGGGTGGTTCGGTTCGCGGTGCGGTACAGAGAGAGGTGTTAGCAGAATAAGCGATTCGGTGTGCAGAATAAGACTCTTAAGGGTGTTATCATAATAGACCCACCCTATATATATATATATAAGGGGTGCAGAGTTGGTTTACAAAGGAAGGAAACCATACATCCGGACTCCAATCTTGTCGTCCACGCATCCAGGAGTCCTTCCCAAACAGGGGGAATGATCTTCCGTTTTATCTTCACGGCCCATCAACCCGGCCTACATCGAATAGGCCGGACAACTGAGGACCCCTAAATCCAGGTCTCCCTCAGTAGCCCCCGAGCTTGCCTTCAATGTCGACGTAGTATCCGGCTAATGTCTTCGACTTTGCAAGGTGGGTTCTTCATTATACTCCAGTTTTGACGATAGTCTAGCTTTGACCTTTAATTCTGCCTTTATGATTCCTTCCTGTTGTCTTCTCGATATTGACGCGCCGGGCGAATGCGAACGGTCCATAATTTTTTTACAAATAAGCCCCTTATCACGCTTGGGACGCATTTATGTAATGAGGTTAGATCTCCCAAAGGCCATCTCAAGATTAGCCACGAAAAAGCTTTCCAACATGACCAGTGCCCCCAGCTCTTCTTCGCGCCCCCATGGCCCTCAAGAGGGTGATTGGCAGAGCTGCTCAGTGCCTCATCTTCAATTGAGCCGACTCTAGACGCACGGCTATCTTCCCCTCGCAGATCTTGTCTCCGTTCGAGCGGGATTGGCCTCAATCGGCAACAACGTGATGGCCGAAAATTTCCCCAACCCCAATAAGGAGGAGAGAGTGTGATTCATCCCATTCCTTCTGCGGGGCTTAGGATTTCCAATCCATCCCTTTCTTAGGGGCCCATTGGAATTTATGGCATTCAACTGCACAACCTTACCCCGGGTTCGATTATGCACATCTCAGGCTTTGTTGCCCTCTGCGAGCTGTTCTTAGGCATCGAGGCCCATTTAGAGCTATGGAGAAAGTTCTTTTGCTTAGTTCCCCGCCATCGAGGAGGTTCCATATTTGAAATGGGCGCCGCCGAAGTATAGCGCATAGCTGGGTCCAGATACCCAGTTGGTACTCCCAAAGAGATATATCCGCAGTGGTCTTCGGAGTGGTTTTATATGGATGATGTCCCGTTGCCAGACACAGTTCGACGCGGTCTTCCTCAATTTTCCAGTCCTCCTTTAAAGAAGCGTCTCAACTGGCATCCCCGAAGTCCCATGGAGGAGGATAATGCGGAAATCAAAAGTTTGGTAAGCAAGGTTAGATTACTAGCCCATACCAAGCTCACGATAATCAAGGTTATGGCCATTGTAATAAAAAGATGCGTCCAGCCTCTCCAGTCAAAGTAACTCCCTTGTGGTGCTACAACGGAGAAGACGACCTGTCTCGTTAGAGGCGTAAAGGTCCGGACACCCCAGCCGAACTGGCCATGATCTTGGTCGATCTGTATAAGGGCGAAAAGGAAGACTTCCTCCGTGTGAACTCCAGGGAAGGTTACTCCATGTACAACCCCATTGAATGGGTAAGATTTCGATTACATGTGTCGCTTTATTGCTGTCAAGGCATGCTAATAGAGTTGTTCTTCGGTGTTTCTAAACAATCATGGAGGAAGATGACCGAGGACATTCACTACCCTGTCCCACAGCCAGAGGACCACGATCGCGACAAAGACCCTGGTTTCTGTGAGGATCCGAACATTTACATAGAGTTCGAGGATGGGGTGTTTTATCAAGCGAGCCTTGATCGCTCGGAAGTAGCTATTAAACTGACTACCCCCGCCCCTATCCCTTCTCCATCGTAAGTATTCAAGGAACCTTCCAAAAGAAATTCCCACTTGCGCCTTTATCCCTTAAATTAAACCATATTTTATAGGATCGGCGCTCGGTTGGCCACACCCCTCCGAGAGCAGCCTCTGCGCAGGGTAATCGTTCAAAACAAAAGGAGTCCG
The DNA here is from genome assembly GCF_002162155.2 of Triticum dicoccoides. Taxonomy (NCBI): domain Eukaryota; kingdom Viridiplantae; phylum Streptophyta; class Magnoliopsida; order Poales; family Poaceae; genus Triticum; species Triticum dicoccoides. The sequence continues at coordinate 601,702,210 of NC_041390.1, read as the reverse complement.
AGAGCGCTGTAGAAAGTTCACAGTCTTCCAAGAGGAAAGTCCGCTTAACACATGCGTAGGCACGAGTTCGGACTGCTAAAGTCCATTTTTCTCCTTGATTCAGGAGAAGTACGTGGCAGAATGTGGGAAAATGCCCCACTAGCCAAATGTCATCCAATCCGGTACCGGACTCCTCAGCGAGGGCGAGAGTCGATGCAATGTAGGTTCCACCGCCTCATGAGGATTCGGATGGCGTATCCGTCATGAATTCTGAGGTGGAGAGCGTAATGAATCATCGACGGCTGAAAGAGGCCATGCGTGCTCTAGTTTTTTTTGAGCAGGAATTTACTGTGCTTAGTTCGGTGGATGCATATATCCGTGCCGCTCGAGACAGACTTGCCGGAGTTACACAACTATTCTCAAAGGATATGTTGGTAAGACTTTGTGAGGTTTTGATAGACATATGGTAGTAGCCCCCCAGAGTTGAAGCGGTGAGGTAAACTGATTTAAGGATCGATATGACTTGCAGGATCTCAAAAAGAAGAATACTGCGCTATCCCAGGAGCTAAAGATAAACCAGACGCAGCTGCATGCCGTCACCACTGAACTGGCGGAAATGAAAAAGGCCGCGATGAGTACCTCCGAAAATAAATAAACACGAGGGTGAAAAGGACAGACAAACCAAAGAGATAGAGAGCTTAAAGGCTCAATTATCGGCCGCTCATAAAGAAAATGAGAAGTTGAAGGGCGGCATGTTCGGTACGTGTAAAACCACCATAGGGTCTCATGTTACTTCATAGTTTGGAATTTCATAGCTATGTTGCTGCAGGTCTGTTAACTGGTTGGCCGGAAGAAGAAGTATGTGGATTCCAAGGCGATGTGGTGGACGAACTGTCCGTGGTACATGCTCAGGCCCGAAAAGCCATGAGGTGTATGGCCAAGGCTTTATGGCCATCCAATGCCCCTCTAGAAACTATGGAGGGCTTGGCAAACATGCTCAAAGCTGCCCGATGCCGCTTTGAGCTATGGAAGACATCGACCTGCCGTGAAGGTCCACGAGAAGCCTGGGCTATGGTGAAAAAACGCTTCACCAAGCTAGATCCAAATCATATGGCGCGAGTGGGACCGCAGGGACCAGACGGGAAGGAAATTCCATTGAATTTGGTGTATGACCAAGTAATGATAGGTGTGAATTATTCACAAGAAGACGGTAGGTTAGACAGTCTTATAGATGGAATAGATAAGGAATAGGCATTTGATTCAATGTATTAATGTACTTCATGATCAACCTGTACCTTTATTTGAACATGTGGAAAGTTTGTCATCGTAGGCTTTCGGCTTTAACCTCAAAATCAAAATGGTGGAGTGTTTCCGGATACTATTTTGGAATGAAAAGAAGCATTCACTATGTCCAGAAACCAGGCAACCCAGTCATTGTGCTCGAACAGAACAAATTTGAGTTCGGAGTGTATGTTAAATTACATATGTAAGAAACATCTTCCAAGGATAATAGTTCCGTTAAGGGTTCCTTTCCTTGGGTTGGCGTGCTTTAAGTATGTGTGCATGGGCTTTGGTCCGGAGTACGGAAAAACTGCCCCGTATTTTAAAGAGTTACAACAATGTAACAATCTGTCGTTTGATTGCCGACCACTTATTCTCTTAAGAATGCTAGCTTTCGGCTTCACCCGTCTAAGGTACAGGTCCGGATTACCCGGTTGTAACAATCACATAGGTGCTCCCTTTACGCCCTAGCCGAACAATCGGAAATGTAGGGCATAAACACAGTAGCAAGGCAACCCAGTTTGGCAAAAACTTAAGTCATAGAGGTGCATATAATGGCAAAAGGAGTGTATATTAACAAATGATGTATACATTGTGAGCTCCTGGCTCTGAGTAATAATAAGCTTCAGTAAAAGAAGCCCGGGTCATTTTGGGGTATATACATTTTAGGATGTGTACCCCTCAAGTGTTCGGAATATCGAACATATCCTTGAAATCGTATAAGAACGAGAAAATGAAAACAAATGAAGAGGAGAAAAAGAACATAAAAAAGTAACATGGTCGGACTTATGCGTAGAATCTTCGGAGCTGAGCAATGTTCTATGGATTTGGCTCTAGGCGATTATCCGATGTATTACGAAGCCGAAAAGCTCCCCCTGTGAGAACTTCATCTATGATGAAGGGCCCCTCCCATTTTGGTTTGAGCTTGTCATTCTTCTTCTCTGGGAGGCGTAAAACGAGTTCGCCATATTATAAGTCGTGGCCCGCACTTCTCTGCTTTGGTATCTCCGAGCCTGTTGTTGATAAAATGCGGAACGGGCTCTTTCAATATTGCGCTCCTCTTCCAGGCCCTCTAGGTTGTCCTGTCGATCAAGCTCGGCCTCTCTCTCTCTCTCTCTTCATACATGCGCACTCAAGGTGAGTCATGAATAATGTTGCAGGGCAAGACGGCATCTGCGCCGTACACCATGAAAAAGGGTGTGTACCCGGTCGTGCGATTGGGTGTAGTCTGTAGTCCCCAGAGTACAGAATTGAGTTCCTCGACTCAGTGTTTATCTGACCCCCGCAGGGATCACACTAGTCTGGGTTTGTTGCCACTCATTATCAGGCCATTAGCCCATTCGACCTGACCGTTTGTTTGAGGGTGATATAATGAAGCATAATCGAGCTTAATGCCCATATTAGCACACCAAGTTTTCACCTCATCAGCTGTGAAATTGGAGCCATTGTCAGTAATGATGCTGTGCGGGACACCATAACGGTGTACCACGCCGGATATAAAGTCGATCATCGGCCCAGCTTCAGCTGTTTTTACCTATTTGGCCTCTATCCACTTAGTGAATTTATCCACCATAACCAGTAAATATTTCTTCTTGTGGCTTCCCCCTTTAAGGGGTCCGACCATATCTAGCCCCCAGACCGCAAAAGGCCAAGTAATGGGGATTGTTTTTAAGGTAGCGGGTGACATATGGCTTTGATTGGCGAAAAGCTGACATCCTACACAGCGGTGTACAAGGGCCTGTGCATCTACTCGAGCCGTTGGCCAAAAGAAACCTGTACAGAAGGCCTTTGCTTACGAGGGCCCGAGCTGCAGCGTGATGACCACCAAGACCAGCATGTATTTCAACCAAGAGCTGTCGTCCCTCCTCTCCGGAGATGCATCTTTGAAGAACTCTAGTAGTACTTTTCATGTAGAGCTCCCCTTCGTGAACTTTGTAGGTTTTAGAGCGTCGAACTATGCGACGGGCCCTGGTACGCGTCGGTACTATACAAATGGTTTTAAATCCATTTCCGCAATGACATTTGGAACCGTCACCTAGTGAGTGACAGCGATAGGGGGTCCTTCCCAAACGACCCAGAAACCATCGGGGATATGGCCCTCCTAGCACACCCGCTCGGCAAATTGAGTTTGTGTGTGACCGGCGAGCGCTCCAATACGGAAATACGTACACTAGAGCTAAAAAATACAATTATACAGGCGGAATTGTTTCCGGTCGCAAGTACATCCCACACAGTCAATCCCCGTGAAATGTTTCCATTTGTGTGTACATCCCACACAGTCACTCCATAGAAAACGTTTCTATTCACACGTACATCACACACAATATTTCCCGTTAATTCGTTTGTTATAGCATTGCCATTGCACACGATATTAACAATTTTATCGTTTGCGTTATTGAATGCCTCACACACAGTTCGTAGAAGAAACTGTGTGGCAAAGACTGTCGATCACACACAGTTTTTATGTCGTAAACATTTGCGCAATGTGGCCTAACGCAAACAGGTTTCAAGGGGATGTTGTGTGTGAAGTGGAGATTGATCGCACATGTAGTGGATCCTAAAAACGTTTCTGATCTCCATGTCTATCGCAGATGTTTTGCTTTTGCAAACCGTGTGCAGCGTAATCCCTAATTTAAAAATCACATGCTTTGAATCTGAAAGTAGGCAATCACTTATTTCATATCCAACCATGTTTATTACAAATATAGGTTCAACCACGAATGAATAATTCGATGCACAAGTACATATACTGAAGAACTACAGAAGCACCAAGTAAAGAATGATGAACCACAGTTGTACTAAAGACTGTAAAGAGATAGGCAAAATACATTCTGGTTGCTGGAGAAGGTGAAGCGGAATGCCCATATTGTGCCCTCCTCCATGCGTAATGTGCGCACGATTCTAGGCCAACCTCTTGTGATGGCTGCTCGGTCCTTCATTGTCTTCATTACGACTTCTCGATGCTCATTGTAGTCTGGTGATATACTTTAACCTTCATTGCATGTCCACCAATCATGTACTTTGCTAGGTAATCTTGAGTGAACTGCTTCAGGAACCACTGGGAACGAAAAAGATTGACACATTGTTGTCTGATACGTCTCCAACGTATCTATATTTTTTGATTGTTCCATGCCATTATATTATCTATTTTGGATGTTTAATGGGCTTTATTATGCACTTTTATATTATTTTTGGGACTAACCTATTAACCGAAGGCCCAGTGAAAATTGTTGTTTTTGCCTATTTTAGTGTTTTGCGGAAAAGGAATATCAAACGGAATGCAAATGGAACGAAACCTTCACGAGGATCTTTTTTGGAACAAACGCAATCTAGGAGACTTGGAGTGGAGGTCAAGGAAGCAACGAGGCGGCCATGAGGTAGGGAGGCGTGCCTAGGGGGATAGGCGTGCCCCCCACCCTCATGGGCCCCTCGTAGCTCCACCGACCTACTTCTTTCACCTATATATACTCTTATACCCTGAAAACATTCAGGGGAGCCACGAAACCACTTTTCCACTGCCGCAACCTTCTGTACCCATGAGATCCCATCTTGGGTCCTTTTCCGGTGATCTGCCGGAGGGGGATTCGATCACGGAGGGCTTCTACATCAACACCATAGCCTCTCCAATGATGTGTGAGTAGTTTACCATAGACCTTCGGGTCCATAGTTATTAGCTAGATTGCTTCTTCTCTCTCTTTGGATCTCAATACAAAGTTCTCCTCGATGTTGTTGGAGATCTATTCGATGTAATTATTTTTGCTGTGTGTTTGTCGAGATTCGATAAATTGTGGGTTTATGATCAAGATTATCTATGAACAATATTTGATTCTTCTCTGAATTCTTATATGCATGATTTGATATCTTTGCAAGTATCTTCAAATTATCGGTTTAGTTTGGCCTACTAGATTGATCTTTCTTGCAATGGGAGAAGTGCTTAGCTTTGGGTTCAATCTTGCGGTGTCCTTTCCCAATGACAGTAGGGGCAGCAAGACACGTATTGTATTGTTACCATCGAGGATAAAAAGATGGGGTTTATATCATATTACTTGAGTTTATCCCTCTATGTCATGTCATCTTGCCTAATGCGTTACTCTGTTCTTATGAACTTAATAGTCTACATGCATGCTGGATAGCGGTCAATGTGTGGAGTAATAGTAGTAGATGCAGAATAGTTTTGGTCTACTTGACACAGACGTGATGCCTATGTTCATGATCATGCCTACATATTCTCATAACTATGCACTTTTCTATCAATTGCTCGGTAGTAATTTGTTCACCCAAGGTAATATATGATGTCATGAAAGAAGCCACTAGTGAAACCTATGGCCCCCGGGTCTACTTCATATCATATAAGTTTCCGATCTATAATTCTAGTTTACTATTTATTTTGCAATCTTTATTTTGTAATCTATACAACAAAAATACCAAAAATATTTATCTTATTACCTTTATCAGATCTCATTTTCATAAGTAACAGTGAAGGGATTGACAACCCCTTTATCGCATTGGTTGCGAGGTTCTTGATTGTTTGTGCAGGTGCTAGGCAATTTGTGTGTATTCTCCTACTGGATTAATACCTTGGTTCTCAAAAACTGAGGGAAATACTTATGCTACTTTGCTGCATCACCCTTTACTCTTCAAGGGAAAACCAGCACATGCTCAAGAGGTAGCATTGTCTAACAAGTCATTATGGGCAGTAAAAAGAGAAGGCTGCAGAGTTTGTAGTTCCCATCCTACAACTCACTATTGTGTTGGATAGAGCATAAACAAATAATTTGCTTGCCACCATTCGTATCTTTTTGCTAATAATCCATATCAGTTTCCTCAGTTGATGCTTGTTCATGAATATCTCATTGCCCCATATGCAAAAAGGGTCGATGCGTGGATCCTTGCCAAGGGCATATGTACCTACAAGAAACAAGTCAATACTAGAAGCTAACAAGTGTCCAGCCCTGGATCTATATGCACTACATTATGGAATGATGTGGGGAGCACAAGCCGAGGGATGAAGCTAACCTCAGCGAAAAATGGTGGCCACTCCCATTGTTGTCCTGCATTAGTGGAAAGGCATGATAAGTACAGCAACCTTAACATCAAACAAATATAGCAAAGGTAAACAAAATCATCTCCAAATGATATTGAATGTGTTGGTTTCAGCATGCTGTTAAAGCAGATATAAAATTGAAGTCAATGTTACCGACAGCAGGCTTAACAGCCATCGAATATTGCAATTCAAACTGGTATTGTTGAAAATGAATAGAACGTAGGTAATGCTTAAACATCACACTTGATAAATGTGTAAAACTAAAATAAAGGGTATGTGTTAACTACACCAGGAACAAGTGGAACCAAATATAGCCATTCAAACTGGTATTGATGTAGTCGAGCGACACAGTTCCGACTTGCACATAATGAACAACACATTGCGAATGACTGAACTAAACAAGGCATAAATGACCAGTATAACAACCAAATATAGCCATTGAAAACTGGATAGAGTCTCACTGCAACCAATCTAACAAGCAAATACAGATAAATAGGGCATATGCTTGAAAACTGAACAAATGCTAAAAAACAACCTAACAACCAAATACAAATAAACAAGGCATATGCTTGATAACTGGACAAATGCTCACTGCAACCAAACTAAGAACCAAATACATATAAACAAGGCATCTGCTCTATAACTGGAAAATGCTCACTCCAACCAACCTAACAACCAAATACAGATAAACAATGCATCTACTCACTATAAACAACCAAATATGGCCATTAGTGAAACTGAAGTGGACAATTCATACTTAAACATTACATAGCTCTATTGAACAATACATGTTTGCATAACTGAAACAATTAAACACGGCACAGCTAAAGCACCGTACGACAGATGCTACTACAACAAAGGGTACGGGTTGACAAGCTAGAAAAGGTAAGATTTGCTGATAGAATGGTGCTTCACATTTCATGGACGGGATCCTTCTAGTTGGAAGATCACAGACCCATGCACTAGTAGAAAACAGGGCTATGGTCCAGGCCGGCTCAGCCCATTAGTCCCGGTTCAGTGTAGAACCGGGACCAATGTGGTCATTGGTCCCGGTTCGTGAGCCCCGGGGGCCGGCCGGGCCACGTGGGCCATTGGTCCCGGTTCGTCTGGACCTTTTGGTCCCGGTTGGTGGGACGAACCGGGACCAATGGGCCTCGCTCCTGGCCCACCACCATTGGTCCCGGTTGGTGGCTTGAACCGGGACCAAAGGCTCCCCTTTAGTCCCGGTTCATGCCACCCCCTCGCGCAAGAGCAGAGCACAGTGCTCTGTTTTTTCTGCCCGAGTGGGAGAGGGCTTTGTGGTGCTCTAGCTCACCTCCTATGCACATGAGGTGTTCGATGGAATGCCCGAGCCACACTACTTAAGCTTTCTCCTCTCGAAGCTCGACCTCCAAGCTCCATTTTCCTCGAGATTTGTCTAGATTTCACGGTCAGTCACGCCCCGTCCCCGTCTTCACCGCCGTCGATCACCCGCGCCGATCTCATTACCGACACCACCGTGGTGAGCCTCTTGTTCTTATCTTCTTTCTGAAAGGAAAAATATTCTTACTTGTATGTTTAGATAGATACTTGTATCATTTTCTTACATTTATTATTGCATCTTATATAGTGTGATGGTTTAGGTATCCGCCCCCGTCGGCCCTCGTCCTGTCTATGATTCGGATTTGGTATGTATATTATTTTTATAACTATTGGTTCATTTATTGTTTATGAAAATTATGCCGACCAACGTGACATAGATTTTATTTATCTAGGATGTATGTGAATCGGAAATGCCAACCGGCCCTATTGTCGAGAGGTTAAATTTAGTTGAAGAAGAAAACAATTTGTTGAAGGAAAAAATTAAAAAAATTGAGGAGGAGAAGATGATATTGGAGTTGCATGTTGCGGATGTCGTCGATGATCACAAGATCAAGATGGATGCAATGCGCTTGAAGATTAGAAAGATTAGAAAATATGCCATTCATACCGAGGCTTGGTATCATTATGCCGTTGGATCAATTGTTACCTTGGTTGCGATTATGATCGCATTTGTTTTCGCATTGAAATGTTTTACATAGTTTCAATGTATGGTTTAATTAATTAGATGCTCTGGAGAGCTATATGTTGTTAGATGAGAACTATGTATGCACTTTGGTTTTAATGTGATGATGAACTTCTATTAATTTGGACACTTAATTATATATAATGCACGCAGATGAACCGACAATGGATGTACGGTGACAGACACACCCGCGAGTACATTAAGGGCGTGCATGAGTTTCTCGATGCGGCTGAGGCAAACAAGTAGAATGGTTTTATGTGTTGTCCATGCACTGAATGTGGGAATACGAGGTCTTACTCTAACCAGAAAATCCTTCACTCCCACCTGCTTTACAAGGGTTTCATGCCACACTATAATGTTTGGACGAGGCATAGAGAAATAGGGGTTATGATGGAAGACGGTGAAGAAGAAGAGTACGATGACAACTATGTGCCCCCTGAATACGGTGATGCTGCAATGGGGGGAGTTGGTGAAGATCAAGAGGAACCAGATGATGTGCCCAATGATGCTACCACAGGTGAAGCTGCTGAAGATCAAGAGGAACCAGACGATGTGCCCGATGATGATGATCTCCGCCGGGTCATTGTCGATGCAAGGACACAATGCATTAGTCAAAAGGAGAAGCTGAAGTTCGATCGCATGTTAGAGGATCACAAAAAAGGGTTATACCCCAATTGCGAAGATGGCAACACAAAGCTCGGTACCGTACTGGAATTGCTGCAGTGGAAGGCAGAGAATGCTGTGGCTGACAAAGGATTTGAGAAGCTACTGAAAATATTGAAGAAGAAGCTTCCAAAGGATAACGAATTGCCCGACAGTACAGACGCAGCAAAGAAGGTCGTATGCCCTCTAGGATTGGAGGTGGAGAAGATACATGCATGCCCTAATGACTGCATCCTCTACCGCGGTGCATACAAGGATCTGAACGCATGCCCGGTATGCGGTGCGTTGCGGTATAAGATCAGACGAGATGACCCTGGTAATGTTGACGGCGAGCCCCTCAGGAAGAGGGTTCCTGCGAAGGTGATGTGGTATGCTCCTATAATACCACGGTTGAAACGTCTGTTCAGAAACGAAGAGCATGCGAAGTTGATGCGATGGCACAGTGAGAACCGAAAGAAAGATGGGAAGTTGAGAGCACCCGCTGACGGGTCACAGTGGAGAAAAATCGAGAGAAAGTACTGGGATGAGTTTGCAAAGGACCCAAGGAATGTATGGTTTGCTTTAAGTGCGGATGGCATTAATCCTTTCGGGGAGCAGAGAAGCAATCACAGCACCTGGCCCGTGACTATGTATGTATAACCTTCCTCCTTGGATGTGCATGAAGCGGAAGTTCATTATGATGCCAGTTCTCATCCAAGGCCCTAAGCAACTCGGCAACAAAATTGATGTGTACCTAAGGCCATTAGTTGAAGAACTTTTATAGCTGTGGAATGGAAATGGTGTACGTACGTGGGATGAGCACAGACAGGAGGAATTTAACCTTAAGGCATTGCTGTTCGTGACCATCAATGATTGGCCCGCTCTCAGTAACCTTTCAGGACAGACAAACAAAGGATACCACGCATGCACGCACTGTTTAGATGACACTGAAAGTATATACCTGGACAAATGCAGGAAGAATGTGTACCTGGGCCATCGTCGATTTCTTCCGACCAACCATCAATGTCGAAAGAAAGGAAAACATTTCAAAGGCGAGGCAGATCACCGGAAGAAGCCCGCCATGCGCACCGGTGATCACGTGCTTGCTATGGTCAATGATTTACACTACGTAATCTTTGGAAAGGGTCCCGGTGGACTAGCTGTTCTGAATGACGCTGAGGGACACGCACCCATGTGGAAGAAGAAATCTATATTTTGGGACCTACCCTACTGGAAAGACCTAGAGGTCCGCTCCTCAATCGACGTGATGCACGTGACTAAGAACGTTTGCGTGAACCTGCTAGGCTTCTTGGGCGTGTATGGGAAGACAAAAGATACACCTGAGGCACGAGAGGACCTGCAACGTTTGCACGAAAAAGACGGCATGCCTCCGAAGCAGTATAAAGGTCCTGCCAGCTACGCTCTTACGAAAGAAGAGAAAGAAATCTTCTTTGAATGCCTGCTCAGTATGAAGGTCACGACTGGCTTCTCGTCGAATATAAAGGGAATAATAAATATGCCAAGAAAAAGTTTCAGAACCTAAAGTCTCATGACTGCCATGTGATTATGACGCAACTGCTTCCAGTTGCATTGAGGGGGCTTCTACTGGAAAACGTCCGATTAGCCATTGTGAAGCTATGTGCATTCCTCAATGCAATCTCTCAGAAGGTGATCGATCCATAAATCGTACCAAGGCTAAGGAGTGATGTGGCACAATGTCTTGTCAGTTTCGAGCTGGTGTTCCCACCATCCTTCTTCAATATCATGACGCACGTCCTAGTTCATCTAGTCGACGAGATTGTCATCCTGGGGCCCGTATTTCTACACAATATGTTCCCCTTTGAGAGGTTCATGGGAGTCCTAAAGAAATATGTCCGTAACCGTGCTAGGCCACAAGGAAGCATCTCCATGGGCCATCAAACAGAGGATGTTATCGGGTTTTGTGTTGACTTCATTCCTGGCCTTAACAAGATAGGTCTCCCTAAATCGCGGTATGAGGGGACACTGACTGGAAAAGGCACTCTTGGAAGAGACTCAATAATATGCAGGGACGGATATTCTTGGTCTTAAGCACACTACACAGTTCTACAGAACTCTACCTTGGTGACCCCGTATGTCGATGAACACAAGAACAGTCTGTGCTCCAAACACCCGGAGCAGTGCGACGACTGGATTACATGTGAACACATCATGACTTTCAGCAGTTGGTTGGAAACACGTCTTAGAGGTGACAACACTGTTTGTGATGAGTTGTACTTGTTGTCCAGGGGACCATCTTTGACTGTATTGACTTACAAAGGATACGAGATAAATGGGAATACATTTTACACGATCGCCCAAGATCAAAAGAGCACCAACCAAAACAGCGGTGTCCGCTTTGATGCAGCAACCGAGAGCGGAAAGGACACATATTATGGTTACATAGTGGACATATGGGAACTTGACTACGGACCTGATTTTAAGGTCCCTTTGTTTAAGTGCAAATGGGTCAATCTGTTAGGCGGCGGGGTACAGGTAGACCCACAGTACGGAATGACAACAGTGGATCTGAAAAATCTTGGGTACACTGACGAACCGTTCGTCCTAGCCAATGATGTGGCACAGGTTATCTATGTGAAGGACATGTCTACCAAACCGAGAAAAAGAGAAGATAAGGAAGCGAATACATCATACGATGAGCCAAAGTGCCACATAGTTCTTTTAGGAAAAAGGGACATCCTGGGAGTGGACGGCAAGACAGACATGTCTGAAGATTATGAAAAGTTCCATGAAATTCCTCCCTTCAATGTCAAGGCTGACCCAAGCATCCTGATAAACAATGAAGATTATCCATGGTTACGGCGCAATAAGCAAATGACACAAGCGAAGAAAAAGTGAAGACTTTCTCCCGCAATAAGCAAATGCTATGTGGGTGAAATTATGATACCATCCCGACTTTCAACTTTTTCAGAGTTCATTTGAAATGCTTTCATTACTTATGGTTCGAAACTTTGATACTTCGAAAGTGTTTGTCCATTTTGTACACGAAGTGCATCAAGTTTTTGTCGTAACCCTCTCTACTTTTTGGAACATGCTATGTGGGTGAAATGATGATACCATGCCAACTTTCAACCTTTTCAGAGTTCATTTTGAAATGCTTTCCAATTTCAGAGTCATTTAGCTCAAAGAATGAATTAATAGCAAACATAATGAACTACAAAACTTTTATGAAAATAAAAACAATCAATTAAAAATGTTATGATCAACTAAAATAAAACTATAATATTCTTCAATAGCAAAAAGAATATAATTTTTGTGACCTAAAATCAAACTATAAGTATTTAATTGTAAGTATAAATAAAAAATAAATAGCAAAGAAGAAAAAAAATTCTATTTTTATAGTAAAGTTATTCATAAACTAGTGATTCACACAAATTTTATAAAATTCCAATTTAAACTATTCAAAATTTTAAAACTAATGGCACTAACAGAAAGTTTATAATTTTTGTGACCTAAAATCAAAAAGAAATCACTAAAAAACTATAAGTATTTAGTTGTAAGTATAAATAAAAAATAAATAGAAAAAA
>NC_041390.1:601688829-601689558 GCF_002162155.2 Triticum dicoccoides | reverse complement strand
AAGTTATTCTTAAACTAGTGAATCACACAAATTTTATAAAATTCCAATTTAAACTATTCAAAATTTTAAAACTAATGGAACTAACAGAAAGTTTATAATTTTTGTGACCTAAAATCAAAAAGAAATCACTAAAAAACTATAAGTATTTAGTTGTAAGTATAAATAAAAAATAAATAGAAAAAAAATTATATTTTTATAGTAAAGTTATTCATAAACTAGTGATTCACACAAATTTTTAAAAATTCAAATTTAAACTATTCAAAATTTAAAACTAATGGCACTTACAGAAAGTTTATAATTTTTGTGACCTAAAAGCAAAAAGAAATCACTAAAAAACTGTAAGTATTTAGTTTTAAGTAGAAATAAAAAAATAAAAAACCAAAAAAATGTAGAAATAAAAAAGAAAAAACCAAAAAAAATGCCACCTACTGGGCCTCCACGGCCTGAATACGACTAGAAACCCTACATGGGCTAGGATTCAGGCCCACAGAGGCCCAATAGGCCCACAGGCAGTAGCAAGTTTAGGCCCGAAAGCCTGCATTAGAGAGGAGCTCGAATGGAGAGGCACAACAGCGCTTATAAACCAGTGCCGGCGCCCTTCAGCTAGCGATGTGGGACTAAACTTTTGGGCGCGCGCAGCACAAGGGCATTGGTCCCGGTTGGTGGCACCAACCGGGACTAAAGGGGGCATTGGTCACGGTTCATGGCACCAACCGTGACCATTGCACC
>NC_041390.1:601647516-601688262 GCF_002162155.2 Triticum dicoccoides | reverse complement strand
GCCGTCGCCTGCGCACCGCCCCGGCCCGCCCTCGCCGTCGCCCGCGCCCCTGCCCCGACGCCATCCTCGCCGCCGACCTCTCCTTAGCTTGGTCCGGCCGCCGGTGCCATCCCTTTGCAAATTTTTGTTCATAGATGATAGAGATCAAATGATGATTTTTTTGTTCATAGATGCATGATAGATGATCAAATGATGTTTTTTTTGTTCATAGATGATCATATGACTTTTTTAGGTTATTTTCATTTGTAGAATTTTTTATGTATCTAGGAGATTTTTGTTTATACATGATAGATGATCAAATGATGAATATTTTTGTTCATAGATGATAGATGATCAAATGATGATTTTTTTGTTCATAGATGATAGATGATCAAATTATGTTTTTTGTTCATAGATGATCATATGATTTTTTTTAGGTTATTTTCATTTGTAGAAATTTTTTATGTATCTAGGAATATTTTTGTTCATAGATGATAGATGATATATATGATGATGATATATATGATGATGTTTTTTTCATATATGCATTTTTTCATATATATGATGATGTTAGTGGAGAGGAAAAAGTAAAATAAGGAAAAGGAAAATAAATAGAGAAAGAAGGAGAAGAAGAAGGAGAAGACGAGGAGAGGAAGAAAAGGAAGAGGAGTAGAAGAGAAAATTAGAATATATATTCTATTTTCTCTTTTCTCCTTTATTCCTTTCTTCTTCTCTTCTTTTTTCTTCTTATTTTTTTCCTTCGACACATGGGGGGGGGTCGAGAACGTCGGACATTCATGAGAGAGGCGAGGAAGAAGGGGAAGAAGAGGGTGAAGAAGAGGAGAGGAAGAAGAGGAAGTCTTCTCCTCTATTCTTTCTTTTCTTCTTTTTTCTTCTTCTTCTTCCTCTTTATTTTATCGGGAACGAGGGTTGTCGACAGGTCGAGGAGCGGTAGAGGAGAAACCCTAAATAGAAAGTATCGTCTGTGTGAGATACATGTACCGTCGGTGTCGGACACTACACCCACATCCCACAAGTGGCGCGGGCTTCAACGCCCACGTCACTTGTGGGACGTGGATGTAGTGTCCGACACCAAAGGCCACATGTATCTCACACCCACGATACTTGCTAGCTATTTAGGGTTTCCTCTACCGAAAAGAAGAGGAGAAATAAATAAGAAGAAGAAAAAAGAAGAAAAAGAAGAGGAGAAGAAGAAAAGAATAGTGGAGAAGAAGAGAAAATAGAATATATTCTATTTTCTCTTCTTCTCCACTATTCCTTTCTTCTTCTCCTCTTCTTTTTCTTCTTTTCTTCTTCTTCTTCTTCTTCTTTTTCTTCTTATTCTTATTAGCCGGAAGTAGAGAGAGGTTTCCTAGTGTCAAAGTATTAAAGAAATCCATGCCTTCATCATTAGCCGGAAGTAACCAGGGCATGTTGGTACGAAGTTCTGCAAAGTTGTTTTGGAATGGAGTCCCGGATAGAATAATCTGCCTTTTGGTATGAATTCAGCAAAGGACTTCCAAATAGCGATATTCGGAAGGCTCTTGCTGAACTTTGTACCAAAAAGCGAATTATCCTATCTGGGACTCCGTTCCAGAACAACTTTGAAGAGCTTCGTACCATCATGCACATGTTACTTTCGCCTAATGATGAAGACATGGTTTTGTTGAATCCCTTGACACTAGGCAACCTCCCGACCCCTCGGCGATCCTATCGAACATAAGAGGAAGAAAAGGATAAAAAAGAAGAGGAAGAAGAAAAAAAAGAGGAGAAAAAAGAATAGAGGAGATCTTCTCCTCTATTCTTTCTGCTCCTCTTATTTTTCTTCTTCTTCCTCTTTTTTTTATCGGGAATGAGGGTCATCGAGGGACATAGATGTAGTGTCGTCGTTGTCGATATATACCCCCTCCCGATAGCTTACTATGATTAGGTAGCTAGTTCTATGTTTGGCACTAATATATCCATCTGTCATGTTTGAATAATAATTGCCATGTTGTAAATATTTGTAGAAACTATGGACACCGCCCTAGACGAAGTAACAAAAGAAGCGTTGTTGAGGGACATAATCGCAGAAGGAAGTGATGCCATCTCGTTGTTTCTCAACGAAACCGATGGTCTGGAAGGAGAGGGTGAACAAGCTGGCTACGGTGACCTAATGCCGGTGCAAGAAGAAGAACATGAGGACGGCTCCGGTGACCCAATGCTGGTGCAAGAAGGAGACCGTGATGACAGCTCCGGTGACCGAACCGAGTCCGGCCAGGTATATATTAGTTAAGCCTATGCTGACTAGCTGATTGATGCATTCATTGTTTTGGTATGTACACATATTAATTAAGTCTTTGTTCTTTTTTCTAGCCCTCCGGATCGAGCACAACTTCGGTAAAGAGACGAGGCCCGAAGAAAAAGTTGAGCTCCGATGAAAAGTTTGAGATCATAGCAATCGCGCCCGACGGCCAACCTATTGAACCCCCCCGGACAAAGAGCGCATTTGTTGCTCAGTGCGGGGTTCTGGTTAGGGACAAGATCTCGATAAGCAAACAGCAATGGTTTAAGCCGGCTACAGAAGACCCTGAGGTCTCTTATGTCAATGATATGCAGAAAAATGATCTTTGGACTGATCTGAAGTCAAATTTCACCCTACCGCCTGAGGATAATCCAGAGAACCCAGTTAAAGAGAAATTAATCAAGTCTTTTGCTCTGAAGAGGATGGCAGAACTATTCAGGAGGTGGAAGAAAGAGCTGAATAAGCTTGTCGAAAATAATGAGACACCAGAATTCAAGGGCAGATATGAGAATATCAGAGATCACTGGCCCGCATTTGTGGCCTACAAGACATCGGAAAAGAGTAAGAAGATGTCGGCGACAAACAAGCAAAATGCTGCGAAGAAGAAGCTTCACCATCGCACGGGGTCAGGTGGCTACCTCGTAGCCCGGCCTAAGTGGTCCAAGACTGAGAATGATCTGGTTCATAAAGGGATCGAACCAGAGACAATTAACTGGCCAGACCGTTGCCGGACTTGGTTCTTCGGGGCTGGCGGAACACTGGACCCTGTAACAGGGAAGTGCATTTGGACGAACGATCAAATGGACATACCAGTCAGTAAGCTTAAGCAGTATATCGAAGCAGCGCAAGAAGGGACATTCTTTCCAGACAGAGAGAACAACGAGCTCACAATGGCCCTCGGGAATCCTGAGCTCCCTGGACGGACACGAGGCATGCCAGGATCCATTCCGTGGAAGGTTGGGTTTCCAGATGCAGGCGGTTACAAATCCCATGAGAGGAGGAAAAAAGTGCAGCAGACCCAAATGCAGGCGCTGCAAGCAAGGGTAGACGCGATAGAGGAACGAGAAGAAAATCGCAGCAAATGTACTGCCGAAGCCTCCCCCGAAGCTACCCCGCCATCTCAGCGCAGAAGCAGCGTGGCTTCCACCGAGCTGCTTCAGCCGGAGCATGCCTTGACGGCTCCTGCCAGCTATCCCGTGGATGCTATAACGGAGTCTCAAATTTGCCACCTTATGACGCAATGGAAGAATTTGAAGGTCAAGGCGGCTGTTGGCTCTGTTTATCCTACTGAACCCGGCGCAACTTTTCACTGCCGGCCGATTCCAGAAGGATATGCTAGGGTGATGGTGGATGAGATAACGGAGGGATTTGAGGACCTCCAGCTTGACCACCCTACCGGTGAAGGGGAGACTCGGCTCAGGTCTGCTCTGAAGACTCCATGCCTATGGCGGAAGGAGCTCATCAACCTTCCGAACTGGATGCCACCGCCTCCTCCTCCTCCTCCGGCGAGTCAGGGCACTCCGCCTCTACCGCCTCCTCCTCCGGCGAGTGATGATCAGGGCCCTCGGCCGGCTCTTTCTCCGGCGCGTGGCGGCACTCCGCCTCCTTCTCCGCCTGCGCCGACGTGCCCAAGCAGCCAGCCTCCTCCTTCTCCGCCTCGTCAGCAAGGGCGGAAGAGACCTGCCGCTGCTCCAGCTGCTCCGACGCGTCGTAGTCCTTCTCCTCCGCCTCTTAAGCAAGTAAAGAAGACAACCGCTACGTCTGCTCGGTCGGCGTCTAGCAGTACAACCAGAGGCGGGAGGACATACAGATTCGGTCCTTCTCTGAAGACTCCAGAGAAGTTACCATACGAGAGGAACCAGGAGGAGAACGTTGAGATCGCGCGAGAAGAAGTGAAGAAATTCTTTGAAAGGGTGAAAGCAAAGAAACATCCACCTCCGGAGGAGAAGGTAGATCGGGTGAAAGTGAAGCGCACTCTGGCTGCCCTGACAAAACCACCGAAGTCTGATCCGCCGAAAGGAAACTATGACGGCATTATTGGAAAGGAATTTGCCGAAGCGGAGCGGTCGGGAAGTACTGTCAGTGATCAAAGGCTGAAAGAACGACGAGCTGGGAAACAAATTGCCCAGCTCAACGAACAAGCGAAGCAATCGTGCCCCCCGCTCAAGGTACCTAGCCACAACGTCGATAATGATCCGAGGATGGTGCCCGGTTATAGTAATCTTGCAGATTACCTGCCCGACGAAGTACATTATGAACCCATGGAGGTGCAGATAGAAAGATACGAGTACGGGAAGCCTCTCTTCAAAGATGAAAGATCTCTATCAACGATGATGCGAAGATTGCATGATTGGTACTTGAAAATCTGCAGAGACTCTGGGGGGAGGAGTACTTTGTATGTGAAAGTTAAAAAGGAGCATGACCTCGTTGGAATTGATCTGTTGCCTGTTCCATTTGAGGAGTTCTATCAGTTTTTCAATCAATTGGCCCTCGATAAAACAATGGTCGCCTGCTACTATCTGTAAGTATAGTACTACTTCTGTCATTAAGTTTCTCTATATAGCTTAGCTCTTTCATTGCATGTATTTATAATCATCCTCACTATATTATGCAGATTGAAGATCGTCGAATTGAAGAAAAGACAAGTCGGTGATATTGGGTTCATTAACACATATCTCATAGATGCAACTCAGGTTAAACTTCATGCCGCAGCTACCGAGGCCAGCTTGCTACGATCGTTCGTAATAAATCAAAACAAAGATATAATACTCTTTCCTTACAACTTCAGGTGAGTGTTATTGTCTTGTGCGTATTCGGTTTCCCTTATATATTAGTCAAGGTTATAGTAATGTAATTCATGAGTTATGCATGTGTGTGCAGTTTCCACTTTATTCTCCTAGAGATTAAGCTTGAGCAGGGAGTAGTAACCGTCTTGGACTCTAAACGAAAAGATCCCAAGGAGTATGCGGACATGATTGAAATCCTCAAGAAGTAAGTTAAATCGATCATTATCCACCATATCAGCAACTTTGTTCATTTCCTGATATCAAGTAATTGTTTTCTTTGTCCAGCAGGGTTTGGAGAAAATTCACCAAAACAGTTCCGGGACTGCCGAAGGAGCTGAAATTTAGACACCCGAAAGTAAGTACTATAGTAGCATGTTCCGCACATCTCCTAGTGATTCAAGCGCTAGTTTCATCAATACCATTTAGCATTCTTGCTTATCAGTTTGATTGACCTCTATTTCTTGTAAAGTGGTTGTGGCAGGAACAAGGGAATGATTTCTGTGGATACTACATCTGTGAGTCCATCCGCCACACGACCTATGAGCGGGGCGGGTACTCTAACGAACAATATGAAGTACGTAAATAACAACATTCACAATTTTACTTTATTACCATCATTTGTGTTGAGTTTCATTCATTTATATATATATATATATATGTATTGACCCCCTTCTTCAAATTAGATGTTTCGGAAGCGGGATGAACTCCTAGCACCAGCTCGCATGCGAGCAATTCAAGAGGAATTGGCGGCATTCTTTCTTGACCACGTGATCCCTGAAGACGGAGAATTCTATGTGGACCCTGAGTCCGTATGATTATATTTGTAAGAGATAATTATTGTATATATGTAGCCGGTAGTTTCAGATAGATATACGAGAACTTGTTGTTCGACCAATCTCTCGGAGAAGGAGAGGTGGTCGATATCACTTCTCTCTGTATATATGTATATATGTTCATGACGATCTTCTGTTTCCTTCATTTGCTTACTAGCTAGCTAGCGTGTCTAGTCCTCTCTATATACGTATGTATAGTACGTAGCGTCGACCAAGCACGGACATAACAGAGGACACTTCTCTCTATTAATTATAACTAGCTAACACAATATATGAAACACCTAAATTAACCCCCCAAAACCCCCAACCCCCCCCCCTTTCAAAAAAAACAAAAACCCCAGCCATAGATGTTCTGACGCGTAGATGCCTATTGGTCCCGGTTGGTGCCACCAACGGGGACCAAAGGGTCTCCACGTGGGCAGTGCACAGAGCCCAATCAGGAGACCCTTTGGTCCCGGTTGGTGGCACCAACCGGGACCAAAGGGTCTCCTTACGGGGCTCTGCGCACTGCCCACGTGGAGGGCCTTTAGTCCCGGTTCTGGATTGAACCGGGACTAAAGGGGGAAGGTATTAGTACCGACACTTTAGTCCCGGTTCCGGAACTGGGACTAAGGGCCCTTACGAACCGGGACTATAGGCCCTTTTTCTACCAGTGATGGTGCGCTCTGATGTCACAGATGAGTTGTTTCACCTTGGAAGAACCTTCATGGGTGCCCTCCTTGTGGTCGTGGTTGATGAGATCTGACTTGGCAATTGAGGATCCCAAGCCGCCGCCGTAGAACGTGTCGTTCAGAAATGAAAAAAATGGGCTCGATGGCGTATAAAGCTCGCAAATCCTTGACCGCTTGGCGGAGGAGATCAGCGGCAGGGCCATCGAAGATATCGACGACGGTTGAACTAGAGGGGTCGGGGATGGACCACTTAACCTGTGACATGGTCCGGTGAAGTCGTCGCTGTGGATGAGCTTGACGTCGTAGCCAGCTTTCCCGAGATACAGTAATACGCTAGCCCACTGACATGAAGCCCAAGGCATGGCAATGTAGTCAACGTATTCATCGGCTTCCGCGGCGATGTGTTGCTTCGGGATCGACAGGTCGAGGCGAACAACGGCCACCTTGCCAACATCCACCGGAGAGGCCATGATAAACCTCTTCTTGGCCGAACGCTCGTCGGGCTCCTCCGGATACGTGGTCGATCTTAGGCTGCGACATTCTGGAGCAGGGGATGTGGACCTGGCGGGAAGGGACACCGTAGGCCTTGTCTAAAAACTTAGCGGACTAGGGCGACGGTATGAGAATCGCTAGGTAACCTAAACTTTATTATCTAAGCTAGGAGGAACGGGCAGACCGGCAGGGGTTGTCGGCGGCACCAGTGGCGGCCGCGAGCAAGGGTTCGAGGGGGGGAGGGTGACGGGTGGGGGACTGTGGAGGGGGGTTGGTATTTGAGGATACGCCGCGGCTCTGAAAATTGATGGTGTTGGGCAAGGGAGGGCGACGGTTCAAATGCCTCGGCTACTACAATTTTACTATAAGGTCGGTGCTAGAGGAGTGTGGGCGACGATTGAAGTACAGGGGATACTAAAATTTTGGTAAAGGAATTGATGCGGGGCAGGAGTGCCCAAGATCGCTCATGTTCCAATAACAATATGCGTGTATGATAATAAGGAAAAGTGGCGCGGAACCACCGATTTTTGCAACCCTCAAGGCGGGTAGTTTGTTTTTATATTACTAGCTAGCTGGTCTATTGCACACGATTCGTCCTAATTTTCAAATAAACTTACCCGCCTTTAGCTTGCACAGGTGGTGGTTTTACAGCGCACTTGCATCGCACACGGTTAAGCTAGGATCTCCACCCTTTTCTCTCGCTTGTGCGGTCGTGGTGATTTTACAGCGCACTTGCATCGCACACGGTTGCGCCAGCCTTTGCCCGCGCTTGCGTTGGCGTGGTGATTCACAGCGCACTTGTATCGCACACGGTTAAGATATTATACCTGTGTCCGTTGAGCGTCATCAGAGTCTTTGCAGCAAAAAATAACGTTAGAGAGGGTCAGAAGACAGCCACACCAGCATGTGGCCCAAATATATATATATATATATATATATATATATATATATATATATATATATATATATATATATACATATGAGTGAAAAGGGTGGTCTATGATGTTCAAAATTCCAATGCACAACTTTGGCTGCACGGGCCCATGGTTGGGCGCGTCGTCGAAGATCGATGAGAGGGGCAGAAGTCAAGAACCACCTGGAAGTGACCAAATATATGTAGGAATATTGTTTAAAACTTTAAATACACAATGCATAACTTTGATGGCACCTGCCTCGTAAACCCGAAAGCACCCTTGGATAAATCTTTTATACCTTTTTATTATTTTTAATATACTTCATTAGTAATTATTAGATACCCCAAAATGAGTTTCATGAAAAAAATTCATGTGAGTCTATGTATTTTTAAATATTTACGTATATACTGATGTGTTTGTACGTGAAAAGGTATATTACAAAAAGTACGTCGCAGATGATATTTTTTCAACTAAACTCGTATTGGGGTATCTTAGAATATTTAATGAAGTATATTGAGAATAATAAAGAGATATAATTAATGCGTATATGAGGTATATTAAGGATGGGAGTACATACTCCCAAGAGTACAGAAGAGGAGTCCTATATATATACCTAGCTAGGATTCTTGGCCCACCACCTCCCACTTCGTGTCAGCGGGGCAAATGCACGTAATGATTGATACTTTGCTCATACATGCATGTCGCCATGACCTACCATAAGACGGACCAATGAATCTATTGTTTGGTCAAACGACAGTTGTTGTTGTCAATAAACCGCTTGGGCCAATAGATTGAACCATCATAAAAATCGCACGAGAGGGACCACAAAACAAGCACCTCTTGCATGCGGCCCAAAATGATGTACGTTGGGAAGGGGTGATGTGTGTTTTCAATATAGAATAATGTACAATTTAGATGTCGTGCCTACCTCTGGATACAGACAACAACCATGAAGGCAAGGTACTTAAGGATGAGATACGCAGGGTTTGATGTAGGTCGAACCTAGCAACCCGAGCATGTGGGAGGGAATCCTGACAACACATGAGCTCGACCTTTGGTTGAGCGACATGTGACTGGCCCTAACACGAACTAGGAGGAATCCATCCATGGCCAACACATACCCCTCATTATCGGTCAAAGGGAAGATATATATACACTCGGGGAGCCCATAGATATGCGTGTCGTCACAAAAAACTGCACAAGGGAGACGTGGTCAATCAGAAGACCCCGTATACACTGCATGCGGCCAGAAAATATGTATGGGTACGGTGGTGTGTGATGTGTTTAAATCCCAAATGCACAACTTCGACGGGCCACCAACAACATTACAAACCGAACACCGTACTCGACTCCAAGTCTGGTTCAATACGTACGATGTTAGTTTCCCAACTTCGAGGCAACGGCGGGGGGGACACATCTGTATATTTCTATACATCTATATCTATACACCTATATAGTGTGCGAATAACTTTCAAAGTTGATTGTTGGATGAAGCCAATCTGATGGTACAGTGATGGCAAATCCGAGCACTACTGTCCGTTGGATATCATCTACATTCCACCAGATTGTGCCACATGTACAATCTAGAAGACTCCATGCTTGAATTTAAGCATAATGCTCAAACCTCAAAACACAAGCACTTCTCCTTTCTTCTCTAGAATCTTCCATATCTTAATTGCCCAAACTTTTTTTTTCTAAATGAATTGACACTTTTTGTTTTTACCTTTACAATGCACAATTCAATGAATCTTAAAATAGATGTTTTTATAAAACTAACTGATTTTGGATGAGATGAATTATAAGAATTAAACGAACATCTACATCATGCATATATGACTCAAAACTTCAATTAGCACTGACACTGGTAGCGGGAAAACGATGGGAGAAGTGGTGGGAAACCGATGAGAGGAGTGGAGAGAAACGGTAGCCTGTTTTGAAAACCTAGTAGAGAAGGAAGCGTGAGCTAGCACGACGGATGCGCATAGTGCTTACCCATGTACTGCATGTGCTGTTGAAAGGGCTCAGTGTTGCTGTTCGATCTGGGAGCACCCAACGGTGCACATGTATGATCCGTGGGTTTTGGGTTCTGGCCAATCAGAATGCACGACTCAGATCGCGCGCGCAGCAGGGGGAGAATATCATATGGAAACCAAAATTCGGTGGAAACCAGTGAAAACCACGAGAAAAAGTTGTTTTAAAGTTCCAATTTTTTTTGAAAAAAATGCGGGATGTTAAGAGGATGATGTTTAATTGCCACACAAAATTTCGAGTTGAAACACATTATGAGATGTGAGCTATGAAAAAGACAAAATCAGCGTTCAATAGTGCCAAATTGTAATGTCACTATTCAGGTCTGAATTTGTCTTTTTCATAGATCACATCTCGTAATGTTTTTCAACTTGAAATTTTGTGTCACAATAAAACATCACCTTCTTAACATCCCACATTTTTTTATATTTTTATGAAACTTTAAAATATGGTTTCCATGAAGTTTCATTGAATATCGGCTTTCGTGAGTGAACCGTGTGCTATTTGAAAACATTTAGTGAGAAGAATCTCGGTTTTGAAATCCCCGTAAATTCAAAACTAAGCTGAACATCGTGAAACCTAGCATGGTGTCATGACATGGCACTTATATGTCGAGGAATTTTTTGTCCATCGTGGCGCAAGTTTTATTACAAGGCTCTTACAAATAGGAGCTTCTCCAAAAGAAGCCTCGTGGTTCCGATAGGGAAATTAACGCGCCCCCCTTGTGGGCAAAATGTAATCACCGCCTCTTTTCACCTTGTATTTTCTTCTACGGGCAACATGGAATGACAGGATATCCTTGTTGAAATTTAAACTTATTCAGGGTTCGTTTGGCCTTTTTATACACTAATTGAGTTCCCTAGACATTTAATGTCCATAATTCAAATCTGAACTTCAAATACATGCTCCAGTTCACCAAAATGGCTAGAAATTTATACATGTGTCCTTCGGTGCATGTTTAGGTCTCATGCCAGGAATGGGAGCGAATTACAACCGTACCTGCGTCCTGGCTTGTCCTCAAGCTTTTGTAATCTCGGTTTTTAAATCCCCATAAATCCTAAACTCATCAGAAAGTCATCAAAGGTGGCATGGTGTCACGTCATGGGACATATATGTCGTGGTAAAAATATTGTCCAATTTGGGCCAAGCTTTATTAGAAACCTCTTATAGAAACAAGAGCTTCTCTCAACGAAGCCTCGTGGTTCATATAGGGAAACGTGTTCCCCTTGTGGGCGAAACATAATCACTACCTCTTTTCGCCTTGTATTTTCTTTCACGGGCAACATGGAAGGACATGATATCCGTGCCAAAATTTAAACTTATTCAGGGTTCGTTTGGCGTTTTTATATATAAACTAATTGAGTTCCTAGGAATTTAATGTCCATAATTGAAATCTGAAGTACAAATACATGCTCCATTTCACCAAAATGGCTAGAAAAATTATACATGTGTCCTTGGGTGCATGTTTAGGTCCCATGCCAGGAATGGGAACGAATTACAACAGTACCGGTGTCCTGGCTCATCCTCAAACATTTCAAATCTCGGTTATTAAGTCCCCATAAATCCAAAACTCACCAGAAATCACCAAAGGTGGCATGGTGTCATGTCATGGCACATATATGTCGTGGTAAAAACATTGCCAATTTGGACCAAGCTTTATTGCAAACCTCTTACAAACTGGAGCCTGTCGCAAAAACCCTCGTGGTTTCGATAGGGAAACGTGTCCCGTTGTGGGCCAAACGATAATCACTCCCTCTTCTAGCCTGGTATTTTCTTCTACACGCGATACGGAACAACGAGAGATTCACGCTGAACTTTGAAATTATTCATGGTTCATTTGACCTTTTTTATTCATTAATCAAGTTTTCTAGGCAATTTAATGTCCATAATTCAAACCCGAACTACAATACATGCTCAAGTGCACCAAAATGGCTAGAAAAAAGGTACATGTTTCGTTAGGGTGCATGTTTAGGTCCCATGGAACGAATGGGAACAAATTCAACCGTCTCGCCGTCCTGGCTTGGCCCCAAACATTGCGAATCTCAGTTTTCAAATCTCTGTAAATCCAAAACTCACTAGGAAATCATGAAACTTGGCATGGTACATATAATTGTCCAATCTGGGCGAAGCTATATTAAAAGCCTCTTACAAAACCAGAGCTTGTCGCAACCCTCGTGGTTCCGGTAGGGACACATGCACCTCTTGTGGGTGAAACGATAATCACTGCCTCTTCTCGCTTTGAACTTTGTTTTCCATAGGCAACATAGAATAACTAGAGTGTCGGTCTGAAATTTGAAACTGTTCAGGGTTCGTTTGGCCATTGTATATATATTACTGATTACTAAGTTTTCTACGCATTTAACGTAGTCCGTAATTCCAATTTGAACTACAAGCACTTGCTCCAGTGAGGCAAAATGGGTGGGAAATAGTACATGTGTCATTGGGTGCATGTTTAGGTCCCATTTAAGGAATGAGAATGAATTGCAAACTTGTCGTCGTCCTAAAACATTGAGAATCTCAGTTTTTAAATCCCAGTAAATCAAAAACTCACCCAAAAAACATGATACTTGGCATGGTTTCATGGCATGGCACATATATGCCGTGGTAAAAAAATCGTCCAGTTTGAGAAGAGGCGCACACATTAGTAGCCAACGAAGTCCTTTTTGAAATAAAAAGCTGACGCGTTAATATCGCAAACAGTTGTATTACATTAACCGTGTCTACTTGTTGGCATGCGTGCAACTATTTGATTAGACGGGACAAGCGTGAGAAGTCCGCCGTGCAGGCTCGACAGGACACGTGCGAGCAGTCTGCCGCGCAGGCTCGACGAGACGCATGCATCCTGTCCACCTCGCAGGCTCGACGGGACACGTGCGAGCAGCAAGGCCGTCCATGCTCACCGGGAAGCGAGCTTTTTGACCTCCATAAACCAGCTGCCGCCGGCCTCGCTCACAACTTCTCCATTAATGGGTTAATTAAAGCACCTGGACGGAGGGTGTTTGCGTGTGATCCCATGGCAGCATTTTCTTTGTTCGTGCTTTCAACTCATATTCCTCCCTAGTTTAAATTGCCACATATGCCAACGGATAATACGACCACAAGTAAAATGGCAACGGATAATATGACGACAAATTTACAATGGCGCAGATAATAATTGTATTACATATTTCAGATATTTTAAAATGCCACATGCGGCAAGGCCTGGAAGACATAGGGGCAAGAGAAGAAGGAAATTGCAGACAACGATCTGGGTCGCTACTGTCTCTACTCGTTGATGGATCGCCGGGCGACGAAGCCGGTCAACTTGTCAACCGAGGCATCACTGATCTTGAGTAGCTTCATCAAGCCGTCGACCCGCTCCTGCTGCGTAGTGACGCTAGCGAGAATGTCGTCGTCGCCGACAAAGGACTTCAGGAACGCCAGCTTGTCACGATGGCCGACGCGGCGAATGCGCTTGTGAGAGCCCTCGCGTGCCCGTGCGAGCTCGTTCGAGGGCTCCGCGGCGCGCCGGGACATCTCTGCTGCGGCTGCGGCTTCACGGCGGGACCTCTCTAGTGCTTCCGCGGCCTTAGT
The DNA here is from genome assembly GCF_002162155.2 of Triticum dicoccoides. Lineage (NCBI taxonomy): Eukaryota > Viridiplantae > Streptophyta > Magnoliopsida > Poales > Poaceae > Triticum > Triticum dicoccoides. The sequence goes on along the minus strand of NC_041390.1, from coordinate 601,674,702 downwards.
CTTTGCTGCATGGTTATATGTCCACCCTAAACTCCTCCTATAGGTCATGGCGGAACGTCCTGATAGGAAAGACCAATTTTGTGGGTGATGAGGAGAGGAACTGTGAAGTAATTTTCGAGTGGGTAGTTTTTGTAGCCCGGTGCTAAGTGTGAAAACATATTAGTTTGATAAATGTGAACAGATTTGTAATTACTTATTGCGTTGTAATCTGCAATGTGATGAGAAACATGGTCAAAATTTATTGATGGCAGAAGGTTCACCACGTGGTTGCTCGCCGTTAAGGCGCCCGCGGTGCGCTTTGCTCTGGCGTCCCTGCGCGCGCTCTTCTCGACATTGAGGCAAATTTGCAATGGCAACGGTTAATAATTCTTAATAATTGTCTTACATATTCAGGATAATTTAAAATGCCACATGCGGTAAAGCCCAGAACACTCACGACCTACATATGCATACAATTATAATAAAATATAAGCTAAAAGGCTAAGTTGGCGGCCTTCCGACGATGGTCTTCTCCGACTCCATGATCAGCATGGCACCCTTGTGGTCGTTCACTCCAAGTGTCCCGACCCGCCTCCGCCTACGGAGCTACTGGCGCTGGGAGGCTCTTGGGGCTGCTGGGCCTCCTCCAGAAGAGCTTGATAGCATGCAATCGTGCGCATGACAACTCGGTGGAACCGCTCCATTTCCATTTCTCTGGCTGGTAGCAAATTCCGTCCATCACCTTCATCCTCAAGATATCACGTTGGCTATGTTCTACTTCGTCGGGGATGTCCACTCCGCCAAGGATGCTGTCGAGCCTGGCCACCACATCATTGGGATCGAGGTTGACACGGCCGCCGCGGGCAATGACAAAGCCGCAAGCTGCCTTTGTCTTGACTGAATCACAGAGGTCCTCCACCGATTCCTTGCGGGGCATCAGGCTCTCAATGAGCACTGGTGATGGCGGCTCTTCGGGTGGGTCATCGATCATGCCGCCAAGCAGCTCTAGATCTTTTGCACGGCTGATGGAAAACTGCTCATCACATCTCCTCTGCAATATGTCGATTGTGCTCCCAAGGACTGTCATGCCGATATCGCTGCCGATGCACCATGGTGCCTGCACCGGCTGATGAAGCTCTTGCTCCCCCACCTACTCTGGCTCATTCTCCTCGCAGAAGATGTAACGTAGGTAGGCGTCGACGTTGAAGCTTTGGTCGTTGCCTGGCATGCTTGGAATAACTAATGGTAGATGGGTGAGGACTAGATCTACGCAGTGTCATGGCGGTGCATTGCCGCCTGGGTTATATGCAGCAAGCCGTTAGCTGGTGGCGAGTAACAGGTGAGGAAAGAGGCGTGGATTTTACAATTCACCCATGTGGAGCGCGGGAAGCATCACTGGAGCGCGAGAAGACTAAGTGGAGCACACACACAACCTGAATACCGTATCCGGTGCCATGTGTTATTTATCACACAAGTTTAACATAAGGAAACGTATGTGTAACTTACTAATGATCGCACACGAGTACTCGCGGACGCATCGTGTGCGATACTCCTAGCCAGCGGAAGAAACTAGTTTGCATTTTTCAAAGTTTTTTGTACACACAGAATCACACATGAACTAACTGTATTAACCGTCCGTGTTGTAATTTCTCATCGCAAACAGTTCAGCCAATTCGGCTATTTGCCACGTATCACACAAATCTTGATAAGTTGAATCATTCCTGTTGTGTTCGCTAATGAAAAACAGTCCGTCCGAGGGAACCGTATGCCCTATATCACACGCATCTTGATCTGGCTAACCGTTTCTGTTGCACTCCCTAATAGCAAATAGTTCATCAGAGCGAACTATATGCCGTATATCGCACACACATCGATATGGTTGTCCATTTCTATTGTTCTGCATCATCGCAAACAGTTCGAATGGGTTAACCGTGTGCCCTGAATCGCACACGTAACTAAAATCTGAACCATGTTTGATGGCTCAGCCATTGCAAACGTTTTGCACCCTTTTGACAGTTTTTTACATGCCCGTTTGTGATTAATGCATCGCACACAGTTTCGTCATAGTGTCGCGTTAGCAGCATCCTGCAGTAGTGGGGCCTCATTCTAGTCATCATGGAGCTCATGTGTATTAAGGTGGGCCAGGAAGGGTTCGGTCCATGGAGCAATGACGGCCATGATTACATGGGCGGAAGGTTTCATTTTGGTGCCCGAACCCCCGATGATGTCTGAATTGCGTTCGGCACCTAGGGGTATTGAGGGAGTCCTGGATTAGGGGGGCCTTGGACAGCCGAACTATATACTTTGGCCGGACTGTTGGACTATGAAGATACAACATTAAAGACTTCGTCCCGTGTCTGGGTGGGACTCTCCATTGTGTGGATGGCAAGCTTGGTAGTTCGGATATGTGGATCTCCTCCCATGTAACCGACTCTGTTTAACCCTAGCCCCCTCCGGTGTCTATATAAACCGGAGGGTTTAGTCCGTAGGAAAACAACAATCAGAATCATAGGCTATCTTCTAGGGTTTAGCCTCTACGATCTCGTGGTAGATCAACTCTTGTAATACTCATATCATCAAGATCAATCAAGCAGGACGTAGGGTATTACCTCCATCGAGAGGGCCCAAACCAGGGTAAACATTGTGTCCCCTGCCTCCTGTTACCATCTACCTTAGACGCATAGTTTGGGACCCCCTACCCGAGATCCGCCGGTTTTGACACCGACATTGGTTCTTTCATTGAAAGTTCCACTGTGTCATCAGCATAAGGCTTGATGGCTCCCTTGATCATCGGCAACGATGCGGTCCAGGGTGAGGTTTTTCTCCCCGGACAGATCTTCATATTCGGCGGCTTTGTACTGCGGGCCAACTCGCTTGGCCATCTAGAGCAGATCAATAGCTACGCCCCTGGCCATCAGGTCAGGTTTGGAAGCTTGAACTATACTGCCGACATCCGCGGAGACTTGATCTTCGACAGGTTCGAGCCCATGTCAGGTGCGCAGCACAGTCGCGACGAGCATGACTTAGCTCTGCCGCCAGACGGTGTTCAGGAGATCACACCTGCAGCTACTCTGGCCCTCAAACCGGAGAAGATCGTGCCGTCCGAGGATGGGTGGATGGACCCCGCCATGGAGGCTGCACACCCAGCGGCGATAGAGCCGAATACTGACTTCACCTCCTGTGAGACCTGTGTTACCGGAACCATGGATTCGTCCCCGGCCACAGGCTCCGAGCCGCCTGCGTCCGTGCCTATCGAATCTGATTCGGCACCGATCATGGAGTTCACCTCCGCGGATATCTTTCAGCACTCGCCCTTGGGAGACGTGCTAAATTCATTAAGGTCTCTCTCCATGTCAGGAGGCCCTTGGCCGAACTGTGTTTGGCTCGAGTGGGAAGCGGACAACAAAGAAATTCGTCCCCCAGCCACCACCCACTTAATAGCCACTATCGATGACTTAACTGACATGCTTGATTTCGGCTCCGAAGACATCGATGCTATGGACGACGATGCAGGAGAAGAACAGGAACCACCGCCCACAAGGCGATGGACAGCCACCTCATCATATGATATATACATGGTGGACACCCCTAAAGAAAGAGATGGCAATAAGGCAATGGAGGATAATCCCCTCGAGAAGCAATCTAAGCACCGGCGTCATCGGCGCCGCTCTAAGCCCCGCCATAACAAAAGCAGCGATACCGGCACAAAAGACAATAATGCTGCAGACAGTGCCAAAGACAATCCCCTCCAGCCAGGCATAGAGCGGGAGGATGGGCAAGCTAGCCCTAAGGAACGGGCGGCAGACGGAGAATCAGAAGATGACTGAGGGAGTCCTGGATTAGGGGGTATCCGGGCAGCCGGATTTTATCCTTTGGCCGGACTGTTGGACTATGAAGATACAAGATTGAAGACTTCGTCCCGTGTCCGAATGGGACTCTACTTGGCATGGATATGTATATCTCCTCCTTTGTAACCGACCTTGTGTAACCCTAGCCCCCTCCGGTATCTATATAAACCGAAGGGTTTTAGTCCGTAGGACAACATAGAATCATACCATAGGCTAGCTTCTAGGATTTAGCCTCTCCGATCTCGTGGTAGATCAGCTCTTGTACTACTCATATTATCAAGAATAATCAAGCAGGATGTAGGGTTTTAGCTCCATCAAGAGGGCCCGAACTTGGGTAAAACATCGTGTCCCCTGCATCCTGTTACCATCCGCCTTAGACGCACAATTCAGGAATGCCTACCCGAGATCCGCTGGTTTTGACACCGACATTGGTGCTTTCATTGAGAGTTCCTCTGTGTCGTCACCGTTAGGCTTGATGGCTCCTTCGATAATCGATAGCAATGCAGTCCAGGGTGAGACTTTTCTCCCCGGACAGATCTTTGTATTTGGCGGCTTCGCACTGCGGGCCATCTCGCTTGGCCATCTGGAGTAGATCGAGAGTTGGGCCCCTGGCCACCAGGTTAGGTTTGGAAGCTTAAACTACCCGGCCGACATCCACGGAGACTTGATCTTCGACGGATTCGAGCCCTTGCCGTGTGTGCCGCGCGGTCACGATGAGCATGATTTAGCTCTACCATCGGATAGTGTTCAAGAGACCGCACCGGCGACCGCTCCGACCCTCAATTCGGATCCAATTGCGCTATGCATGGACAGGTGGATAGACCCCGCCACGGAGGCTGTATTCTCAGCGGCGATCGAGCCGAATATCGACCTTACCCTTCACGAGAGCCATGACATCGAACTGCCGGATTCTTCCCCGGCCATGGACTCCGAACCGCCTGCGCCCGTGCCTGTCAAATCTGACTGGGCGCCGATCATGGAGTTCACCTCCGCGGATATCTTTCAGCACTCGCCCTTTGGCGACATACTGGACTCATTAAGGTCTCTCTCCCTGTTAGGAGAGTCCTGGCCGAACCTGTTGGGGAACATAGTAATTTCAAAATTTTCCTACGCACACGCAAGATCATGGTGATGCATAGCAACGAGAAGGGAGAGTGTTGTCTACGTACCCTCGTAGACCTAAAGCGGAAGCGTTAGCACAACGCGGTTGATCTAGTCGTACGTCTTCATGATCCGACCGATCAAGTACAGAACGCACGACACCTTCGAGTTCTGCACACGTTCAGCCCGATGGCGTCCCTCGAACTCCGATCCAGCCGAGTGTTGAAGGAGAGTTTCGTCAGCACGATGGCGTGGTGACAATGTTGATGTTCTACCGACGCAGGGCTTCCCCTAAGCACCGCTACAGTATTATCTAGGTGGACTATGGTGGAGGGGGGCACCGCACACGGCTAAGAGACGACCAACTTGATCAACTTCTGTGTCTAGAGGTGCCCCCCTGCCCCTATATATAAAGGAGCAAGGGGGGGAGGCGGCCGGCCTAGGAGGAGGGCACGCCAAGGGGGGAGTCCGACTCCCACCGGGAGTACGGTTTCTCCTTTCCCTGTTGGAGTAGGAGAGAAGGAAAGAGGAGGAGAGGGAGAAGGAAAAGGGGGCTGCACCCCTTGTCCAATTCAGACCAGAGGGGGGGGTGCAGGCCTCCTTCCTTTTGGCCTCTCTCCTCTATCCCCGTATGGCCCAATAAGGCCCATATACTCCCCGGTGAATTCGCATAACTCTCCGGTACTCCGAAAAATACCCGAATCACTCGGAACCTTTCCGAAGTCCGAATATAGTCATCCAATATATCGATCTTTATGACTCGACCATTTCGAGACTCCTCGTCATGTCCCCGATCTCATCCGAGACTCCGAACTCCTTCGGTACATCAAAACATATAAACTCATAATATAACTGTCATCGTAGCGTTAAGCATGCGGACCCTACGGGTTCGAGAACTATGTAGACATGACCGAGACACGTCTCCGGTCAATAACCAATAGAAGAACCTGGATGCTCATATTGGCTCCTACATATTCTACGAAGATCTTTATCGGTCAGACCGCATAACAACATACGTTGTTCCCTTTGTCATCGGTATGTTACTTGCCCGAGATTCGATCATTGGTATCTCAATACCTAGTTCAATCTCGTAACCGGCAAGTCTCTTTACTCGTTCTGTAATACATCATCTTGCAACTAACTCATTAGTTGCAATGCTTGCAAGGCTTAGGTGATGTGCATTACCGAGAGGGCCCAGAGAGACACCCGAAGGGGGCCACGCCTCCCCCAGTCGGCCCAAGACAGAGCCGGCTCCCCACAGCCGGCTTGCCGCCTCCCTCGAAGGAGACGCCCCATTAAGGAGACAAGACGCGGTGAGGCTACAGCGATCGCCCGCCAGGCGGCGGCACTGTAGCCACGCCTACCTCGACGAAGCCCACGTCACCAAGATAGAGCAACAGTAACCAGCCGCCGACTAGGTCCACGACAGTGGGGCCTGCCTGTCGACCAAGGGGCCGGCTGCCGGCGGGACCCACCAGTCGGCGGCCCCCAGCAGCCGGCGCAGAAGCCGGCGAGCGCAGTCACAGACGGCTGGGCCCCGCGCCCAGTCGATTACCATTGTACCCCCGGGGCACCCATGCAAAGGGTTGGACCCCCAGCTAGTTTTAGACACCACACAAGGAGAAGAAGCAGGCTAGCCGTGCCCTTCTTCCTCCTCCCACCGAACATCTCAAGGAGCATTGTGTAGCTACTTGTCCATCTAGTGATCATGCGGAGACCCCGCAGAGCAGCAGTAGGGGTGTTATCTCCACGGAGAGCCCCGAAGCTGGGTAAGATTCGCCGGCGTGCATGTCTTCGCCTCATCCCGTTTCCAGGCACCGGCGACGTCTTACTGGCTCCCACAATGATAAGCCACCCATTGGCATATGTCGCACCTACCACCCGACAGTCTCGAGATGAAACAATGCGATGCACCAGTGTCAAAAAAGAACTTTTGTAGGAACATTGTTAACAGGAAGGTTACCCATAATCACATCTGACGAGTCCTCTGCCTGAGCTGCGTTCATCAAGTTGACCTTGGCGTGCTTGGGATTATGCTTGACCACTGCATTGCTAGCAGATCTCACAGGAGGAGGAGGAAGACGCCTCTGATTGAAGCATTTGTTGGCATAGTGACCCTTCTGCTGACACTTGTTGCACGTGACCTCCGAGAGCGGACGGTGATATGGAGCACTTGATCTTGGAGCTTGAGACGAAGTCTTGTTCTGAAAGCCTGGTTTGGTTGGGTGGGAAGATCCACTGCCACATTTTCTCTTCTGCTGATAAGGCTAACGGAACGGAGGAGGAGGCAGCCAATACTTTTGCTGCTTAGAAGCCACTTGAGTTGAGGAAGAAGGAGTTGCATCTCTGACTCACTTATTGGAAGCATCGCACATGAGTTGAGCATTGTCTTGCTTTATTTCCATATTGTAGAACTCATCGTACTTCTTCGGCTCAAAAAGGACGAGAGCTAGTTGGAGATCTTCTCTGAGGCCACCCTTGAACTGATAAATCATGCTCTTCTCGTCAGGGACGTCCTGCTTGGCGAAACAAGCGAGCCTCTGGAATAGAATGTTATACTGGTAAACAGACAAGCTGCCTTGCTTCAGGTTGCGGAATTTCTCACGCTTGCTTTCAACAACACTCTGAGGAATGTGATGAGCTTTGAAGTCTTCACAGAATTCATCCCAGGTAATCACACGGCCTCCTCTAGAATCTTTGTATTGCTGAAACCATTCTGCAGCTTGGTCTTTGAGTTGGAAGGAGGCAAACTTGACAAAGTCCTCAGGCCTGACATTGCTGCAGTCAAAATGCTTGGAGATATCCATGAGCCAATCATCAGCGTCTGAGGCCTCGACACAGTTGCTGAAGGTCTTTGCTTGGTTAGCGAGGAACTATTTGAGTGTAGCAAACTGATTTTGATTGTTGCCATGGCCATGATTCCCTTGGTTGCGCTCTTGCAAGAGCTGCATGATCAGCTGCATGTTTGCATTGGTAGCGGCCATCACAGCTTGCCATGCCTCCAGAGGTGGAGGTGGTGGTGGCGGATCAGGATTCAGAGTCGTGCACGTTGGAGGAGCCATCCTGGAGAGGGTGACATCCGTTAGCATCTTGACAAACAAATATTCAACCTGAATCAAAATGAATCAAAATTGCAACATATATTCTTCACATCCGAACAAAATGAACGAATGCATTCCAATCAAAATGGTCACATTTCCATAAATTGAGAAGCCACTAGATAGAGGTAGAAGAATAAAACAACAAGGTACGGACAAGAACAAATACTTGGTGAGGATTACCCAATCGCAAACCAAATATCCGTGGAAGAAGAACTAGAGCTACATGAATTCCCACCTATGAAACTCCCGAACCTTTCCGGTTATGCAATCAGGTGTTGGGGATACAGTGGAAGCATAATATCTCACCCAAAGCTAGCAAATCCTACATCCAGCTGTATCCGTCATTCAACACATAACCAAGAAACCTTCGGAAATCATTTACCTCAACCTTCGAAAAGCATCCGTTATACGAGTTATGGCAATACTCCCGAACTCCCGCCCCAATACTGGGTGGCGTCGAGGTTATCTCACCAACAACTGCATAAAAGAGATTTTCAATGTCGACGAAACTCAGGTATTCCAGAATCTCAACAATAAAATTGTGACGACAACACCTCGGAGCTCAACTCCTCGGGACACTGCCATAACCCCTAAATGTCAGGAGGCACCAAGAACAATGTTCTCGTCACAAAACCATTGGAACGATTCCAAGACATCCGCGTGATCCTAAATTTTTTTGGTGAAATTTGAGAAGAGAAGAGTCAATACTCTACGTCAGGATGCCTCACCAGAGAGACGAAGGGACTGAGGAGTAAGAAGAATTCCTAACTCTCTGATATACATAATCCTAAATGACTCAAAACATTTTTCTAGACTCAACAACGCCGACGATTCGATCAAGCAGGGGGCTCCTAAGGTCCGGAAAGGCTCTGATTACCAACTTGTAACGCCCTCGATGCGGCTATATGTCCCACGTGTCGAAGCACGACTTAGAGGCATAGCCGCATTGAAAGCAATGTCGCAAGTGAGGTAATCTTCACAAACAACCCATGTAATACAATAAAGGGAAAGGTACATAGTTGGCTTACACTCGCCACATCACACAAATACATAAATAACATTACATTCATCCAAATACACTCAAGGTCCGACTACGGAACCAAAATGAAGATAAGACCCCAAATGCAACATAGTCCCCGATCGCCCCAACTGGGCACCACTACTAATCATCTAGGAAAGACACGTAGTAAAGACGAGAGCCTTCATCGAACTCCCACTTGAGCTCGGTCATATCATCTGGAGCGGTATCATCGGTCCCTGCATCTGGTTTTGGAAGTAATCTGTGAGTCACGGGGAATCAGCAATCTCACATCCTCGCGATCAAGACTATTTAAGCTTATAGGTAAGATAAGGTATGATGTGGAGCTGCAGCAAGTGACTAGCATATATGGTGGCTAAACATACGCAAATGAGAGCGAGAAGAGAAGGCAAAAGCACGGTCAAACAACTATGATCAAGAAGTGATCCTAGAACAACCTACGTCAAGCATTACTCCAACATCGTGTTCACTTCCTGGACTCTGCCGAGAAGAGACCGTCACGGTTACACATGCAGTTGGTGCATTTTAATTAAGTTAAACTTTAGGTTTTGTACAACCGGACATTAACAGATTCCCATCTGCTCAAAACCGCGAGCACGACTTTCGAAAGTTCAAATCCCTGCAGGGGAGTCCCAACTTAGCCCATCACAAGCTCTCACGGTCAATGAAGGATATTCCTTCTCCCAAGACATTCCGATCAGACTCGGCATCCCGGTTACAAGACATCTCGATAATGGTAAAACAAGTCCAGCAACACCACCCGAATGTGCCGACAAATCCCGATAGGAGCTGCACATATCTCGTTCTCAGGGCACACCGGATTGTCCAAACTTCCGGTAGGCCAGCCCAGAGCTGCCCCTAGTGGCCACCGGCGGCTGACAAGGTGGACCAACACTCAGAGGAGCACTGGCCCGGGGGGTTTAATAAAGATGACCCTTGGGCTCCGGAAACCCAAGGGAAAAAGATGCTAGGGGGCGAATGGTAAAACCAAGATTGGGCATTGCTGGAGGAGTTTTATTCAAGGCGAACTGGCAAGGGGTTCCCATTATAACCCAACCGTGTAAGGAACACAAAATCCGGGAACATAACACCGATATGACGGAAACTAGGGTGGCAAGAGTGGAACAAAACAGGAGGCATAAGGCCGAGCCTTCCACCCTTTACCAAGTATATAGATGCATTTAGATAAACAAGATAATATGGTGATATCCCAACAATAAACATGTTCCAACAAGGAACGGTCTCCAATCTTCACCTACAACTAGCAACGCTATAAGAGGGGCTTAGCAAAGCGGTAACATAGCCAAACAACGGTTTGCTAGGGCATGGTGGGTTAGAGGTTTGACATGGCAATATGGGAGGCATGATAAGTAAGTGGTAGGTATCGTAGCATAGGCATAGCAAAAGAGCGAGCATCTAGCAAGCAAAGATAGAAGTGATTTCAAGGGTATGGTCATCTTGCCTGCAAAGTTTTCTGAGTTGACTTGATCCTCGTAAGCGTACTCAATGGTCTCCTCATTCACGTACTCGTCTCCCGGCTCTACCCAAACAAGAACAACAAGCAAAAGGTAACACAATCAACCACGTGCAATGCTCAAGCAACATGATGCAAACATGGTATCATATGCGGAATGCGATATGTGATGCATAGGCATGATTTGGAAAGGAATGATTGAACCTGGCCTCAACTTAGAAAACCAAGAGTTCCACTGGAAAGGGGAGTTGATTTCGTTCGAAATCGATATAAAGATCACCGGAATCGGATGCACGGTTTGGAAATGGCAAGCAAAACAAATATGGCACCGGTCTGCGATAAACAGCAAGTAGCCTTCTAAATGCATCAAGATAAATAAGCTACTGCAACCAAACATGACAACAAAATACATGGAAGGGATCCACTCATGATGCTTGACAAAAGATGAACACTGAGCTACGGCTAATTCACTCAATAACAGGTTCAAACACGCATGGCAAAAGTGCAAAAGATAACAGGTTTCAGACTTAGTGAAATTAACAGCATGTCAGGAATTTAACATCAGGAAGCAATGTTCGGAGCACGATAACTACATGCTACAGGAACATAACATGGCCAAGCAAGGCATGGCATGAAGCTACTCAAAGCATATAACAAAAGTCCCTTAGTGACGATAAGACAAAAGGGATCAGAAAATACAATTGCATGCATGTGAACATAGCAAAAACATAAACAGATTCAGACTTAGCGAAAAACTAGAGCATGGCAAAACAGATAACGAGTAGGCATGTTTACGAGCTCAAGGCACTCACTACGAGGCATTGAATGACAAAGTAAGCATACACCCAGCAAATAGACATGGCATAGAAGCTAGAAATGGCAAGAACAACATCATAGCATGCACGGATCAACTACAACAAGCTCGGCCAAATTGCTAAACATGTTAGCAATCTGCCAGGAACATTTTATAGCAAAAGTAGAGCTCGATTGACTCAATCTAGGTTGCTCCATAATTGCAAACAAAGACATGGATGGATAGAGCACAACATTTTCTACAAAACATCCTTACTGATCATGCTCAAAAGAGGCACGGATCACTAGGAAACAACATGAACATATGACATAAAAAATAATGACAGGGCAAGGACTTAGTGAAATTCTAAGTCCCTGAAATCAGCATCATCGAGTAAGCTACTTTGAATGCTTGTGCTAGTCACCACAAAGATCACAAGAATATATGGCATACACCCCTATAAAGATGGCATGGCTTTCTTCAAAAGACATATAGAGCTCAGGATCATATGATGCACACATTAATTATGGCAAAGATGAAAAAAGTGCATTTGCTGAAACAGATCTGAAACTATCATCACATAGCCCTCTTCCAACAGCATTTCGGGCATCAAGAATAGCTCAAATAAAAATGATGCAATGAGATGAAATGATGCACTCGTCGAGACGAACATTTTGATATGCTACACGCAAGAATCGGAGCCACGAATGCAGAGTTATGGCATGTGGAAGAATGCAAAAATGCTAGGGTTTAGGGACGAAAAAGTCAACCCAAACGAGTCCAGATCTGGATCTGGTGTGCACGCGGCCCGAGGATGGCCGGAGATCGCTATAGCTGCCGGAATTACTATTCACCAGTGATGAAGCTCGAGGCGGCCGGAGGTGGCGACGTCGGCGGCCAGCGGGGTCGGCGAGGTCGTCGACCAGTGTGGTTCCGGCAAGACGGCGGGGAGGAGGTCGGCGGCAGGGCTCGGCCAGAGCAGCGGGACGGCGGGCAGTGTTGGAGGCGGAGGCTGGTGCGGTGGCGCAAGCTCGCCGGCGAGCAGGCGGCGGAGCACGGTGCTCCGGCGGATCGGGGCGGCGCGAAGGAAGAGGAAGGCGCAGGGCGCGCGGCGCACCTTCGGGCCGGGGAGGGCCGGTGGTGGACTTGCCCGGGCCGGCGGCGGGAGGAGGCCGGTGCAGTCACGTGTCGAGCCCTCAGTGGTGCGGGGCGGTGTCCGGCGCAGAAACGGACATGTCTGGCGCGCTGCGGGGAAGAAAGGCTAGGGTTAGGGGAAGGAGACCTGGGATTTCGAGGAGGGGATCTATTTATAGAGGTAGAGGGAGCTAGGAAGCTCCAAATGAGGTGCGGTTTGCGGCCACGCGATCGTGATCGAACGGTCTAGGTGATGGAGGAGGTTTAGGTGGGTTTTGGGGCCACTTTGGAGGGGTGTTGGGCTGAAACACACACGATGCCTTTTTGGTCCCTCGGTTAACCGTTGGAGTATCAAATGAAGTCCAAATGGCAAGAAACTTGACAGGCGGTCTACCGGTAGTAAACCAAGGCCGCATGACAAGTCTCGGTCCAATCCGAAAACGCTTAACCCCCGCACACGAAAAGAGGTAGAAAGGGACATATGAGCGCCGGAGTGCAAAACGGACAACGGGGGAAATGCTCGAATGCATAAGACGAACACGTATGCAAATGCAATGCACATGATGACATGATATGAGATGCATGACAAAGGCAAAACACACGGAGAGAAAAACCCGACAATGAGGAAATAACATAACTTAGTGCCGGAAAACGGCAAGAGTCGGAATACAAATAAGGTAAATTACATCCGGGGTGTTACAATTTCACTGTCACTGGAACAATTTTGTTATGGAGGACCAAAATTGAAATGGACTATAAAAAGTTTGAGGCCCAAAAAAGAAATGAATTGTAGAAGGCCATGTCCTAGAAAATAAAAAGGCCAAATTCTTGGTCTCAGCCCATGTAGTTGACACAAATTGCTAGAAAATAATAATTAATGGGCTTGGCCCATATAGACACCGAACTGGACCGGGCTCATTCTAAGTAACGACCTTTTCAATTGGTCACAATTTTGCCACGTTAGATTGCCACGTCGGATCTGACGTGGCCTGGGCAGATAGCCAGTGACCAAAACAAAAGGTCATGGGTTCAACGACCTTCTGTTTTGGTCGTAAATGTCTACGACCTTCTCACAGAGAAGGTCGTTAATTTCAGTTTACGACCGCCAGCTTTTGACCTTCTGTTTTGGTCACAAAAAGGTCACAAATGAAAAAAAGACCTTTCACTGACCAATAGTCAAGGTCACAAGTTGACATATTTCTTGTAGTGCACCATGGTAATACTCCACGCTGGAAGGACTAAGCGGTAGACATGGACTTACATCCGTAAAAACCTCAGAGCGCGCCATGCCAGTGGTGACTACGAGGGAAGCCAGCCAAAACGGTGGTCTAGCCACTGTTGTCGTCGGCATCGCTGCCCCGACCATCTCTGGCCTCGCCATTAATGTCCAGCAGCTCCCCCTCATCATCGTCTTCCCTCTGGACCGCTGCCCCCCTTCATTTTCTTCTTCGGCGAGCCGTGCCAACGACCGGAATAGTGTGCTCCTGTGCATCGTTATCTTCCTCCCTGATGTCTTCTTCCTCCGTTCGTCTGCACGCCTTCCTCATCTCCATGACTCTCTGGCACTCGTGTTGATCCTCCTCGTCACCTTCCCGCCGCTCCCGTGAGCTCTGGCCGCACCTGCCGACGCTGCACCCCCGCCGGCGCACGGACACGTCGCATGCCACGTGCCACCTCGCCCCCCCTTCCCGAGCTCTCCCGCGGCTATAAGTAGAGCCCTCGAGCTCTTCCGCAGCCACAACGCCTCTCATAGCCTCCTCACTCGCCTCGGAGGTCCACATCCCCCTACATGGCCAAATGGCCGCCGCCTCGGTTTGCTCAAATTCGAGCAATGGCGGGCGTGCCTCCCCGGAGTCCGTAGACCGTTCCCACTCCCTCCCCTTGCCGCCGGAGTGCCCTATGGCCTCGCCCCTAGAGCCACTACCGCCGCCACGGGGGCTCTCTGTCGCCTTGCTCGCCACGGCCAAACCCCTCCCAGGTGCTCTCTTCACTGCGGGATGGACGCGACACCTCCTCCCGAGCCCACCGGTGGTCCCAGCTCCACCGGGGACGGCCGAAGTTGGCTGGGCAAGTCGCCGGAGCTCGCCTCTATTCCGCCGCGGGCGCCCATGCTATGGCCGTTGCGGCCTCTCCCCGATGCCCGTAGCGCCTTGCTTGGGTGCGGAGCTCCGTTCCGCATCTGCCGTTGGCCGGAGCTCGGCCGATGACGGCCTGAGTCGCCGGAGCGCGCCCGTGCTCGCGCGACCCCGGGTTCCTCTGCTCTTCACGTCGGGAGCTGGAAGAAGAGAAGGAAGGAGGAGAGAGAAGCCCCGCGGGACCCACACGCCATCGACCCAGAGGCCGGCCCCACCCTTGCCACGCTGGATAAGTGGAGTTGTAATCCGATGGATTACGTCTTCGCTTAAGGAAAGCGTATTCTGCCTCTTCTTCGGCCGGGAATACGTTTCCCTTTATGGAAAAACATACTTTCAGAAAAGACATGTTCTGCTTAAACTACCAGGGACCTCTTTGTAGAAGTATTTTTACAGACTAGTCCCTGAACTTTAAACGTCCGTATCTTTTTACCCGTAACTCCGAATCAGGTGATTTTTACAGACTTCCATTCTTTCCATTGGTATCACTAGCACACATGCCCGTGTGTTGCAATGGGATAATAAAATTACATGCCCCTAGCTCAATATAAGAATGGATCAAGATCCTCACATGACCGTATTCTCTAGTTCAGCATGGCACCCTTTAATTAGAGCCAAACTAGTAGATTCTATTGTATTGGCACGTGCCCACAATTTCTTTGAATTACAATTAACCTGCATATTCTTTTTTATTGGCATATGGAAGCTATCATCGTTAATAATTTATGGCGCCCCTTATTCTGAACAAGCCAACTTAGCTCGACGTGTCAGATGCGGAGCAGGCCCAGGATGGGAGTGATCGAGCTCACGACCTTAAAGACCCGACCACATGTTGCTAGCCACAAAAACAAACATGTCCTGCTAACCAATGGTCAGCATGAACATTAAAGAATATAATGCAACGTCCGCTTCAAAACATTTTTATTTATTTTTTAATCTTTTCAGACATTGATTACTACCAACTGCCAAATATACTTGGCAACATGAACAGTTTTCCAAATTACGAACATTTTTCTGAAAATTCCGTACATTTTAAAAAACACTAACAAAATTTTGAACGGAACATTTGTTGAAACTCACAAACATTTCTTAAAAGCATGAAGGTTTTATAAATATGATATTTTTTAATTTGTTTACAATTTTGGAAAATGGGACCATATTTTGAACATATAGAAGAAATTTAGAAAATGTGTCTTTTAATGCAAAAAACATTTTCAACTTTTCAACATATCACTAAAATAAGAATATTTTTAAAATTTGTAACATATTTTAAATCTTCAACAAATTCGGTAAAAACACAAATATTTTTTTCAAAAAATTGAGTAATTTTTAAAATTTAGAATTGTAAATAGTTTTTATAATGAACAAAATTTTGGAATTCATAACATGAATTACCTAATATAATTGGCAACGTGAAAAATCTTCCAAATTACGAACAATTTTTTTGAAAATTCCATAGATTTTAAGACAAAGATAGATCAAAAAATTTGAACGGAACATTTCCAGAAATTCACATAAATTTCTTAAA
Source organism: Triticum dicoccoides (assembly GCF_002162155.2). Classification (NCBI taxonomy): domain Eukaryota; kingdom Viridiplantae; phylum Streptophyta; class Magnoliopsida; order Poales; family Poaceae; genus Triticum; species Triticum dicoccoides. Next base: position 601,658,573 of record NC_041390.1, on the reverse strand, counting down.
ACATGAACCTTTACAAAAAAATACGATTATTTTTTAAATTGTGAACAACTTTTGAAAATGGGAATATGTTTTTAAAATTCGGAAGAATATTGAAAAATGCGTTTTTTCAATGCAAATATTTTTTTTCAATTTTTGCACATATCGCTAACCCAAAATATTTTTCAAATTTGGAACATTTGTCAAATGATTTTTTCAAATCTTGTTTCTTAAATAAGAACATTTTTTAGAAGAATGGAAGTATTTTTTAAATTTGGAGCAATTATTGGCATGACAAAAGAAATCCAAACATTTTTTAGAATTGGTACACATTTTTTTAATTCTCAACATTTTACGAAATTTTGAATAAAAATTGAAATTGCATACATTTTTTGGAAATTTTGAATTTCGGAAAATAGTGAAAAGTAGACATAGAATGGGGAAAATAAAAAAGAACATGAACTCTTGGGCGCCCTGCGCGTAACTGAACTATTTGTCGCATTGTGCGGGAACTATGATTTTTTATTGCTGTGCGGGCAGGGAAAGCTGGGCTGACTTTACTGGGCCCTAGCTCGCGTGGCCCACGCATGTAATTCTGCAGAAATCGTTTTTCCTTTGCTAACAGGCGATGAAAAAAGTTTAGTACCACCTCAGATAGGAAAAAAATCTTTTAATGGTGAACGGATGAAAAAATTGGGGAAACACACCTTGCTTTATTAGTAGGTATAGATTTTCATTATGTTTTCACACAGTGAAAATGACCATTTTGCCCTTGACCGTAAACAGCCTCCTCCGAGAGAGATCTGTTTCTGGCAAATCTTTCCGCGATCGTTTCCACTTCTTCCCGGAGTATTTGTCGACTCCCAGGCAATCCAACCTCTTATCATGAGCCCCGAACTTGCATGTTGACTTTGCTTGCACCTTGTGTGTGTAGTTGCAGTTGTTTCATATCGTTTTCATTTGCAGTTATTCCGTTTTGCTGCCTTGCATGCTTGTGTTTTCATGATATCTTTTGCCATGCTAATTAGAATGTTATTATTAATAATGCCATGTCACTACTCTACTTTATTTACATGTCATCATTATAAAATGATATGAGGATTGTAATGCACCATTGATATGCTATTTTCATGTTCTTTATGTTATAGTTGTGCACTTGAGGAGTTCGATATTTTGTCATGCATTTGTATGCTGCATGCTCATTGTTGCATCCATATTAAATATGCTCATGATGATGGAGAAGGAAATAAAATGAATTAATGATAACAAACCTCCTCCGTCATTGATGGGATCGAGTCATAGTGCCGCCAAATCGAACTTTTTTAGTGCAGCCACATTTGCCTTTGTGGGAAGGCCTTAATGTGAGCTATTGTCGTGACCTCTCGTCGGTGCCTCCAACTAGGGAAGGTTATGGGCGTGCTTACCCTGATCAGGTAGGCAGACATAACCTTGTGTGTTCGTTGATGAGATTATGGTACCGAGTCCCCGAGTGGGAGTGTCCCCGAGTGGGAGTGTTTTGACCACGACGGTGGTCGGGGTGTCTTTGGTAGACACTTGGCCAGCCAGGACCTGCCCGTTGGGGATTTGGGTCGGAGTGGCCGGGAGAGTGTCATGGCAGTAGATCGGTTTTGTCGGAACGCCGTTGGTCCACCCGAATGGGAGTGCGAGGCCATGGGTTCCGTGGTGTGGGTATAGTGTGCTACCTCTTCAGAGTGTGTATAAAGTCTATCGATAGCAACAGGTCGTAGTAGGTCCCACTATCAGGTCTTGGTCGAAATGGAGGATAAACCAAAATAATTAAGTTGGTAAAGAAATATGTGATAACAAAAATATGGTGACTTGGACTATGAGATAGTCATGAGAAGCCACGGTGATGTTTTGGTGGTGATCACCGAAAGGATCACGAGTTATTCTGGTCATGGTTGTGATCGCCGGAAAGATCACTGTTCGGTTGCGAGGCAACCCGTTGATAAGAGAGTCCGAGGGACTCGGTGTACATGTTTGGTTACATTGCATGAGCAATATACCATTATTTGCATTTAAAGAACCATGATAGAACAGAAGATGATTGCATAAAGTTAATATGCTATGTCTGCATTGGATATTATTGGTAGGGTATTTTCAGCATAGTTTCATGATGCCATGCCATGCTTTGATTTATATGTTAAAATATGCCATGATTGAGATGATATGCTATGTTTTGCCTTTTCCATGTTAGAAGCATGTTTTGATATGCCATGTTATTGTCATGCTAGCAGATGCTATGATTTTTTTCATGCTTAGTTGATTTTTATCATGCCATGTTTAGTAATTAATATAAGGTAGGTCGTTGCTTGTTTGGATGCTATGTATTTAGTTGTCTTGCAAGTACATTCAATGTATTGACCTCGCGTGTCATGCCAGTTTTGTAGGTCTTACCCGTACTGTTCGATTGATCCGTCGTGCTAGGCCATAACCTTGCCAGTCCTGTGAGTTATGGAGCCCAGCCAGAGTTGTTATACTGCCAAACCAAGACTTCCGCCGCCATTCAATCAGGCTTCCGCCGCCATTCAATCAGACTTGCGCTGTCATTTAATAGTCTTAGGGCTATGCAAGATAATTGTATTCATCAATGATGTAATCTCATATACATATATTTTATGAATATTCTTGTACGTGGAATGTTGTATTATGGACCTGTCGTGCGTCAGGTGTTATCCTGGGCTGGCGTGCGAAGGCCCCCTGCTCCATGCGGATCGGGGTGCCATAATAGAAAAGTGTATTAGTAACTAGAAGTTATTAGGTAGGAATATAATAAGAAAAGGGAATAACAATTGGTTGCTGAAATACTACACAATTCGTTTGACATTGCGAGGTAAGTCAACATATGGAGATAGTTGAAAAGAAAACTTACTTCGAACAAAGTCTAGATGGATGCTTTTGTCGGGGAAGTTTGCATATATCTCATGACCAGGCCCTTTTTTGTGTAGTGCAATTTCAGTGCCAGCTTTCAGTACATAAAACATTGCAATTTCATTCCAAAATCCAGTGCCAAAATAGGTGTCACCATGTTCAAAGTCTTGCAGTAGCAACGATTATAAATCCATGGTTTGTGTGCAGTATGGCATCCATGGAGCCTTGATGTATGTAAAGGGAAAAATTGTGCACTACATAATATGTTGCATAGCGAGGGATGTTCTGCAGAAAATGGTAGGATTGTAAAGAAAATATGGTAACATGCAAATATGGGCCCAAATTGAAAGAACTGTACAACAGTTGAAATCGAAGGATAAAAATCTATAATTAAATAGATAGGGTAAACATGATGTCATGGAAAAATGAGAGTAATCGAAATAACAATACATCATTAGTTTGCCTAATATAGAAAGAACAGGGGGGAAATCCCCTTTGACGTATATGGTGCATGTGGCACCTTTTATCCAAATGTAGCAATATTTAGAATATGTTCAGGAAATTAGGCCAGGCCAACCGATTTAGGATGAGATTGAACATACTGCGCGTGCTCAAGTTATCTGGTACGGAGAGATGGAATATCTGGCGGCGGTCGCAAAGTCCTGGAGTGTCAGCGCACTGTACATTCTATGAATGAAAGAAAACCCTCAAATCAGCTCGAATAAAAATGAATTCACGATGATTTCCGCCGGGTGATTAAAGGAGGCGGATGAACTAGGATAAGAGATGAGATAATATCTCGTTAAACTAGTTACCTTGTCATCCATGAGAAAGAACCCTCAATACGGCAGATTCCCCAAGCGAGTGGAGCCGGGTCGACCACGAGCAGCGTTGAGAAAGTCGATGGCGATAGGCGGCGGCAAGTAGAAGTGGTGAAATGCGGTGCGATTTGCCGGTAGCCTGGCGGCGGCAGGTGTCGAGCTAAGTGTTTACCGCCGCGATAGGCGATGCCATGGCATAGACCCGGAGGAGCTTGTGCAGGTGTGAATGGGGAACGTACCGGAGGGGCCGAGGGGGTGGCGGGCAGGGTGGGGTTTTTTGTGACGTGGGGACGGTGAGGGTTTTCTTTTTTTTGAATTGGGTGGTGAGGTTTTTCTGTCCCCCAAAGAATTTTGGGGGCGATGGTGTGCTAGAGCGAACCATGTGTGATTGACGCAGCAGGTAAAATGGAAGTCATTGCACACGGTTCCAATGTTGGGAACCGTGTGTGATTGAGTACTAGCTCCGTCCTGGTTTATTGGTCCACCGTTGTAATTTTTACCAAAATTTGATGAAATATTTAACATACTCAGACATAGAAAATAAGCGTACACGTAGATAAGCATAGTTCAACCATAAGTAGTACATAGTTCAACAGTATTAAGCATACTCAAGCGTACATATATAGTTTCATCCATCCCACATCTCATCTCACAGGTCGGCATGATCCTGAAGCTTCTCGAAGTACTCGGCAGACGCGCCGTGCGCCACCCTGTGAGAATACTTCTGCTTGAAGGAGCCAACGGCCCGTCCTCTCGCATGCGCCAAAACACTTAGATACGCGGCATGAAGCTTCTGGTTGCAAAATGGGCATCCATAGCTGCCATTCCAGGTCCATATACGCATGTTATGCATTCCTTCATAAAGCTCCCACGGGATTTGCCTGTTGTACCAACTCTAGACATCTTGATCCTCGCTGTCCACATCGTCAGACAGCACCTATACAAATAATAAAACAAATTTGGCATCAAATTAATGATTACATGTCGTGAAATAGGATTAGGAATTTATGGCTATTTATTTATACATATTTAGAGATTATGGTTCGATTTTTAAGCGCAATCGTCTATGTACAGACCAATCTTAAAGAAAATAATGGCACAAACATATGTAGGTCATTGAAAATCAATTTTCAAACATTGACTGGAATTATTAGCATGAACACTAACCCTAGTCGGATTACTAGACGAAATCATTTGCAGAGATGAAACATCTAATCACTTATCACCTGTACCATTCAAACAATCAATACACTACGCGGATCTAACAAAACTTACTCAGATTTCATGGATTGGGAGAACATAACCATAGGATTTCTATTACAAAAAGGGGGACAGGAGTAACCAGAGAAACCATGTGATCTATTTTACACATAAATGGGTATAGATGACTAACCAGTTGTCCGTCGTCGTCGAAGTGGTCGTTGGAGTCGGTGTGCAACTCCGCCTCCGGCTGTGGAAGCTCCACGTCGTCGATGACGTCAGGGTGCAGCGATAACTCGCCGGCGGTGACGACAACCTCTGTCTCCATCTCCACGCCATGCTCCGGTGCTTTAGCAGCCCCGGCGTCGCCACTCTCTCCGGTGAGGCGCTTCTACGGCATCCTCATACACTGACGGCTTTGAGGACTGAGAGCGACGTCAAGGATGCAAGTGGAGGGAGAGGATTGTGTGTGCGTAGCGAGGATGGGCGGTGCGGCCGCTCGGGTGCGCCATTAATATGGAGTAGTGGAAGTTGTGGGAGAGAGGCGGGCGATGGTCAAACTGATGGCTCGCCTCCCGGTGAGCCTGTGCACCGGACTGCTGGGATGCCTACCGAAGTCCCGGCCCCCTGTGTGCAGCGGCTCGTCGCTGCTTGTTCGGGCGCTGACTGGTCAAGGGCAGGGGCAGATCTGGGGCTCCCTTCCCAGATCCAGCCGGTGTTGGCTGGGGCGCGAGGTGGGGTCAACCGATGGTTTCTATGGGCGGTGGTGGTGGGCGGCAGGTTTGGTCGGGTACGCGTGATCTGGGCGCCGGCCGCGGCAGCGTCGGAAGGGTGGTCATGGTGAAGCGGCACACGGTGGTGGTGGCCTGGTGCTTGTCTGGCTGTGTAGTTAGGGCGTCCAGGTCCAGCGCTATCCAGATCTAGCATCCTCGGCCGCTGGGTTGGCATGGACTCTGCTCCTGCCGATGAGCTACATGCGTGGGGGTGTCTCCGTCCGGTGGCGTGGTGGAGGCTCGCTGCTGGCTGCATGGCGGTGCGTGGCTGAGAGATGGAGGTTGCTGCCGGTGGCGGTGCTTGGTGGGGGCGCTCATGGCGCCCAGTGCATCCTGTGGCTGCTGGTGCTGCCATGAGGCGGGCGATGGTGTAGTGTGCCTTGAATAATCTGTCCACAGGGTGCGTGAATGCTCAACTCAGCGAAAGCCATGCTCTGTTCAGAGCCAACGACGGTGAAGCCCGTGGGCGTCACTACCCTTCCTGGAGGCGTCGTCAAAATGTTGATTTCACCACCCTTTGCTCGACATCAGAGGAAACTCTTCTTCCAGGTCTACCTGGAACCGATGATGGCGGCACTACCGAGTGTTGCACCCCTTCTTGAAGGTATCATCGAGAAGTTGGCTAGGTTGTTTTGTTGGTTAGCTGCAAGCAATGGGATTGTCGGTGGTGGTGGTGTGAATGGTTTGGGGTCAACGTGGTGCGTGTCGGGCTCTGGCAACAACACTCCTCTGTGCTGTGGAGCAGCCATCTCTACCCCGTATGTATGTCCTTGGTGGTGTTCTGTAGGGGTTCGGCGGCAGTGCCTTTGTGGCGTCCCTCTTGTTGTGCAAGCTCAAGACCCTCTCATGGCTGCCATTGTGTTGCAGTGAGCTTCGTGCTCTTGTTGTTGTCTCGGTCATCTTTGCTCAATGACGTGCAAGAAGCCTCCCCAACTTGCTAATGGTCCCGAACTTCACTGGCGGAGCTCGTAGTCAACGTTCGTGCTTGGGCCTCGTTGACTGTGGTGCTCCTGTGTTGCGTGTGGGTTCGGTATGCACACCAGTGTAGTGAGTTAGGTTCCTTGCAAAGTCTTGGTATTGTGTCCCTCGACATCACCCCACAACTACTTGTGTCTTTTATGCTATTGTTCTTGTTAGTCTACTATCTATGTCTTGCCTTTGGTGGGCGCCCTACTCTTCTCATCTTCTTGTAACCTTGTTACTTGTACGGTTTTTGGCCCGGTTTATGTTATAAACGGGGCCAATTTGTTTAGGTTTTCGATCTAGTTTCCCTTATAAACCGGATCACTCTCTGGCATAATGGCCACTTTGAGTAATATATTCAGGTGGAGGGACTCCTCCCCCGATGATTCTCAAAAAAAAAAGATTGTTGAGTTGTAGTGCATGGGCAAAGTAGGGCATGGGCAATCATCATCGTTGTCTGCCGTTTCCACAATATGGATGTAATCACTTGCAGACCATTCACGAGAAAAGCCCTTCAAATGACTGAATGGACGGGTGGCTCAGCCATCGTTCCTCAAAAGTGCGTGTGCCTGGGAGCTTGAATGACGTGCGCAATAGTATGGCTCGACTCGGGAACCGCAAGTCAGAACTCCCAAGTAATAACACAACGGGGCAACTGACCTACAAAGCCACCTCCCAAAGGCTATTTTTGGCTCATGTTTTAGTTTCCATTTGTTCATTCACATCTGATTTATATTGTGCCCATGTGTATTATTATTCATGCAAATGGCCTTTGGGGATGATTTATAGAACAAACATGTGTTAGACGTGCTGCCCATAGGGTTGCTTAACTTCCTGGCTTCAGTTTCAAATAGTTCGCTTAACATCCGGTCTGCAGTTGGTCTCTGCACCAATTGGCGTAATGGGTCATCTAGTGATGATAAATTATGGAGCAAATAAAAGGCTTGCACACTTATGCTTCTAATTTGGTTCATGTTGGATTGACGCAACTAAAAGTTACCTGAAAATGTGACAAAACTGAACCATAACTCATCTTTGTGTGATCATTACAACTAGAATAAACCAAAACGGGGAATTAATTTGTCCAGACCCTAAACTATTTCCCTCTTTTTCAAAACCGTAAATCCAAATTTTGTACAAAATAATAAAACTTTTCATATCAAAAATTTATTCACAAGATTATTTTTCATATGCTCAAATATTATATTATACCTTATCTCACATAAAAATAAATATCTAGAAATTTTTTGAGAAATTTAATTTATATCTTTTTACAACTCGTAGAAAATATGATAATATTATCACAGCGAACGGGACTGTAGCCTAGTGGTTGCATTGACCTTAGTATAGCACCCCAGATCCTCGGTTCAACTCGCGGTGGGAGCAGATTAAACATGCCTGGGCAAAGATTTCTGGAATAAAGACCGTGGGTTGTTGATCTACACTAAATTGTCAAAAAATGATAATATTATCTCATGTATATAGTTTATCCCAAAATTCTTCCAAAATTGTCCAAGCTTTATAATGGAATTCAAAACCTTCTTTAGCGAGGATCTCACACTAGTGGCTCGTCAGGCTCTCAAGGGTGCCCGCCACTACTACAACCGCATGGGTAGCGGGCGCCCGCCCGCCAATGATCATGTACTAGCTGTCACGGGCGGCAACGCTCGCCCACCACTATTATGGTTCTTACATGTGGTGGTCGTGGAATCGCTCCTGCCATAGTAGTATTATTCCAGCGAAAAATAAAAAGAACAGTCATGACAGCGTTCTTATGTGACGTCGCAACTTTTGACAGTTTAGCAATAATATGAGTATTGTAAGGACTTAAATAGCACACTTCAAATAACTCTCATATTAGCGCATACACAGTACAATACAATAAGTGCATACAATATATGCATATTCAATAAAATGCTAACTAGTACTGTAAACTAATATAAGAGTGTTTAGATAAAGTAGTGTGTATATGTGTGTGTGTGTGTGTCTATATATATATATATATATATATATATATATATATATATATATATACACGGTCTATTCTGCTAATATTAGTAGAATAACTATTCTGCACACCACTTCAGCACTGCACGCTCAACATAAGCGCAATGCATCATTTTGACGACGAGCACTGCAATAGAGACTAGTGAACTTCTCGTCGGAAAAAACTGCACGCGTTATTTTTTCGGTACTGTTTTCGCTCTAATTTTTTAACCGTTTATCGGAATGAGGCGTGTAATATACCATTGAAAAGCTATGGATTAGGCGCAACTTCGACATGTTGAACACTTTTCGAGATTCCACACGGTTTAAGAGCAGTTTTGAAAATAGTGCGGCGGATGACGAGTGGCAGCGAGCGTTTTTTCGTGTTTTTTTTCTAAACCGCTTGTTTGAATGAAGCAAATGATACGTCGTTGGATATATATTGTCGAGGCGCATCTTTTTCATATATAAATCTTTCTCTAATTCATTACGGTTTAAGAGTAGTTTCAAATTTACTAAATCGCGGAACTCTGTTTTTCAAATTTTTTGTAATTTTCGGTACTGTTTTTGCTCCAGTTTTCTAACCATTTGTCGAAACGAGACATATGATACGCCGTTGGAAAGCTACGGACAAGGCGCAACTTTCATGTGTTGAAATGGTTTTGAGATTCCTTACGGATTTTAGTTAATTTTGAAAATCGTGCGGCTGACTTCGAGAGGCAGCGGTTGTTTTTTTGCGAAATTTTTACGAACGGCTGGTCAGAATAATTAAAATCATACGCTGTTGGAAAGATATCGATGAGACGCAACTTTTTCATGTAGAACACTCTCTCTAATACCTTACGGTTTAAGAGCAGTTTCGATTTTACCGAAAAGCGGACACTCTGTTCTTCGCGAGACCAAAATCGTCATATTTACTACATCGGACAGAAGAACGCACTGCTTCAGACGAAATACCGCACTTCATTAGATGGTCAACGGCACTGCATGGTTTCTTTTTGTTTGGACGTAATTTTTCTCAGACGGGGAAACAAGAAGGCACTGCTTCAGACGGAATACCGCACGTCATTAGATGGGCAAGTGCACTGCATGGTTTTTTTTGTGGGACGTAAATTTTTCCAAACGTGGTGGAGTGCACTTCGTGTCGAGCATTGGTACTGCAGGGACGAGGTGAGTGCACTGCATCAATTTTTCTTTTTCCAATATTCTTTCTACTGCACACAACAACAGAGTGAGCTGCATTAAAAAAATCAACTTTTCCAATTTGTTTTTGCACTCGGCAACATAGTGAACCACTGGGAGAGAGAAGATCACTGCGGCAATGAAACAAGTGAGCTGCACCTAAACAATTTTGTTATTGTTTTCTTCAATTTATGTTTCCGAGAGAGCTGCGATCTGTACATATTTGGACTACGAGCCGGGGCGAACGAACTACAGTGATCCTCTTTTTAATCCATAGTACAAACACACACAAATTACAATGACGAGGAACTACTACAACAACAAAAAAAGAACTCCACTTTTTTGCACAAACCGAGCTGCACTGGAGTGGCACCAGGAACTGCAACACGCCATGTAGAGCACCTCCTCTGTCACTCCGGTGATCTGCAAAGGATAGCGTGGCCAACTACACAGAGAGCGGCCGCTAGCACATCCACGGCACCACACCAAGATCATAGGCGAACTGCAGACAAGCGAAATCTTAAGAAAAAGAAGGTCCCAAAGTGCAATAGAACGACGGTGACGCACCGCACCACAGCATGGGGAACCAAGCGAACTGCAAGCCGGCGGCGCCCTATCCTCAACTGAATGCCGGTGATGGGAGACAAGATTGAGATGCCCATGGCGGCACCTGCGGGCATAAGGGAGATGAAGTTGCAGCCCACCACCACCACACCCCCAGCGGTTGAAGTCCAGCGGGCCGCGCGTGGCATGGCGCGTAGGCCTGGTTGCCCGGATCCAGGGGCGCGCGGTCAGGAGGGGCAACATGAGATGGACGGCGATGGAGGATGGTGGTCGGGGTCAACACGAGATGCACTGAAACACATGCACTCACCGAACGCACTACACGCACGAGCGCCACCGAGCTGCACCACGAGCGCCACCGAACTGCAGAGAGTCCTCTCGCCCAGGAGCCACCGGAGGCATGAGCGACCTGGACCCATCAGCCGTCAAGTCCAGGATGGGGAGGAGGCCGGACGGGGGAGCTGCCCCGGCCGCAGCGGCGGGGATCCAGGCGGGACGTGATGGAGGCGGATCCCACCGGATCCAGCACAGGGAGAGGTTGCTGTGGCGGGGCGATCGCCATGGATGGAGAGGAGGCAGTAGTGCTAGCCGGAGGGGGCGGACCGGAGGGGCTGGATCCGGCGGCGGGGCGTCGCGGGTGTCCGACGGGGCATGGATCCGGCGCGTCGGGGTGGTGGGGCGGGGATCCGACGGCGCGGGG
>NC_041390.1:601634776-601647184 GCF_002162155.2 Triticum dicoccoides | reverse complement strand
GCGGGGCTCGCCGGGGTGGGCGCGGTGGAGGAAGGTGGGGGCGAGGCGGGGGAAAGGTGGGAGAAGGTGAGGTGGTGCTCTAGCGGCGGCGGCGCCGGTAGAAGGTGGAGTGAGGTGGGGGTTTGGATCGGGGGAAGAGGGAGGTGGGTGTCGTGCGGGAGCTGGGGGTGGGCTTTGTTAGTGGCAGTGGGGTGGTTCGGTTCGCGGTGCGGTACAGAGAGAGGTGTTAGCAGAATAAGCAATTCGGTGTGCAGAATAAGACTCTTAAGGGTGTTATCATAATAGACCCACCCTATATATATAAGGGGTGCAGAGTTGGTTTACAAAGGAAGGAAACCGTACATCCGGACTCCAATCTTGTCGTCCACGCATCCAGGAGTCCTTCCCAAACAGGGGGAATGATCTTCCGTTTTATCTTCATGGCCCATCAACCCGGCCCACATCGAATAGGCCGGACAACTGAGGACCCCTAAATCCAGGTCTCCCGCAGTAGCCCCCGAGCTTGCCTTCAATGTCGACGTAGTATCCGGCTAATGTCTTCGACTTTGCAAGGTCGGTTCTTCATTATACTCCAGTTTTGACGATAGTCTAGCTTTGACCTTTATGTTCTACCTTTATGATTCCTTCCTGTTGTCTTCTCGATATTGACGCGCCGGGAAAATGCGAACGGTCCATGATTTTTCTTACAAATAAGCCCCTTATCACGCTTGGGACGCATTTATGTAATGAGGTTAGATCTCCCAAAGGCCATCTCAAGATTAGCTACGAAAAAGCTTTCCAACATGACCAGAGCCCCCGGCTCTTCTTCGCGCCCCCATGGCCCTCAAGAGGGTGATTGGCAGAGCTGCTCAGTGCCTCATCTTCAATTGAGCCGACTCTAGACGCACGGCTATCTTCCCCTCGCAGATCTAGTCTCCGTTCGAGCGGGATTGGCCTCAATCGGCAACAACGTGATGGACGAAAATTTCCCCAACCCCAATAAGGAGGAGAGGGTGTGCTTCATCCCATTCCTTCTGCGGGGCTTAGGATTTCCAATCCATCCCTTTCTTAGGGGCCCATTGGAATTTATGGCAATCAACTGCACAACCTTACCCCGGGTTCGATTATGCACATCTCAGGCTTTGTTGCCCTCTGCGAGCTGTTCTTAGGCATCGAGGCCCATTTCGAGCTATGGAGAAAGTTCTTTTGCTTAGTTCCCCCCATCGAGGAGGTTCCATATTTGAAATGGGCGGCGCCGAAGTATAGAGCATAGCTGGGTCCGGATACCCAGTTGGTACTCCCAAAGAGATATATCCGCAGTGGTCTTCGGAGTGGTTTTATATGGATGATGTCCCATTGCCAGACCCAGTTCGACGCGGTCTTCCTCAATTTTTGAGTGCTCCTTTAAAGAAGCGTCTCAACTGGCGTCCCCGAAGTCCCAAGGAGGAGGATAATGCGGAAATCAAAAGTTTGGTAAGCAAGGTTAGATTACTAGCCTATACCAAGCTCACGATAATCGAGGTTATGGCCATTGTAATAAAAATATGCGTCCAGCCTCTCCAATCCAAAGTAACTCCCTTGTGGTGCTACAACAGAGAAGACGACGTGTCTCGTTACAGGCGTAAAGGTCCGGACACCCCAGCCGAACTGGCCATGATCTTGGCCGATGTGTATAAGGGCGAAAAGGAAGACTTCCTCCGCGTGAACTCCAGGGAAGGTTACTCCATGTACAACCCCATTGAATGGGTAAGATTTCGATTACATGTGTCGCTTTATTGCTGTCACGGCATGCTAATAGAGTTGTTCTTTGGTGTTTCTAAACAATCGTGGACGAAGATGACCGAGGACATTCACTACCCTGTCCCGCAGCTAGAGGACCACGATCGCGACAAAGACCCTGGTTTCTGTGAGGATCCGAACATTTACATAGAGTTCGAGGATGGGGTGTTTTATCAAGCGAGCCTTGATTGCTCGGAAGTAGCTATTACAACCGACTACCCCCGCCCCTATCCCTTCTCCATCGTAAGTATTCAAGGAACCTTCCAAAAGAAATTCCCACTTGCGCCTTTATCCCTTAAACTAAACCATATTTTATAGGATCGGCGCTCGGTAGGCCACACCCCTCCGAGAGCAGCCTCTGCGCAGGGTAATCGTTCAAAACAAAAGGAGTCCGAGAGCACTGTAGAAAGTTCACAGTCTTCCAAGAGGAAAGTCCGCTTAACACATGCCTAGGAACGAGTTCGGATTGCTAAAGTCCATTTTTCTCCTTGATTCAGGAGAAGTACGCGGCAGAATGTGGGAAAATGCCCTGCTAGCCAAATGTCAGCCAATCCGGCACCGGACTCGTCAGCGAGGGCGAGAGCCGATGCAATGTAGGTTCCACCGCCTCATGAGGATTCGGATGGCGTATCCGTCATGAATTCTGAGGTGGAGAGCGTAATGGATCATCGTCGACTGAAAGAGGCCATGCGTGCTCCAGTTTTTTTCGAGCAGTAATTTACTGCGCTTAGTTCGGTGGATGCATATATCCGTGCCGCTCGAGACAGACTTGCCGGAGTTACACAACTATTCTCAAAGGATATGTTGGTAAGACTTTGTGCGGTTTTGATAGACATATGGTAGTAGCCCCCGAGACTTGAAGCGGTGAGGTAAACTGATTTAAGGATTGATATGACTCGCAGGATCTCAAAAAGAAGAATACTGCGCTATCCCAGGAGCTAAAGATAAACCAGACGCAGCTGCATGCCGTCACCACTGAACTGGCGGAAATGAAAAAGGCCGCGATGAGTACCTCCGAAAATAAAAAAAACACGAGGGTGAAAAGGACAGAAAAACCAAAGAGATAGAGAGCTTAAAGGCTCAATTATCGGCCGCTCATAAAGAAAATGAGAAGTTGAAGGGCGGCACGTTCGGTACGTGTAAAACCACCATAGGGTCTCATGTTTAGTCCATAGTTTGGAATTTCATAACTATGTTGCTGCAGGTCTGTTAACTGGTCGGCCGGAAGAAGAGGTATGTGGATTCCAAGGCGATGTGGTGAACGAACTGTCCGTGGTACATGCTCAGGCCCGAAAAGTCATGAGGAGTATGGCCAAGGCCTTATGGCCATCCAATGCCCCTCTAGAAACTATGGAGGGCTTGGCAAACATGCTCAAAGCTGCCCGATGCCGCTTTGAGCTATGGAAGACATCAACCTGCCGTGAAGGTCCACGAGAAGCCTCGGCTATGGTGAAAAAACGCTTCACCAAGGTAGATCCAAATCATATGGCCCGAGTGGGACCGCAGGGACCAGACGGGAAGGAAATTCCATTGAATTTGGTGTATGACCCAGTAATGATAGGTGTGAATTATTCACAAGAAGATGGTAGGTTAGAAACTCTTATAGATGGAATAGATAAGGAATAGGCATTTGATTCAATGTATTAATGTACTTCATGATCAACCTATACCTTTATTTGAACATGTGGAAAGTTTGTCATCGTAGGCTTTCGGCATTAACCTGCAAATCAAAATGGTGGAGTGTTTCCGGATACTATTTTGGAATGAAAAGAAGCATTCACTATGTCCGGAAACCAGGCAACCCAGTCATTGTGCTCGAACAGACAAAATTTGAGTTCGGAGTGTATGTTAAATTACATATGTAAGAAACATCTTCCAAGGAGAATAGTTCCGTTAAGGGTTCCTTTCCTTGGGTTGGCGTGCTCTAATTATGTGTGCATGGGCGTTGGTCCGGAGTACAGAAAAACTGCCCCATATTTTAAAGAGTTACAACAATGTAACAATCTGTCGTTTGATTGCCGACCACTTATTCTCTTAAGAATGCTAGCTTTCGGCTTCACCCGTCTGAGGTACAGGTCCGGATTACCCTGTTGTAACAATCACAAAGGTGCTCCCTTTACGCCCTAGCCGAACAATCGGAAATGTAGGGCATAAACACAAGAGCAAGGCAACCCAGTTTGGCAAAAACTTAAGTCATAGAGGTGCATATAATGGCAAAAAGAGTGTATATTAACAAACGACGTATACATTGTGAGCTCCTGGCTCTGAATAATAATAAGCTTCGGTAAAAGAAGCCCCGGGTCATTTTGGGGTATATACATTTTAGGATGTGTACCCCTCAAGTGTTTGGAATATCGAACATATCCTTGAAATCGTATAAGAACGAGAAAATGAAAACAAATGAAGAGGAGAAAAATAACGTAAAAAAGTAACATGGCCGGACTTATGCGTAGAATCTTCAGAGCTGAGCAATGTTCTATGGATTTGGCTCTAGGCGATTATCCGATGTATTACGAAGCCGAAAAGCTCCCCCTGTGAGAACTTCATCTATGATGAAGGGCCCCTCCCATTTTGGTTTGAGCTTGTCATTCTTCTTCTCTGGGAGGCGTAAAACGAGTTCGCCATATTATAAGTCGTGGCCCGCACTTCTCTTGTTTGGTATCTCCGAGCCTGTTGTTGATAAAATGCGGAACGGGCTCTTGCAATATTGCGCTCCTCTTCCAGGCCATCTAGGTTGTCCTGTCGATCAAGCTCGGCCTCTCTCTCTCTCTCTCTCTCTCTTCATACATGCGCACTCAAGGTGAGTCATGAATAATGTTGCAGGGCAAGACGGCCTCTGCGCCGTACACCATGAAAAAGGGTGTGTATCCGGTCGTGCGATTGGGTGTAGTCTGTAGTCCCCAGAGTACAGAATCGAGTTCCTCGACTCAATGTTTATCTGACCCCCACAGGGATCACACTAGTCTGGGTTTGTTGCCACTCATTATCAGGCCATTAGCCCATTCGACCTGACCGTTTGTTTGTGGGTGATATAATGAATCATAATCGAGCTTAATGCCCATATTAGCACACCAAGTTTTCACCTCATCAGCTGTGAAATTAGAGCCATTGTCAGTAATGATGCTGTGTGGGACACCATAACGGTGTACCACGCCGGATATAAAGTCGATCATCGGCCCAGCTTCAGCTGTTTTTACCTATTTGGCCTCTATCCACTTAGTGAATTTATCCACCATAACCAGTAAATATTTCTTCTTGTGGCTTCCCCCTTTAAGGGGTCCGACCATATCTAGCCCCCAGACCGCAAAAGGCCAAGTAATGGGGATTGTTTTTAAGGTAGCGGGTGACATATGGCTTTGATTGGCGAAAAGCTAACGTCCTACACAGCGGTGTACAAGGGCCTGTGCATCTACTCGAGCCGTTGGCCAAAAGAAACATGTACGGAAGGCCTTTGCTTATGAGGGCCCGAGCTGCAGCGTGATGACCACCAAGACCAGCATGTATTTCAACCAAGAGCTGCCGTCCCTCCTCTCCGGAGATGCATCTTTGAAGAACTCTAGTAGTACTTTTCATGTAGAGCTCCCCTTCGTGAACTTTGTAGGTTTTAGAGCGTCGAACTATGCGACGGGCACTGGTACGGGTCGGTGCTATACAAATGGTTTTAAATCCATTTCCGCAACGACATTTGGAACCGTCACCTAGTGAGTGACAGCGAAAGGGGGTCCTTCCCACACGACCCAGAAACCATCGGGGATATGGCCCTCCTAGCACACACGCTCGGCAAATTGAGTTTGTGTGTGACCGGCGAGCACTCCAATACGGAAATACATACACTAGAGCTAAAAAATACAATTATACAGGCGGAATTGTTTCCGGTCGCAAGTACATCCCACACAGTCAATCCCCGTGAAATGTTTCCATTTGTATGTACATCCCACACAGTCACTCCATAGAAAACGTTTCCGTTCACACGTACATCACACACAATATTTCCCGTTAATTCATTTGTGATAGCGTTTCCATTGCACACGATATTAACAATTTTATCGTTTGCGTTATTGAATGCCTCACACACAGTTCGTAGAAGAAACTGTGTGGCAAAGACTGTCAATCACACACAGTTTTTATGTCCTAAACATTTGCGCAATGTGGCCTAACGCAAACAGGTTTCAAGGGGATGTTGTGTGTGAAGTGGAGATTGCACATGTAGTGGATCCTAAAAACGTTTCTGATCTCCACGTCTATCGCAGATGTTTTGCTTTTCAAACCGTGTGCAGCGTAATCCCTAATTTAAAAATCACATGCTTTGAATCTGAAAGTAGGCAATCACTTATTTCATATCCAACCATGTTTATTACAAATATAGGTTCAACCACGAATGAATAATTCGATGCACAAGTACATATACTGAAGAACTACAGAAGCACCAAGTAAAGAATGATGAACCACAGTTGTACTAAAGACTGTAAAGAGATAGGCGAAATACATTCTGGTTGCTGGAGAAGGTGAAGCGGAATGCCCATATTGTGCCCTCCTCCATGCGTAATGTGCGCACGACTCTAGGCCAACCCCTTGTGATGGCTGCTCGGTCCTTCATTGTCTTCATTACGACTTCTCGATGCTCATCGTAGTCTGGTGATATACTTTAACCTTCATTGCATGTCCACCAATCATGTACTTTGCTAGGTAATCTTGAGTGAACTGCTTCAGGAACCACTGGGAACGAAAAAGATTGACACATTGTTGTCTGATACGTCTCCAACATATCTATATTTTTTGATTGTTCCATGCCATTATATTATCTATTTTGGATGTTTAATGGGCTTTATTATGCACTTTTATATTATTTTTGGGACTAACCTATTAACCGAAGGCCCAGTGAAAATTGTTGTTTTTGCCTATTTTAGTGTTTTGCGGAAAAGGAATATCAAACGGAATGCAAACGGAACGAAACCTTCACGAGGATCTTTTTTGGAACAAACGCAATCCAGGAGACTTGGAGTGGAGGTCAAGGAAGCAACGAGGCAGCCATGAGGTAGGGCGGCACGCCTAGGGGGATAGGCGTGCCCCCCACGCTCATGGGCCCCTCGTAGCTCCACCGACCTACTTCTTTCACCTATATATACTCTTATACCCTGAAAACATTCAAGGGAGCCACGAAACCACTTTTCCACTGCTGCAACCTTCTGTACCCATGAGATCCCATCTTGGGTCCTTTTCCGGTGATCTGCCGGAGGGGGATTCGATCACGGAGGGCTTCTACATCAACACCATAGCCTCTCCAATGATGTGTGAGTAGTTTACCACAGACCTTCGGGTCCATAGTTATTAGCTAGATGGCTTCTTCTCTCTCTTTGGATCTCAATACAAAGTTCTCCTCGATGTTGCTGGAGATCTATTCGATATAATTATTTTTGCGGTGTGTTTGTCGAGATCCGATAAATTGTGGGTTTATGATCAAGATTATCTATGAACAATATTTGATTCTTCTCTGAATTCTTATATGCATGATTTGATATCTTTGCAAGTCTCTTCAAATTATCGGTTTAGTTTGGCCTACTAGATTGATCTTTCTTGCAATGGGAGAAGTGCTTAGCTTTGGGTTCAATCTTGCGGTGTCCTTTCCCAGTGATAGTAGGGGCAGCAAGACACGTATTGTATTGTTACCATCGAGGATAAAAAGATGGGGTTTATATCATATTACTTGAGTTTATCCCTCTATGTCATGTCATCTTGCCTAATGCGTTACTCTGTTCTTATGAACTTAATAGTCTACATGCATGCTGGATAGCGGTCGATGTGTGGAGTAATAGTAGTAGATGCAGAATAGTTTTGGTCTACTTGACACAGACGTGATGCCTATGTTCATGATCATGCCTAGATATTCTCATAACTATGCACTTTTCTATCAATTGCTCGGTAGTAATTTGTTCACCCAAGGTAATATATGATGTCACGAGAGAAGCCACTACTGAAACCTATGGCCCCCGGGTCTACTTCATATCATATAAGTTTCCGATCTATAATTCTAGTTTACTATTTATTTTGCAATCTTTATTTTGTAATCTATACAGCAAAAATACAAAAAATATTTATCTTATTATCTTTATCAGATCTCACTTTCATAAGTAACAGTGAAGGGATTGACAACCCCTTTATCGCATTGGTTGCGAGGTTCTTGATTGTTTGTGTAGGTGCTAGGCGATTTGTGTGTATTCTCCCACTGGATTAATACCTTGGTTCTCAAAAACTGAGGGAAATACTTATGCTACTTTGCTGCATCACCCTTTAATCTTCAAGGGAAAACCAACACATGCTCAAGAGGTAGCATTGTCTAACAAGTCATTATGGGCAGTAAAAAGAGAAGGCTGCAGAGTTTGTAGTTCCCATCCTACAACTCACTATTGTGTTGGATAGAGCATAAACAAATAATTTGCTTGCCACCATTCGTATCTTTTTTCTAATAATCCATATCAGTTTCCTCAGTTGATGCTTGTTCATGAATATCTCATTGCCCCATATGCAAAAAGGGTCGATGCGTGGATCCTTGCCAAGGGCATATGTACCTCAAGAAACAATTCAATACTAGAAGCTAACAAGTGTCCAGCCCTGGATCTATATGCACTACATTATGGAATGACGTGGGGAGCACAAGCCGAGGGATGAAGCTAACCTCGGCGAAAAATGGTGGCCACTCCAATTGTTGTCCTGCATTAGTGGAAAGGCATGATAAGTACAGCAACCTTAACATCAAACAAATATAGCAAAGGTAAACAAAATCATCTCCAAATGATATTGAATGTGTTGGTTTCAGCATGCTGTTAAAGCAGATATAAAACTGAAGTCAATGTTACCGACAGCAGGCTTAACAGCCATCGAATATTGCAATTCAAACTGGTATTGTTGAAAATGAATAGAACGTAGGTAATGCTTAAACATCACACTTGATAAGTGTGTAAAACTAAAATAAAGGGCATGTGTTAACTACACCAGGAACAAGTGGAACCAAATATAGCCATTCAAACTGGTATTGATGTAGTCGAGCGACACAGTTCCAACTTGCACATAATGAACAACACATTGCGAATGACTAAACTAAACAAGGCATAAATGACCAGTATAACAACCAAATATAGCCATTGAAAACTGGACAGAGTCTCACTACAACCAATCTAACAAGCAAATACAGATAAATAGGGCATATGCTTGAAAACTGAACAAATGCTCACTACAACCAACCTAACAAGAAGATAAAGATAAACAAGGCATCTGCTTGATAACTGGACAAATGCTAAGAAGCAACCTAACAACCAAATGCATATAAACAAGGCATCCTCTTGATAACTAGACAAATGCTAAAAAACAACCTAACAACCAAATACAAATAAACAAGGCATATGCTTGATAACTGGACAAATGCTCACTGCAACCAAACTAAGAACCAAATACATATAAACAAGGCATCTGCTCGATAACTGGAAAATGCTCACTCCAACCAACCTAACAACCAAATACAGATAAACAATGCATCTACTCACTATAAACAACCAAATATAGCCATTGGTGGAACTGAAGTGGACAATTCGTACTTAAACATTACATAGCTCTATTGAACAATACATGTTTGCATAACTGAAACAATTAAACACGGCACAGCTAAAGCACCGTACGACAGATGCTACTACAACAAAGGGTACGGGTTGACAAGCTAGAAAAGGTAAGATTTGCTGATAGAATGGTGCCTCACATTTCATGGACGGGATCCTTCCAGTTGGAAGATCATAGACCCATGGTGCCTCTGATGTCACAGATGAGTTTGTTCACCTTGGAAGAACCTTCGTGGGTGCCCTCCTTGTGGTCGTGGTCGATGAGATCTGACTTGGCAATTGAGGATCCCAAGCCGCCGCCGTAGAACGTGTCGTTTAGAAATGAAAAAATGGGCTCGATGGCGTATAAAGCTCGCAAATCCTTGACCGCTTGGCGGAGGAGATCAGCGGCAGGGCCATCGAAGATATCGATGACGGTTGAACTAGAGGGGTCGGGGATGGACCACTTAACCTGTGACATGGTCCACGTGAAGTCGTCGCTGTGGATGAGCTTGACGTCGTAGCCAGCTTTCCCGAGATACAGTAATACGCTAGCCCACTGACATGAAGCCCAAGGCATGGCAATGTAGTCAACGTATTCGCCGGCTTCCGTGGCGACGTGTTGCTCCGCGATCCACAGGTCGAGGCGAACAACGGCCACCTCGCCAACATCCACCGGAGAGGCCATGATAAATCTCTTCTTGGCCGAACGCTCGTCGGGCTCCTCCGGATATGTGGTCGATCTTAGGCTGCGACATTCTGGAGCACGGGATGTGGACCTGGCGGGAAGGGACACCGTAGGCCTTGTCTAAAAACTTAGCGGACTAGGGCGACGGTATGAGAATCGCTAGGTAACCTAAACTTTATTATCTAAGCTAGGAGGAACAGGCAGACCGGCAGGGGTTGGCAGCGGCACCAGCGGCGGCCGCGAGCAAGGGTTCGAGGGGGGGAGGGTGACGGGTGGGGGACTATGGAGGGGGGTTGGTATTTGAGGATACGCCGCGGCTCTGAAAATTGATGGTGGTGGGCGAGGGAGGGCGACAGTTCAAATGCCTCGGCTACTACAATTTTACTATAAGGTCGGTGCTGGAGCAGTGTGGGCGACGGTTGAAGTACTGGGGATACTAAAATTTTGGTAAAGGAATTGATGCGGGGCAGGAGTGCCCAAGATCGCTCATGGTCCAATAACAATATGCGTGTATGATAATAAGGAAAAGTGGCGCGGAACCACCGATTTTTGCAACCCTCAAGGCGGGTAGTTTGTTTTTATATTACTAGCTAGCTGGTCTATTGCACACGGTTCGTCCTAATTTCCAAATAAACTTACCCGCCTTTAGCTTGCACAGGTGGTGGTTTTACAGCGCACTTCCATCGCAGACGGTTAAGCCAGTATCTCCACCCTTTTCTCTCGCTTGTGCGGTCGTGGTGATTTTACAGCGCACTTGCATCGCACACGGTTAAGATATTATACCCGTGTCCGTTGAGCGTCATCAGAGTCTTTGCAGCAAAAAATAACGTTAGAGAGGGTCAGAAGACAGCCACACCAGCATGTGGCCCAAATATATATATATATATATATATATATATATATATATATATATATATATATACATATATATACATACATACATATGAGTGAAAAGGGTGGTCTGTGATGTTCAAAATTCCAATGCACAACTTTGGCTGCACGGGCCCATGGTTGGGCGCATCGTCGAAGATCGATGAGAGGGGCAGAAGTCAAGAACCACCTGGAAGTGACCAAATATATGTAGAAATATTGTTTAAAACTTTAAATACACAATGCATAACTTTGATGGCACCTGCCTCGTAAACCCGAAAGCACCCTTGGATATATATATATATATATATATATATATATATATATATATATATATATATATATATATATATATATATATATATATATATATATATATATATATATAGAAATTGGTTGTGTACTCCTGGGAGTACGTACTCCCGCTCCTCATATACCACATAGATAAATCTGTTATACCTTTTTATTATTTTTAATATACTTCATTAGTAATTATTAGATACCTCAAAATGAGTTTCATGGAAAAAATTCATGTGAGTCTATGTATTTTTAAATATTTACGTATATACTGATGTGTTTGTACGTGAAAAGGTATATTACAAAAAGTACGTCGCAGATGATATTTTTTCAACTAAACTCATATTGGAGTATCTTAGAATATTTAATGAAGTATATTGAGAATAATAAAGAAATATAATTAATGCGTATATGAGGTATATTAAGGATGGGAGTACATACTCCCAAGAGTACAGAAGAGGAGTCCTATATATATATACCTAGCTAGGATTCTTGGCCCACCACCTCCCACTTCGTGTCAGCGGGGCAAATGCACGTAATGATCGATACTTTGCTCATACATGCATGTCGCCATGACCTACCATAAGACCGACCAATGAATCTATTGTTTGGTCATACGACAGTTGTTGTTGTCAATAAACCGCTTGGGCCAATAGATTGAACCATCATAAAAATCGCACGAGAGGGACCACAAAACAAGCACCTCTTGCATGCGGCCCAAAATGATGTACGTTGGGAAGGGGTGATGTGTGTTTTCAATATAGAATAATGTACAATTTAGATGTCGTGCCTACCTCTGGATACAGACAACAACCATGAAGGCAAGGTACTTAAGGACGAGATACGGAGGGTTTGATGTAGGTCGAACCCAGCAACCCGAGCATGTGGGAGGGAATCCTGACAACACATGAGCTCGAGCTTTGGTTGAGCGACATGTGACTGGCCCTAACACGAACTAGGAGGAATCCATCCATGGCCAACACATACCCCTCATTATCGGTCAAAGGGAAGATATATATACACTCGGGGAGCCCATAGATATGTGTGTCGTCACAAAAAACTGCACAACGGAGACGTGGTCAATCAGAAGACCCCGTATACACTACATGCGGCCAGAAAATATGTATGGGTACGGTGGTGTGTGATGTGTTTAAATCCCAAATGCACAACTTCGACGGGCCACCAACAACATTACAAACCGAACACCGT
>NC_041390.1:601602636-601634430 GCF_002162155.2 Triticum dicoccoides | reverse complement strand
CTCAAACTTTATTTGGTCTAGCATGGGACACATTTGTATATATATATACATCTATATCTATACACCTATATAGTGTGCGAATAACTTTCAAAGTTGATTGTTGGATGAAGCCAATCTGACGGTACAGTGATGGCAAATCCGAGCACTACTGTCCGTTGGATATACTCTTCATTCCACCAGATTGTGCCACATGTACAATCTAGAAGACTCCATGCTTGAATTTAAGCATAATGCTCAAACCTCAAAACACAAGCACTTCTCCTTTCTTCTCTAGAATCTTCCATATCTTAATTGCCCAAACTTTTTTTTCTAAATGAATTGAAACCTTTTGTTTTTACCTTTACAATACACAATTCAATGAATCTTAAAATAGATGTTTTTATAAAACTAATTGATTTTGGATGAGATGAATTATAAGAATTAAACGAACATCTACATCATGGATATATGACTCAAAACTTCAATTAGCACTGACACTGGTAGCGGGAAAACGATGGGAGAAGTGGTGGGAAACCGATGAGAGGAGTGGCGAGAAACGGTAGCCTGTTTTGAAAACCTAGTAGAGAAGGAAGCGTGAGCTAGCATGACGGATGCGCACAGTGCTTACCCATGTACTGCATGTGCTGTCGAAAGGGCTCAGTGTTGCTGTTCGATTTGGGAGCACCCAACGGTGCACACGTATGATCCATGGGTTTTGGGTTCCGGCCAATTAGAATGCACGACTCAGATCGCGCGCGCAGCAGGGGGAGAATATCATACGGAAACCAACATTCGGTGGAAACCGGTGAAAACCACGAGAAAAAGATGTTTTGAAGTTCCAATTTTTTTTGAAAAAAATGCGGGATGTTAAGAGGATGATGTTTAATTGCCACACAAAATTTCAAGTTGAAACACATTATGAGATGTGAGCTATGAAAAAGACAAAATCAGCATTCAATAGTGCCGAATTGTAATGTCACTATTCAGGTCTGAATTTGTCTTTTTCATAGATCACATCTCGTAATGTTTTTCAACTTGAAATTTTGTGTCACAATAAAACATCACCTTCTTAACATCCCACATTTTTTTATATTTTTATGAAACTTTAAAATATGGTTCCCACGAAGTTTCATTGAATATCGGCTTTCGTGAGTGAACCGTGTGCTATTTGAAAACATTTAGTGAGAAGAATCTCGGTTTTGAAATCCCCGTAAATCCAAAACTAAGCTGAACATCGTGAAACCTAGCATGGTGTCATGACATGGCACTTATATGTCGAGGAATTTTTTTGTCCATCGTGGCGCAAGTTTTATTACAAGGCTCTTACAAACCGGAGCTTCTCCAAAAGAAGCCTCGTGGTTCCGATAGGGAAATTAACGCGTCCCCCTTGTGGGCAAAATGTAATCACCGCCTCTTTTCACCTTGTATTTTCTTCTACGGGCAACATGGAATGACAGGATATCCTTGTTGAAATTTAAACTTATTCAGGGTTCGTTTGGACTTTTTATACACTAGTTGAGTTCCCTAGACATTTAATGTCCATAATTCAAATCTGAACTTCAAATACATGCTCCAGTTCACCAAAATGGCTAGAAATTTATACATGTGTCCTTCGGTGCATGTTTAGGTCCCATGCCAGGAATGGGAGCGAATTACAACCGTACCTGCGTCCTAGCTTCTCCTCAAGCTTTTGTAATCTCGGTTTTTAAATCCCCATAAATCCTAAACTCATCAGAAAGTCATCAAAGGTGGCATGGTGTCACATCATGGGACATATATGTCGTGGTAAAAATATTGTCCAATTTGGGCCAAGCTTTATTAGAAACCTCTTATAGAAACAAGAGCTTCTCTCAACGAAGCCTCGTGGTTTCTATAGGGAAACGTGTTCGCCTTGTGGGCGAAACATAATCACTACCTCTTTTCGCCTTGTATTTTCTTTCACGGGCAACATGGAAGGACATGATATCCGTGCCAGAATTTAAACTTATTCAGGGTTCGTTTGGCATTTTTATATATAAACTAATTGAGTTTCCTAGGAATTTAATGTACATAATTCAAATCTGAAGTACAAATACATGCTCCAGTTCACCAAAATGGCTAGAAAAATTATACATGTGTCCTTGGGTGCATGTTTAGGTCCCATGCCAGGAATGGGAACGAATTACAATAGTACCGGTGTCCTGGCTCATCCTCAAACATTTCAAATCTCGGTTATTAAGTCCCCATAAATCCAAAACTCACCAGAAAGTCACCAAAGGTGGCATGGTGTCATGTCATGGCACATATATGTCATGGTAAAAACATTGCCAATTTGGACCAAGCTTTATTATAAACCTCTTACAAACTGGAGCCTGTCGCAAGAACCCTCGTGGTTTCGATAGGGAAACGTGTCCCGTTGTGGGCCAAACGATAATCACTCCCTCTTCTAGCCTGGTATTTTCTTCTACACGCGATACGGAACAACGGGAGATTCGCGCTGAACTTTGAAATTATTCATGCTTCATTTGACCTTTTTTATTCATTAATCAAGTTTTCTAGGCAATTTAATGTCCATAATTCAAACCCGAACTACAATACATGCTCAAGTGCACCAAAATGGCTAGAAAAAAGGTACATGTTTTGTTAGGGTGCATGTTTAGGTCCCATGGAACGAATGGGAACGAATTCAACCGTCTCGCCGTCCTGGCTTGGCCCCAAACATTGCGAATCTCGGTTTTCAAATCTCTGTAAATCCAAAACTCACTAGGAAATCATGAAACTTGGCATGGTACATATAATTATCCAATTTGGGCGAAGCTATATTAAAAGCCTCTTACAAAACCAGAGCTTGTCGCAACCCTCGTGGTTCCGGTAGGGACACATGCACCTCTTGTGGGTGAAACGATAATCACTGCCTCTTCTCACCTTGAACTTTGTTTTCCATAGGCAACATAGAATAACTGGAGTGTCGGGCTGAAATTTGAAACTGTTCAGGGTTCGTTTGGCCATTGTATATATATTACTGATTACTAAGTTTTCTACGCATTTAATGTAGTCTGTAATTCAAATTTGAACTCCAAGCACTTGCTCCAGTGAGGCAAAATGGGTGGGAAATCGTACATGTGTCATTGGGTGCATTTTTAGGTCCCATTTAAGGAATGAGAATGAATTGCAAACTTGTCGTCGTCCAGAAACATTGAGAATCTCAGTTTTTAAATCCCAGTAAATCAAAAACTCACCCAAAAAACATGATACTTGGCATGGTTTCATGGCATGGCACATATATGCCGTGGTAAAAAAAATCGTCCAGTTTGAGAAGAGGCGCACACATTAGTAGCCAACGAAGTCCTTTTTGAAACAAAAAGCTGACGCGTTAATATCGCAAATGGTTGTATTACATTAACCGTGTCTA
Source organism: Triticum dicoccoides (assembly GCF_002162155.2). Classification (NCBI taxonomy): domain Eukaryota; kingdom Viridiplantae; phylum Streptophyta; class Magnoliopsida; order Poales; family Poaceae; genus Triticum; species Triticum dicoccoides. Next base: position 601,631,060 of record NC_041390.1, on the reverse strand, counting down.
CTCGGTGGCATGCGTGCAGCTATTTGATTAGACGGGACAAGCGTGAGAAGTCCGCCGTGCAGGCTCGACAGGACACGTGCGAGCAGTCTGCCGCGCAGGCTCGACGAGACGCGTGCATCCTGTCCACCTCGCAGGCTTGACGGGACACGTGCGAGCAGCAAGGCCGTCCATGCTCACCGGGAAGCGAGCTTTTTGACCTCCATAAACCAGCTGCCGCCGGCCTCGCTCACAACTTCTCCATTAATGGGTTAATTAAATCACCTGGACGGAGGGTGTTTGTGTGTGATCCCATGGCAGTATTTGCTTCGTTCGTGCTTTCAACTCATATTCCTCTCTAATTTAAATTGCCAAATATGCCAACGGATAATACGACCACAAATAAAATGGCAACGGATAATACGACGATAAATTTACAATGGCGCAGATAATAATTGTATTACATATTTCGGATATTGTAAAATGCCACATGCGGCAAGGCCTGGAAGACATAGGGGCAAGAGAAGAAGGAAATTGCAGACAACGATCTGGGTCGCTACTGTCTCTACTCGTCGATGGATCGCCGGGCGACGAAATCCTCCAGCTCCTTCTTCAATTCCTCACGACTTTGCTTGAAAGCAGCCACGGATTCCTCCACCTACTGCTCGCGCTCGATCCGGAGCTTCCTCAAGCCACCCATCAGTTCCTCGACGACCGCTTTCAGCGTCATCTCTGAGACACTGCTCTGCTCATGCAGCATCTTCTAGCCAGCGGCCTCCTCCTCCTTCTCGACGATAAATTTGAGGACCTTCGCATTATCACCCATGAGTTGCTCGACGAAGCCGGTCAACTTGTCAACCGAGGCATCACTGATCTTGAGTAGCTTCATCAAGTCGTCGACCCGCTCCTGCTGCGTAGTGACGCTAGCGAGAATGTCGTCGTCGCTGACAAAGGACTTCAGGAACGCCAGCTTGTCACGATGGCCGACGCTGCGAATGCGCTTGTGATAGCCCTCGCGTGCCCGTGCGAGCTCGTTCGAGGGCTCCGCGGTGCGCCGGGACATCTCTACTGCAGCTGTGGCTTCGCGGCGGGACCTCTCTAGTGCTTCCGCGGCCTTGGTCTTTGGTACACGGTTATATGTCCACCCTAAACTCCTCCTACAGGTCATGGCGGAACGACCTGATAGGAAAGACCAATTTTGTGGGTGATGAGGAGAGGAACTGTGAAGTAATTTTCGAGTGGGTAGTTTTTGTAGCCCGGTGCTAAGTGTGAAAACATATTAGTTTGATAAATGTGAACAGATTTGTAATTACTTATTGCGTTGTAATCTGCAATGTGGTGAGAAACATGGTCAAAATTTATTGATGGCAGAAGGTTCACCACGTGGTTGCTCGCCGTTGAGGCACCCGCGGCGCGCTTTGCTCTGGCGTCCCTGCGCGCGCTCTTCTCGACATTGAGGCAAATTTGCAATGGCAACGGTTAATAATTCTTAATAATTGTCTTACATATTCAGGATAATTTAAAATGCCACATGCGGTAAAGCCCAGAACACTCACGACCTACATATGCATACAATTATAATAAAATATAAGCTAAAAGGCTAAGTTGGCGGCCTTCCGACGATGGTCTTCTCGGACTCCATGATCAGCATGGCACCCTTGTGGTCGTTCACTCCAAGTGTCCCGACCCGCCTCCGCCTACGGAGCTACTGGCGCTGGGAGGCTCTTGGGGCTGCTGGGCCTCCTCCAGAAGAGCTTGACAGCATGCAATCGCGCGCATGACAACTCCGTGGAACCGCTCCATTTCCATTTCTCTGGCTGGTAGCAAATTCCGTCCATCACCTGCATCCTCAAGATATCACGTTGGCTATGTTCTACTTCGTCGGGGATGTCCACTCCACCAAGGATGCTGTCGAGCCTGGCCACCACATCATTGGGATCGAGGTTGACACGGCCACCGCGGGCAATGACAAAGCCGCAGCTGCCTTTGTCTTGACTGAATCACAGAGGTCCTCCACCGATTCCTTGCGGGGCATCAGGCTCTCAATGAGCACTGGTGATGGCGGCTCTTCGGGTGGGTCATCGATCATGCTGCCAAGCAGCTCTAGATCTTTTGCACGGCTGATGGAAAACTGCTCATCACATCTCCTCTGCAATATGTCGATTGTGCTCCCAAGGACTGTCATGCCGATATCACTGCCGATGCACCATGGTGCCTGCACCGGCCGATGAAGCTCTTGCTCCCCCACCTGCTCCGGCTCATTCTCCTCGCTGAAGATGTAACGTAGGTAGGCGTCGATGTTGCAGCTTTGGTCGTTGCCTGGCATGCTTGGAATAACTAATGGTAGATGGGTGAGGACTAGATCTATGCAGAGTGTCATGGCGGTGCATTGCCGCCTGGGTTATATGCAGCAAGCCGTTAGCTGGTGGCGAGTAACAGGTGAGGGAAGAGGCGTGGATTTTACAATTCACCCATGTGGAGCGCGGGAAGCATTCACTGGAGCGCGAGAAGACTAAGTGGAGCACACACACAACCTGAATACCGTATCCGGTGCCATGTGTTATTTATCACACAAGTTTAACATAAGAAAACGTATGTGTAACTTACTAATGATCGCACACGAGTACTCGCGGACGCATCGTGTGCGATACTCCTAGCCAGCGGAAGAAACTAGTTTGCATTTTTCAAAGTTTTTTGTACACACAGAATCACACATGAACTAACTGTACTAACCATCTGTGTTGTAATTTCTCATCGCAAATAGTTCATCCAATTTGGCTGTTTGCCACGTATCACACAAATCTTGATAAGTTGAATCATTCCTGTTGTGTTCGCTAATCAAAAACAGTCCGTCCGAGGGAACCGTATGCCCTATATCACATGCATCTTGATCTGGCTAACCGTTTCTGTTGCACTCCCTAATAGCAAATAGTTCATTGGAGCGAACTATATGCCGTATATCGCACACACATTGATATTGTTGTCCATTTCTATTGTTCTGCATCATCGCAAACAGTTCGAATGGGTTAACCGTGTGCCCTGAATCGCACACGTAACTAAAATTTGAACCGTGTTTGATGGCTCAGCCATTGCAAACGTTTTGCACCTTTTTGACGGTTTTTTACATGCCCGTTTGTGATTAATGCATCGCACACAGTTTCGTCATAGTGTCGCGTTAGCAGCATCCTGCAGTAGTGGGGCCTCATTCTAGTCATCATGGAGCTCCTGCGTATTAAGGTGGGCCAGGAAGGGTTCGGTCCATGGAGCAATGACGGCCATGATTACATGGGCGGAAGGTGTCATTTCGGTGCCCGAACCCCCGATGATGTCAGAATTGCGTTCGACACCTAGGGGTATTGAGGGAGTCCTGGATTAGGGGGTCCTCGGAGAGCCGGACTATATACTTTGGCCGGACTGTTGGACTATGAAGATACAAGATTAAAGACTTCGTCCCGTGTCCGGGTGGGACTCTCCATTGTGTGGATGGCAAGCTTGGTAGTTCGGATATGTAGATCTCCTCCCATGTAACCGACTCTGTTTAACCCTAGCCCCCTCCGGTGTCTATATAAACCGGAGGGTTTAGTCCGTAGGAAAACAACAATCAGAATCATAGGCTAGCTTCTAGGGTTTAGCCTCTATGATCTCGTGGTAGATCAACTCTTGTAATACTCATATCATCAAGATCAATCAAGCAGGACGTAGGGTATTACCTCCATCGAGAGGGCCCAAACCAGGGTAAACATTGTGTCCCCTGCCTCCTGTTACCATCTACCTTAGACGCACAGTTCGGGACCCCCTACCCGGGATCCGCCGGTTTTGACACCGACATTATTTCTTTCATTGAAAGTTCCACTGTGTCATCAGCATAAGGCTTGATGGCTCCCTTGATCATCGGCAACGATGCAGTCCAGGGTGAGGTTTTTCTCCCCGGACAGATCTTCATATTCGGCGGCTTTGTACTGCGGGCCAACTCGCTTGGCCATCTAGAGCAGATCGATAGCTACGCCCCTGGCCATCAGGTCAGGTTTGGAAGCTTGAATTATACTGCCGACATCCGCGGAGACTTGATCTTCGACGGGTTCGAGCCCATGTCAGGTGCGCAGCACAGTCGCGACGAGCATGACTTAGCTCTGCCGCCGGACGGTGTTTAGGAGATCACACCTGCAGCTACTCTGGCCCTCAAACCGGAGAAGATCGTGCCGTCCGAGGACGGGTGGATGGACCCCGCCATGGAGGCCACACACCCAGCGGCGATAGAGCCGAATACTGACTTCACCTCCTGTGAGACCTGTGTTGCCGGAACCTTGGATTCGTCCCCGGCCACAGGCTCCGAGCCGCCTGCGTCTGTGCCTATCGAATCTGATTGGGCACCGATCATGGAGTTCACCTCCGTACATATATTTCAGCACTCACCCTTGGGAGACGTGCTAAATTCATTAAGGTCTCTCTCCATGTCAGGAGGCCCTTGGCCGAACTGTGTTCGGCTCGAGTGGGAAGCGGACAACAAAGAAATTCGTCCCCCAGCCACCACCCACTAAATAGCCACTATTGATGACTTAACTGACATGCTTGATTTCGGCTCCGAAGACATTGACGCTATGGACGACGATGCAGGAGAAGAACAGGAACCACCGCCCACAAGGCGATGGACAGCCACCTCATCATATGATATATACATGGTGGACACCCCCAAAGAAAGCGATGGCAATAAGGCAATGGAGGATAATCCCCTCGAGAAGCAATCTAAGCACCGGCGTCATCGGCGCCGCTCTAAGCCCCGCCATAACAAAAGCAGCGATACCAGCACAAAAGACAATAATGCTGCAGACAGTGCCAAAGACAATCCCCTCCAGCCAGGCATAGAGCGGGAGGATGGGCAAGCTAGCCCTAAGGAACGGGCGGCAGATGGAGAATCAGAAGATGACTGAGGGAGTCCTGGATTAGGGGGTATCCGGGCAGCCAGATTTTATCCTTTGGCCAGACTGTTGGACTATGAAGATACAAGATTGAAGACTTCGTCCCGTGTCCGAATGGGACTCTATTTGGCATGGAAGGCAAGCTAGGCAATACAGATATGTATATCTCCTCCTTTGTAACCGACCTTGTGTAACCCTAGCCCCCTCCGGTGTCTATATAAACTGAAGGGTTTTAGTCCGTAGGACAACATAGAATCATACCATAGGCTAGCTTCTAGGATTTAGCCTCTCCGATCTCGTGGTGGATCAACTCTTGTACTACTCATATTATCAAGAATAATCAAGCAAGACGTAGGGTTTTACCTCCATCAAGAGGGCCCGAACTTGGGTAAAACATCGTGTCCCCTGCCTCCTATTACCATCCGCCTTAGACGCACAGTTCAGGAATGCCTACCCGAGATCCGCCGGTTTTGACACCGACATTGGTGCTTTCATTGAGAGTTCCTCTGTGTCGTCACCGTTAGGCTTGATGGCTCCTTCGATCATCGATAGCAATGCAGTCCAGGGTGAGACTTTTCTCCCCGGACAGATCTTTGTATTTGGCGGCTTCGCACTGCGGGCCATCTCACTTGGCCATCTGGAGTAGATCGAGAGTTACGCCCCTGGCCACCAGGTCAGGTTTGGAAGCTTAAACTACCCGGCCGACATCCACGGAGACTTGATCTTCGACGGATTCGAGCCCTTGCCGTGTGCGCCGCGCGGTCACGATGAGCATGATTTAGCTCTACCATCGGATAGTGTTCAAGAGACCGCACCGGCGACCGCTCCGACCCTCAATTCGGAGCCAATTGCGCTATCCATGGACAGGTGGATAGACCCCACCACGGAGGCCGTATTCTCAGCGGCGATCGAGCCGAATATCGACCTTACCCTTCACGAGAGCCGTGACATCGAACTGCCGGATTCTTCCCCGGCCATGGACTCCGAACCGCCTGCGCCCGTGCCTGTCAAATCTGACTGGGCGCCGATCATGGAGTTCACCTCCGCGGATATCTTTCAGCACTCGCCCTTTGGCGACATACTGAACTCATTAAGGTCTCTCTCCCTGTCAGGAGAGTCCTGGCCGAACCTGTTGGGGAACATAGTAATTTCAAAATTTTCCTACGCGCACGCAAGATCATGGTGATGCATAGCAACGAGAAGGGAGAGTGTTGTCTACGTACCCTCGTAGACCGAAAGCGGAAGCGTTAGCACAACGCGGTTGATGTAGTCGTATGTCTTCACGATCCGACCGATCAAGTACCGAACGCACGACACCTCCGAGTTCTGCACACGTTCGGCCCGATAGCGTCCCTCGAACTCCGATCCAGCTGAGTGTTGAAGGAGAGTTTCCTCAGCACGACGGCGTGGTGACGATGTTGATGTTCTACCGACGCAGGGCTTCACCTAAGCACCGCTACAGTATTATCGAGGTGGACTATGGTGGAGGGGGGCACCGCACACGGCTAAGAGACGATCAACTTGATCAACTTCTGTGTCTAGAGGTCCCCCCTGCCCCTGTATATAAAGGAGCAAGGGGGGAGGCGGCCGGCCTAGGAGGAGGGCGCGCCAAGGGGGGAGTCCGACTCCCACCGGGAGTACGATTTCTCCTTTCCCTGTTGGAGTAGGAGAGAAGGAAAGAGGAGGAGAGGGAGAAGGAAAAGGGGGCTGCACCCCTTGTCCAATTCGGACCAGAGGGGGGGGGCGCAGGCCTCCTTCCTTTTGGCCTCTCTCCTCTATCCCCGTATGGTCCAATAAGGCCCATATACTCCCCGGCGAATTCGCGTAACTCTCCGGTACTCCGAAAAATACCCGAATCACTCGGAACCTTTCCGAAGTCCGAATATAGTCGTCCAATATATCGATCTTTATGTCTCGACCATTTTGAGACTCCTCGTCATGTCCCCGATCTCATCCGGGACTCCGAACTCCTTCGGTACATCAAAACATATAAACTCATAATATAACTGTCATTGTAGCGTTAAGCGTGCGGACCCTACGGGTTCGAGAACTATGTAGACATGACCGAGACACGTCTCCGGTCAATAACCAATAGCGGAACCTGGATGCTCATATTGGCTCCTACATATTCTACGAAGATCTTTATCGGTCAGACCGCATAACAACATACGTTGTTCCCTTTGTGATCGGTATGTTACTTGCCCGAGATTCGATCGTTGGTATCTCAATACCTAGTTCAATCTCGTAACCGGCAAGTCTCTTTACTCGTTCCGTAATACATCATCTTGCAACTAACTCATTAGTTGCAATGCTTGCAAGGCTTAGGTGATGTGCATTAGCGAGAGGGCCCAGAGAGACACCCGAAGGGGGCCAAGCCTCCCCCAGTCGGCCCAAGACAGAGCCGTCTCCCCGCAGCCGGCTTGCCGCCTCCCTCGAAGGAGATGCCCCATTAAGGAGACAAGACGCGGTGAGGCTACAGTGATCGCCCGCCGGGCGGCGGCACTGTTGCCACGCCTACCTCGATGAAGCCCATGTCACCAAGATAGAGCAACAGTAACCAGCCGCCGACCAGGTCCTGGACAGTGGGGCCTGCCTATCGACCAAGGGGCCGGCAGCGGGCGGGACCCACCAGTCGGCGGGCCCCAGAAGCCGGCACAGAAGCCGGCGAGCGCAGTCACAGACGGCTGGGCCCCGCGCCCCGTCGGATTACCATTGTACCCCTGGGGGGTAGGCCTATATAAACCCCCCGGGGCGCCCATGCAAAGGGTTGGACCCCCAGCTAGTTTTAGACACCACACAAGGAGAAGAAGCAGGCTAGCCGTGCCCTTCTTCCTCCTCCCACCGAACAGCTCAAGGAGCATTGTGTAGCTACTTGTCCATCTAGTGATCATGCGGAGACCCCGCAGAGCAGCAGTAGGGGTGTTATCTCCACGGAGAGCCCCGAAGCTGGGTAAGATTCACCGGCATGCATGTCTTCGCCTCATCCCGTTTCCAGGCACCGGCGACGTCTTACTGGCTCCCACAATGATAAGCCACCCGTTGGCATATGTCGCACCTACCACCCGACACTCTCGAGACGAAACAATGCGATGCACCAGTGTCAAAAAAGAACTTTTGTAGGAACATCGTTAACAGGAAGGTTACCCATAATCACATCTGACGAGTCCTCTGCCTGAGCTGCGTTCATCAAGTTGACCTTGGCGTGCTTGGGATTATGCTTGACCACTTCATTGCTAGCAGATCTCACTGGAGGAGGAGGAAGACGCCTCTTATTGAAGCATTTGTTGGCATAGTGACCCTTCTGCTGACACTTGTTGCACGTGACCTCCGAGAGCGGACGGTGATACGGAGCACTTGATCTTGGAGCTTGAGACGAAGTCTTGTTCTGAAAGCCTGGTTTGGTTGGGTGGGAAGATCCACTGCCACCTTTTCTCTTCTGCTGATAAGGCTAACGGAACGGAGGAGGAGGCAGCCAATACTTTTGCTGCTTAGAAGCCACTTGAGTTGAGGAAGAAGGAGTTGCATCTCTGACTCGCTTATTGGAAGCATCGCACATGAGTTGAGAAGTCTCTTGCTTTATTGCCATATTGTAGAACTCATCGTACTTCTTCGGCTCAAAAAGGACGAGAGCTAGTTGGAGATCTTCTCTGAGGCCACCCCTGAACTGATAAATCATGCTCTTCTCGTCAGGGACGTCCTGCTTGGCGAAACGAGCGAGCCTCTGGAATAGAATGTTATACTGGTAAACAGACAAGCTGCCTTGCTTCAGGTTGCGGAATTCCTCACGCTTGCTTTCAACAACACTTTGAGGAATGTGATGAGCTTTGAAGTCTTGACAGAATTCATCCCAGGTAATCACACGGCCTCCTCTAGAATCTTTGTATTGCTGAAACCATTCTGCAGCTTGGTCTTTGAGTTGGAAGGAGGAAAACTTGACAAAGTCCTCAGGCCTGACGTTGCTGCAGTCGAAATGCTTGTAGATATCCATGAGCCAATCATCAGCGTCTGAGGCCTCGACACAGTTGCTGAAGGTCTGTGCCTGGTTAGCGAGGAACTGTTTGAGTGTAGCAAACTGATTCTGATTGTTGCCATGGCCATGATTCCCTTGGTTGCGCTCTTGCAAGAGCTGCATGATCAGCTGCATGTTTGCATTGGTAGCGGCCATCACAGCTTGCCATGCCTCCAGAGGTGGAGGTGGTGGTGGCGGATCAGGATTCGGAGTCGTGCGCGTTGGAGGAGCCATCCTGGAGAGGGTGACATCCGTTAGCATCTTGACAAACAAATATTCAAGCTGAATCAAAATGAATCGAAATTGCAACATATAGTCTTCACATCCGAACAAAATGAACGAATGCATTCCAATCAAAATGGTCACATTTCCATAAATTAAGAAGCCACTAGATAGAGGTAGAAGAATAAAACAACAAGGTACGGACAAGAACAAATACTTGGTGAGGATTACCCAATCGCAAACCAAATATCCGCGGAAGAAGAACTAGAGCTACATGAATTCCCACCTATGAAACTCCCGAACCTTTCCGGTTATGCAATCAGGTGTTGGGGATACAGTGGAAGCATAATATCTCACCCAAAGCTAGCAAATCCTACATCCAGCTGTATCCATCATTCAACACATAACCAAGAAACCTTCGGAAATCATTTACCTCAACCTTCGAAAAGCATCCGTTATACGAGTTATGGCAATACTCCCGAACTCCTGCCCCAGTACTGGGTGGCGTCGAGGTTATCTCACCAACAACTGCATAAAAGAGATTTTCAATGTCGATGAAACTCAGGTATTCCAGAATCTCAATAATAAAATTGTGACGACAACACCTCGGAGCTCAACTCCTCAGGACACCGCCACAACCCCTAAATGTCAGGAGGCACCGAGAACAATGTTCTTGTCACAAAACCATTGGAACGATTCCAAGATACCCGCGTGATCCTAAATTTTTTTTAGTGAAATTTGAGAAGATAAGAGTCAAAACTCTACGTCAGGATGCCTCACTAGAGCGACGAAGGGACTGAGGAGTAAGAAGAATTCCTAACTCTCTGATATATATAATCCTAAATGACTCAAAACATTTTTCTAGACTCAACAACACCGACGATTCGATCAAGCAGGGGGCTCCTAAGGTCGGGAAAGGCTCTGATTACCAACTTGTAACGCCCTCGATGCGGCTATATGTCCCACGTGTCGAAGCATGACTTAGAGGCATAGCCGCATTGAAAGCAATGTCGCAAGTGAGGTAATCTTCACAAACAACCCATGTAATACAATAAAAGGAAAGGTACATAGTTGGCTTACACTCGCCACATCACACAAATACATAAATAACATTACATTCATCCAAATACACTCAAGATCCGACTACGGAACCAAAATGAAGATAAGACCCCAAATGCAACATAGTCCCCGATCGCCCGAACTGGGCACCACTACTGATCATCTGGGAAAGACACGTAGTAACGACGAGAGCCTTCATCGAACTCCCACTTGAGCTCGGTCATATCATCTGGAGCGGTATCATCAGTCCCTGCATCTGGTTTTGGAAGTAATCTGTGAGTCATGGGGAATCAGCAATCTCACACCCTCACGATCAAGACTATTTAAGCTTATAGGTAAGATAAGGTATGATGTGGAGCTGAAGCACGCGACTAGCATATATGGTGGCTAAACATACGCAAATGAGAGCGAGAAGAGAAGGAAAAAGCACGATCGAACAACTATGATCAAGAAGTGATCCTAGAACAACCTACGTCAAGCATTACTCCAACACCGTGTTCACTTCCTGGACTCCGCCGAGAAGAGACCATCACGGTTACACACGCAGTTGGTGCATTTTAATTAAGTTACACTTTAGGTTTTCTACAACCGGACATTAACAAATTCCCATCTACTCAAAAACGCGGGCACGCCTTTCAAAAGTTCAAATCCCTGCAGGGGAGTCCCAACTTAGCCCATCACAAGCTCTCACGATCAATGAAGGATATTCCTTCTCCCAAGACATTCCGATCAGACTCGGCATCCCGGTTATAAGACATCTCGACAATGGTAAAACAAGTCCAGCAACACCACCCGAATGTGCCGACAAATCCCGATAGGAGCTGCACATATCTCGTTCTCAGGGCACACCGGATTGTCCAAACTTCCGGTAGGCCAGCCCAGAGCTGCCCCTGGTGGCCACCGGCGGCTGACAAGGTGGACCAACACTCAGAGGAGCACTGGCCCGGGGGGTTTAATAAAGATGACCCTTGGGCTCCGGAAACGCAAGGGAAAAAGATGCTAGGTGGCGAATGGTAAAACCAAGATTGGGCATTGCTGGAGGAGTTTTATTCAAGGCGAACTGGCAAGGGGTTCCCATTATAACCCAACCGTGTAAGGAACACAAAATCCGGGAACATAACACCGATATGACGGAAACTAGGGTGGCAAGAGTGGAACAAAACACGAGGCATAAGGCCGAGCCTTCCACCCTTTACCAAGTATATAGATGCATTTAGATAAACAAGATAATATGGTGATATCCCAACAATAAACATGTTCCAACAAGGAACGGTCTCCAATCTTCACCTGCAACTAGCAACGCTATAAGAGGGGCTTAGCAAAGCGGTAACATAGCCAAACAACGGTTTGCTAGGGCATGGTGGGTTAGAGGTTTGATATGGAAATATGGGAGGCATGATAAGAAAGTGGTAGGTATCGTAGCATAGGCATAGCAAAAGAGCGAGCATCTAGCAAGCAAAGATAGAAGTGATTTCAAGGGTATGGTCATCTTGCCTGCAAAGTTTTCTGAGTTGACTTAATCCTCGTAAGCGTACTCAATGGGCTCCTCGTTCACGTACTCGTCTCCCGGCTCTACGCAAACAAGAACAACAAGCAAAAGGGAAAACAATCAACCACGTGTAATGCTCAAGCAACATGATGCAAACATGGTATGATATGTGGGATGCGATATGTGATGCATAGGCATGATTTGGAAAGGAATGATTGAACCTGGCCTCAACTTAGAAAACCAAGAGTGCCACTGGAGAGGGGAGTTGATTTTGTTCGAAATCGATATAAAGATCACCGGAATCGGATGCACGGTTTGGAAATGGCAAGCAAAACAAATATGGCACCGGTCTGCGATAAACAGCAAGTAGCCTTCTAAATGCATCAAGATAAATAAGCTACTGCAACCAAACATGACAACAAAATACATGGCAGGGATCCACTCATGATGCTTGACAAAAGATGAACACTGAGCTACGGCTAATTCACTCAATAACAGGTTCAAACAAGCATGGCAAAAGTGCAAAAGATAACAGGTTTCAGACTTAGTGAAATTAAGAGCATGTCAGGAATTTAACATCAGGAAGCAATGTTCGGAGGACGATAACTACATGCTACAGGAACATAACATGGCCAAGAAAGGCATGGCATGAAACTACTCAAAGCATATAACAAAAGTCCCTTAGTGGCCATAAGACAAAAGGGATCAGAAAATACAATTGCAAGCATGTGAACATAGCAAAAACATAAACAGATTCAGAGTTAGCGAAAAACTGGAGCATGGCAAAACAGATAACGAGTAGGCATGTTTACGAGCTCGAGGCACTCACTACGAGGCATTGAATGACAAACTAAGCATACACCCAGCAAATAGACATGGCATAGAAGCTAGAAATGGCAAGAACAACATCATAGCATGCACGGATCAACTACCACAAGCTCGGCAAAATTGCTAAACATGTTAGCAATCTGCCAGGAACATTTTATAGAAAAAGTAGAGCTCGATTGACTCAAGCTAGGTTGCTCCATAATTGCAAAAAAAGACATGGATGTATAGAGCAAAACATTATCTACAAAACATCCTTACTGATCATGCTCAAAAGAGGCACGGATCACTAGGAAACAACATGAACATATGCCATGAAAAATAATGACAGGGCAAGGACTTAGTGAAATTCTAAGTCCCTGAAATCAGCATCATCGAGTAAGCTACTTTGAATGCTTGTGCTAGTCACCACAAAGATCACAAAAATATATGTTATACACCCCTATAAAGATGGCACGGCTTTCTTCAAAAGACATGTAGAGCTCAGGATCATATGATGCACACATTAATTATGGCAAAGATGAAAAAAGTGCATTTGCTAAAACAGATCTGAAACTATCATCACATACCCCTCTTCCAACAGCATTTCAGGCATCAAGAATAGCTCAAATAAAAATGATGCAATGAGATGAAATGATGCACTCGTCGAGGCGAACATTTTGATATGCTACACGCAAGAATCGGAGCCAGGAATGCAGAGTTATGGCATGTAGAAGAATGCAAAAATGCTAGGGTTTAGGGACGAAAAAGTCAACCCAAACGAGTCCAGATCTGGATCCGGTGTGCACGCGGCCCGAGGATGGCCGGAGATCGCTGTAGCTGCCAGAATTACTATTCACCAGTGACGAAGCTCGAGGAGGCCGGAGGTGGCGACGTTGGCGGCCAACGGGGTCGACGAGGTCGCCGGCCGGTGCGGTTCCGGCGAGACGGCGGGGAGGAGGTCGGCGGCGGGGCTCGGCCGGAGCAGCGGGATGGCGGGCAGTGCTGGAGGCGGAGGCCGGTGCGGTGGCGCAAGCTCGCCGGCGAGCAGGCGACGGAGCACGGCGCTCCGGCGGATCGGGGCGGTGCGGAGGAAGAGGAAGGCGCGGGGCGCGCGGCGCACCTTCAGGCCGGGGAGGGCTGGCGGCGGGAGGAGGCCGTTGCAGCCACGTGTCGAGCCCTCAGTGGTGCGGGGCGGTGTCCGGCGCAGAAACGGACATGTCCGGCACGCTGCGGGGAAGAAAGGCTAGGGTTAGGGGAAGGAGACCTGGGATTTCGAGGAGGGGATCTATTTATAGAGGTAGAGGGAGCTAGGAAGATCCAAATAAGGTGCGGTTTGCGGCCACGCGATCGTGATCGAACGGTCTAGGTGATGGAGGAGGTTTAGGTGGGTTTTGGGGCCACTTTGGAGGGGTGTTGGGCTGCAACACACACGAGGCCTTTTTGGTCCCTCGGTTAACCGTTGGAGTATCAAATGAAGTCCAAATAGCAAGAAACTTGACAGGCGGTCTACCGGTAGTAAACCAAGGCTGCATGACAAGTCTCGGTCCAATCCGAAAACGCTTAACCCCCGCACACGAAAAGAGGTAGAAAGGGACATATGAGCGTCGGAGTGCAAAACGGACAACGGGGGAAATGCTCGAATGCATAAGACGAACACGTATGCAAATCCAATGCACATGATGACATGATATGAAATGCATGACAAAGGCAAAACACACGGAGACAAAAACCCGACAACGAGGAAATAACATAACTTAGTGCCGGAAACGGCAAGAGTCGGAATACAAATAAGGTAAATTACATCCGGGGTGTTACAATTTCACTGTCACTGGAACAATTTTGTTATGGAGGACCAAAATTGAAATGGACTATAAAAAGTTTGAGGCCCAAAAAAGAAATGAACTGTAGAAGGCCGTGTCCTAGAAAATAAAAAGGCCAAATTCTTGGTCTCAGCCCATGTAGTTGACACAAATTGCTAGAAAATAATAATTAATGGGCTTGGCCCATATAGACGCCGAACTGGACCGGGCTCGTTCTAAGTAACGACCTTTTTAATTGGTCACAATTTTGCCACGTTAGATTGCCACGTCGGATCCGACGTGGCCTGGGCAGATAGCCCGTGACCAAAACAAAAGGTCATGGGTTCAACGACCTTCTGTTTTGGTCGTAAATGTCTACGACCTTCTCATAGAGAAGGCGTTAATTTCAGTTTACGACCGCCAGCTTTTGACCTTCTGTTTTGGTCACAAAAAGGTCACAAATGAAAAAAAAGACCTTTCAGTGACCAATAGTCAAGGTCACAAGTTGACATATTTCTTGTAGTGAACCATGGTAATACTCCACGCTGGAAGGACTAAGCGGTAGACATGGACTTACATCCATAAAAACCTCACAGCGCCCCATGCCAGTGGTGACTACGAGGGCAGCCAGCCAAAACGGTGGTCTAGCCACTGTTGTTGTCGGCATCGCTGCCCCGACCGTCTCTGGCCTCGCCATTAATGTCCAGCAGCTCCCCCTCATCGTCGTCTTCCCTCTGGACCGCTGCCCCCCTTCATTTTCTTCTCCGGCGAGTCGTGCCAACGACCAGAATAGTGTGCTCCTGTGCATCGTTATCTTCCTCCCTGATGTCTTCTTCCTCCGTTCGTCCGCACGCCTTCCTCGTCTCCATGACTCTCTGGCACTCGTGTTGATCCTCCTCGTCGCCTTCGCGCCGCTCCCCGTGACCTCTGGCCGCACCTGCCGACGCTGCACCCCCGCCGGCGCACGGACACGTCGCATGCCGCATGCCACCTCGCCCTCCCTTTCCCGAGCTCTCCCGCGGCTATAAGTAGAGCCCTCGAGCTCTTCCGCAGCCACAACGCCTCTCATAGCCTCCTCACTCGCCTCGGAGCTCCACATCCCCCTGCATGGCCGAATGGCCGCCGCCTCGGTCTGCTCAAATTCGAGCAATGGCGGGCGTGCCTCCCCGGAGTCCGTAGACCGTCCCCACTCCCTTCCCTTGCCGCCGGAGTGCCCTGTGGCCTCGCCCCTAGAGCCACTGCCGCCGCCACGGGGGCTCTCTGTCGCCTTGCTCGCCACGGCAAACCCCTCCCAGGTGCTCTCTTCGCTGCGGGATGGACGCGACACCTCCTCCCGAGCCCACCGGTGGTCCCAGATCCACCGGGGATAGCCGGAGTTGGCCGGGCAAGTCACCGGAGCTCGTCTCTGTTCCGCCACGGGTGCCCATGCTACGACCGTTGCGGCCTCTCCCCGATGCCTGTAGCGCCTTGCTTGGGTGCGGAGCTCCGTTCCGCATCTGCCGTTGGCCGGAGCTCGGCCGATGACGGCCTGAGTCGCCGGAGCGCGCCCGTGCTCGCGCGACCCCGGGCTCCTCTGCTCTTTGCGTCGGGAGCTGGAAGAAGAGAAGGAATGAGGAGAGAGAAGCCCCGCGGGACCCACACGTCATCGACCTAGAGGCCGGCCCCTCCCTTGCCACGCTGGATAAGTGGAGTTGTAATCCGATGGATTACGTCTTCGCTTAAGGAAAGCGTATTCTGCCTCTTCTTCGGCCGGGAACATGTTTCCCTTTATGGAAAAACATACTGTCAGAAAAGACATGTTCTGTTTAAACTACCAGGGACCTCTTTGTAGAAGTATTTTTACAAACTAGTCCCTGAACTTTAAACGTCCGTATCTTTTTACCCGTAACTCCGAATCAGGTGATTCCAGCGCTCACGTTCTCTGTTCATCGAGCTCTTTCCATTGGTATCACTAGCACACATGCCCGTGTGTTGCAACGGGATAATAAAATTACATGCCTCTAGCTTAATATAAGAATGGATCAAGATCCTCACATGACCGTATTCTCTAGTTCAGCATGGCACCCTTTAATTAGAGCCAAACTAGTAGATTCTGTTGTATTGGCACGTGCCCACAATTTCTTTGAATGCAATTAACCTGCATATTCTTTTTTATTGGCATATGGAAGCTATCATCATTAATAATTTATGGCGCCCCTTATTCTGAACAAGCCAACTTAGCTCGACGTGTCAGATGCGGAGCAGGCCCAGGATGGGAGTGATCGAACTCACGACCTTAAAGACCCGACAACATGTTGCTAGCCACAAAAACAAACATGTCCTGCTAACCAATGGTCAGCATGAACATTAAAGAATATAATGCAACGTCCGCTTCAAAACATATTTATTTATTTTTTAATCTTTTCAGACATTGATTACTACCAACTGCCAAATATACTTGGCAACATGAACAATTTTCCAAATTAAGAACATTTTTCTGAAAATTCCGTACATTTTAAAAAACACTAACAAAATTTTGAACAGAACATTTGTTGAAATTCACAAACATTTCTTAAAAGCATGATATTTTTTTAATTTGTTTACAATTTTGGAAAATGGGACCATATGTTGAACATATAGAAGAAATTTAGAAAATGTGTCTTTTAATGCAAAAAACATTTTCATCTTTTCAACATATCACTAAAAGAAGAATATTTTTAAAATTTGTAACATATTTTAAATCTTCAACAAATTCGGTAAAAACACAAATATTTTTTTCAAAAAATTGAGTAATTTTTAAAATTTAAAATTGTAAATAGTTTTTATAATGAACACAATTTCGGAATTCATAACATGAATTACCTAATATAATTGGCAACGTGAAAAATCTTCCAAATTATGAACAATTTTTTTGAAAATTCCATAGATTTTAAGACAAAGATAGATTAAAAAATTTGAACGGAACATTTTCGGAAATTCACATAAATTTCTTAAAACATGAACCTTTACAAAAAAATACAATTATTTTTTAAGTTGTGAACAATTTTTGAAAATGGGAATATGTTTTTAAAATTCGGAAGAATATGGAAAAATGTGTTTTTTCAATGCAAACATTATTTTCAAATTTTGCACATATCGCTAACCCAAAATATTTTTCGAACTTGGAACATTTGTCAAATGATTTTTTTTAAATCTTGTTTCTTAAATAAGAACATTTTTTTAGAAGAATGGAAGTATTTTTTAAATTTTGAACAATTATTGGCATGACAAAAGAAATCCAAACAGTTTTTAGAATAGGAACACATTTTTTTAATTCGTAACATTTTACGAAATTTTGAATAAAATTTGAAATTGCATACATTTTTTGGAAATTTTGAATTTCGGAAAATAGTGAAAAGTAGACATAGAATGGGGAAAATAAAAAAGAACATGACCTCTTGGGCGCCCTGCGCATAACTGAACTATTTGTCGCATTGTGCGGGAACTATGATTTTTTATTGCTGCGCGGGCAGGGAAAGCTGGGCTGACTTTACTGGGCCCTAGCTCGCGTGGCCCACACATGTAATTCTGCAGAAATCGTTTTTCCTTTGCTAACAGACGATGAAAAAAGTTTAGTACCACCTTAGATAGGAAAAAAATCTTTTAATGGTGAACGGATGAAAAAATTGGGGAAACACACCTTGCTTTATTAGTAGGTATAGATTTTCATTATGTTTTCACACAGTGAAAATGACCATTTTGCCCTTGACCGTAAATAGCCTCCTCCGAGAGAGATCTGTTTCCGGCAAATCTTTCCGCGATCATTTCCAGTTCTTCCCGGAGTATTTGTCGACTCCCAGGCAAGCCAACCTCTTATCATGAGCCCCGAACTTGCATGTTGACTTTGCTTGCACCTTGTGTGTGTAGTTGCAGTTGTTTCATATCGTTTTCGTTTGCAGTTATTCCGTTATGCTGCCTTGCATGCTTGTGTTTTCATGATATCTTTTGCCATGCTAATTAGAATGTTATTATTAATAATGCCATGTCACTACTCTACTTTATTTACATGTCATCATTATAAAATGATATGAGGATTGTAATGCACCATTGATATGCTATTGTCATGTTCCTTATGTTATAGTTGTGCACTTGAGGAGTTCGATATTTTGTCATGCATTTGTATGCTGCATGCTCATTGTTGCATCCATATTAAATATGCTCATGATGATGGAGAAGGAAATAAAATGAATTAATTATAACAAACCTCCTCCGTCATTGATGGGATCGAGTCATAGTGCCGCCAAATTGAACTTTTTCAGTGCAGCAACATTTTCCTTTGTGGGAAGGCCTTAATGTGAGCTATTGTTGTGACCTCTCGTCGGTGCCTCCAACTAGGGAAGGTTATGGGCGTGCTTACCCTGATCAGGTAGGCAGACATAACCTTGTGTGCTCGTTGATGAGATTATGGTACCGAGTCCCCGAGTGGGAGTGTCCCCGAGTGGGAGTGTTTTGACCACGACGGTGGTCGGGTTGTCTTTGGTAGACACTTGGCCAGCCAGGACCAGCCCGTTGGGGATTTGGGTCGGAGTGGCCGGGAGAGTGTCATGGCAGTAGATCGGTTTTGTCGGAACGCCGTTGGTCCACCCGAATGGGAGTGCGAGGCCATGGGTTCCGTGGTGTGGGTATAGTGTGCTACCTCTTCAGAGTGTGTATAAAGTCTATCCATAGCAACAGTTTGTAGTAGGTCCCACTATCAGGTCTTGGTCGAAATGGAGGATAAACCAAAATAATTAAGTTGGTAAAGAAATATGTGATAACAAAAATATGGTGACTTGGACTATGAGATAGTCGTGAGAAGCCACGGTGATGTTTTGGTGGTGATCACCGAAAGGATCACGGGTAATTCTGGTCATGGTTGTGATCGCCAGAAAGATCACTGTTCGGTTGCGAGGCAACCCGTTGATAAGAGAGGCCGAGGGACTCGGTGTACATGTTTGGTTACATTGCATGAGCAATATACCATTATTTGCATTTAAAGAACCATGATAGAACAGAAGATGATTGCATAAAGTTAATATGCTATGTCTGCATTGGATATTATTGGTAGGGTATTTTCAGCATAGTTTCATGATGCCATGCCATGCTTTGATTTATATGTTAAAATATGCCATGATTGAGATGATATGCTATGTTTTGCCTTTTCCATGTTAGAAGCATGTTTTGATATGCCATGTTATTGTCATGCTAGCAGATGCTATGATTTTGTTCATGCTTAGTTGATTTTTATCATGCCATGTCTAGTAATTAATATAAGGTAGGTTGTTGCATGCGCTCGGTACTTGCTTTGTCTTCTGCTTGTTTGGATGCTATGTATTTAGTTGTCTTGCAAGTACATTCAATGTATTGACCTCGCGTGTCATGCCAGTTTTGTAGGTCTTACCCGTACTGTTCGATTGATCCGTCGTGCTAGGCCGTAACCTTGCCAGTCCTGTGAGTTATGGAGCCGAGCCAGAGTTGTTATACTGCCAAACCAAGACTTCCGCCGCCATTCAATCAGGCTTCCGCCGCCATTCAATCAGACTTCCGCTGTCATTTAATAGTCTTAGGGCTATGCAAGACAATTGTATTCATCAATGATGTAATCTCATATACATATATTTGATGAATATTCTTGTACGTGGAATGTTGTATTATGGACCTGTCGTGCGTCAGGTGTTATCCTGGGCTGGCGTGCGAAGGCCCCCTGCTCCATGCGGATCGGGGTGCCATAATAGAAAAGTGTATTAGTAACTAGAAGTTATTAGGTAGGAATATAATAAGAAAAGGGAATAACAATTGGTTGCTGAAATACTACACAATTCATTTGACATTGCGAGGTAAGTCAACATATGGAGATAGTTGAAAAGAAAACTTACTTCGAACAAAGTCTAGATGGATGCTTTTGTCGGGGAAGTTAGCATATATCTCATGACCAGGCCCTTTTTGTGTAGTGCAATTTCAGTGCTAGCTTTCAGTACATAAAACTTCGCAATTTCATTCCAAAAGCCAGTGCCAAAATAGGTGTCACCATGTTCAAAGTCGTACAGTAGCAACGATTATAAATCCATGGTTTGTGTGCAGTATGGCATCCATGGAGCCTTGATGTGTGTAAAGGGAAAAATTGTGCACTACATAAAATGTTGCATAGCGAGGGATGTTCTGCAGAAAATGGTAGGATTGTAAAGAAAATATGGTAACATGCAAATATGGGCCCAAATTGAAAGAACTATACAACAGTTGAAATTGAAGGATAAAAATCTATAATTAAACGGATAGGGTAAACATGATGTCATGGAAAAATGAAACTAATCGAAATAACAATACATCATTAGTTTGCCTAATATAGAAAGAATAGGGGGGAAATCCCCTTTGACGTATATGGTGCATGTGGCACCTTTTATCCAAATGTAGCAATATTTAGAATATGTTCAGGAAATTAGGCCAGGCCAACCGATTTAGGGTGAGATTGAACATACTGCGCGTGCTCAAGTTATCTGGTACGGAGAGATGGAATATCTGGCGGCAGTCGCAAACTCCTAGAGTGTCAGCGCACTATACATTCTATGAATGAAAGAAAACCCTAAAATCAGCTCGAATAAAAATGAATTCACGGTGATTTCCGCCGGGTGATTAAAGGAGGCGGATGAACTAGGATAAGAGATGAGATAATATCTCGTTAAACTAGTTACCTTGTCATCCATGAGAAAGAACCCTCAACACGGCAGATTCCCCAAGCGAGTGGGGCCGGGTCGACCGTGAGAAGTGTTGAGAAAGTCGATGGCGATAGGCGGCGGCAAGCAGAAGTGGTGAAATGCAGTGCGATTTGCCGGTAGCCTGGCGGCGGCAGGCGTCGAGCTAAGTGTTTACCGCCGCGATAGGCGATGCCATGGCATAGACCCGGAGGAGCTTGTGCAGGTGTGAATGGGGAATGTACCGGAGGGGCCGAGGGGGTGGCGGGCGGGGTGGGGTTTTTTGTGACGTGGGGATGGTGAGGGTTTTCTTTTTTTTGAATTGGGTGGTGAGGTTTTTCTGTCCCCCAAGGAATTTTGGGGGCAATGGTGTGCTAGAGCGAACCATGTGTGATTGACGTAGCAGGCAAAATGGAAGTCATTGCACATGGTTCCAATGTTGGGAACCGTGTGTGATTGAGTACTAGCTCCGTCCTGGTTTATAGGTCCACCATTGTAATTTTTACCAAAATTTGATGAAATATTTAACATACTCAGACATAGAAAATAAGCGTACACGTAGATAAGCATAGTTCAACCATAAGTAGTACATAGTTCAACAGTATTAAGCATACTCAAGCGTACATATATAGTTCCATCCATCCCACATCTCATCTCACAGGTCGGCACGATCCTGAAGCTTCTCCAAGTACTCGACGTACGCGCCGTGCGCCACCCTGTGAGAATACTTCTGCTTGAAGGAGCCAACGGCCCGTCCTCTCGCATGCGCCAAAACACTTAGATACGCGGCATGAAGCTTCTGGTTGCAAAATGGGCATCCATAGCTGCCATTCCAGGTCCTAATATGCCTGTTATGCATTCCTTCATAAAGCTCCCACGGGATTTGCCTGCTGTACCAACTCTGGACATCTTGATCCTCGCTGTCCACATCGTCAGACAGCACCTATACAAATAATAAAACAAATTTGGCATCAAATTAATGATTACATGTCATGAAATAGGAGTAGGAATTTATGGCTATTTATTTATACATATCCAGAGATTATGGTTCGATTTTTAAGCGCAATTGTCTATGTACAGACCAATCTTGAAGAAAATAATGGCACAAACATATGTAGGTCATTGAAAATCAATTTTCAAACCATGACTAGGAATTATTAGCATGAACACTATCCCTAGTCGGATTACTAGACGAAATCATTTGCACATATGAAACAACTAATCACTTATCACCTGTACCATTCAAACAATCAATACACTACACGGATCTAACAAAACTTACTCAGATTTCATGGATTGGGAGAACATAACCATAGGATTTCTATTACAAAAAGGGGGGCAGGAGTAACCAGAGAAACCATGTGATCTATTTTACACATAAATGTGTATAGATGACTAACCAGCTGTCCGTCGTCGTCGGAGTGGTCGTCGGAGTCGGTGTGGAACTCCGCCTCCGGCTGTGGAAGCTCGACATCGTCGACGACGTCAGGGTGCAGCGATAACTCGCCGGCGGTGACGGCAACCTCTGTCTCCATCTCCACGCCATGCTCTGGTGCTTTAGCAGCCCCGGCGTCGCCACTCTCTCCGGTGAGGCGCTTCTGCGGCATCCTCATGCACTGACGGCTTTGAGGACTGAGAGCGACGTCGAGGATGCAAGTGGAGGGAGAGGATTGTGTGTGCGTAGCGAGGATGGGCGGTGCGGCCGCTCGGGTGCGCCATTAATATGGAGTAGTGGAAGTTGTGGGAGAGAGGCGGGCGATGTCAAACCGATGGCTCGCCTCCCGGTGAGCCTGTGCACCGGACTGCTGGTTTGCCTACCGAAGTTTCGGCCCCCTGTGTGCAGCGGCTCGTCACTGCTTGTTCGGGCGCTGACTGGTCAAGGGCAGGGGCAGATCCGGGGCTCCCTTCCCAGATCCAGCCGGTGTTGGCTGGGGTGCGAGGTGGGGTCAACCGGTGGTTTCTGTGGGCGGTGGTGGTGGGCGGCAGGTGTGGTCGGGTGCGCGTGATCTGGGCGCCGGCCTCGGCAGCGTCGGAAGGGTGGTCATGGTGAAGTGGCGCACGGTGGTGGTGGCCTGGTGCTAGTCTGGCTATGTAGTTGGGGCGTCCAGGTCCAGCGCTATCCAGATCTAGCGTCCTCGGCCGCTGGGTTGGCATGGACTCTGCTCCTGCCGATGATCTACATGCGTGGAGGTGTCTCCGTCCGGTGGCGTGGTGGAGGCTCGCTGCTGGCTGCATGGCGGTGCGTGGCTGAGAGATGGAGGTTGCTGCCAGTGGCGGTGCTTGGTGGGGGCGCTCATGGCGCCCAGTGCATCCTGTGGCTGCTGGTGCTGCCATGAGGCGGGCGATGGTGCAGTGTGCCTTGAATAATCTGTCCACAGGGTGCATGAATGCTCAACTCAGCGAAAGCCATGCTCTGTTCAGAGCCAACGACGGTGACGCCCGTGGGCGTCACTACCCTTCCTGGAGGCGTCGTCAAAATGTTGATTTCACCACCCTTTGCTCGACATCGGAGGAAACTCTTCTTCCAGGTCTACCTGGAACCGATGATGGCGGCACTACCGAGCGTTGCACCCCTTCTTGAAGGTATCATCGAGAAGTTGGCTAGGTTGTTTTGTTGGTTAGCTGCAAGCAATGGGATTGTCGGTGGTGGTGGTGTGAATGGTTTGGGGTCAACGTGGTGCGTGTCGGGGTCTGGCAACAACACTCCTCTGTGCTGTGGAGCAGCCATCTCTACCCCGTATGTATGTCCTTGGTGGTGTTCTGTAGGGGTTCGGCGGCAGTTCCTTTGTGGCGTCCCTCTTGTTGTGCAAGCTCAAGACCCTCTCATGGCTGCCATTGTGTTGCAGTGAGCTTCGTGCTCTTGTTGTTGTCACGGACATCTTTGCTCAATGACGTGCAAGAAGCCTCCCCAACTTGCTAATGGTCCAGAACTTCACTGGCGGAGCTCGTAGTCAACGTTCGTGCTTGGGCCTCGTTGACTGTGGTGCTCCTGTGTTGCGCCGTGGGTTCGGTATGCACACCAGTGTAGTGAGTTAGGTTCCTTGTAAAGTCTTGGTATTGTGTCCCTCGACATCACCCCACAACTACTTGTGTCTTTAATGCTGCTGTTCTTGTTAGTCTACTATCTATGTCTTGCCTTTGGTGGGCGCCCTACTCTTCTCATCATCTTGTAACCTTGTTACTTGTACGGTTTTTGGCCCGGTTTATCTTATAAGCAGGGTCAATTTGTTTAGGTTTTCGATCTAGTTTCCCTTATAAACCGGATCACTTTCTGGCATAATGGCCACTTTGAGTAATATATTCAGGTGGAGGGACTCCTCCCCCGATGATTCTCAAAAAAAAAGATTGTTGAGTTGTAGTGCATGGTCAAAGTAGGGCATGGGCAATCATCGTCGTTGTCTGCCGTTTCCACAATACGGATGTAATCACTTGCAGACCATTCACGAGAAACGCCCTTCAAATGACTGAATGCACGGGTGGCTCAGCCATCGTTCCTCAAAAGAGCGTGTGCCCGGGAGCTTGAAAAGATCCTAATGCCATGACGTGCGCAATAGTATGGCTCGACTCGGGAACCGCAAGTCAAAACTCCCAAGTAATAACACAACGGGGCAACTGACCTACAAAGCCACCTCCCAAAGGCTGTTTTGGCACATGTTTTAGTTTCCATTTGTTCATTCACATCTGATTTATATTGTGCCCATGTGTATTATTATTCATGCAAATGGCCTTTTGGGATGATTTATAGAACAAACATGTGTTAGACGTGCTGCCCATAGGGTTGCTTAACTTCCTGGCTGCAGTTTCAAATAGTTCGCTTAACATCCGGTCTACAGTTGGTCTCTGCACCAATTGGCGTAATGGGTCATCTAGTGATGATAAATTATGGAGCAAATAAAAGGCTTGCACACTTATGCTTCTAATTTGGTTCACGTTGGATTGACGCAACTAAAAGTTACCTGAAAATGTGACAAAACTGAACCATAACTCATCTATGTGTGATCATTACAACTAGAATAAACCAAAACGGGGAATTAATTTGTCCAGACCCTAAAC
Organism: Triticum dicoccoides; assembly: GCF_002162155.2. Taxonomy (NCBI): domain Eukaryota; kingdom Viridiplantae; phylum Streptophyta; class Magnoliopsida; order Poales; family Poaceae; genus Triticum; species Triticum dicoccoides. The sequence goes on along the minus strand of NC_041390.1, from coordinate 601,606,044 downwards.
TATTTCCCTCTTTTTCAAAACCGTAAATCCAAATTTTGTACAAAATAATAAAACTTTTCATATCAAAAATTTATTCACAAGATTATTTTTCATATGCTCAAATATTATAATATACCTTATCAAACATAAAAATAAATATCTAGAATTTTTTTTGAGAAATTTAATTTATATCTTTTTACAACTCGTAGAAAATATGATAATATTATCACAGCGAACGGGACTGTAGCCTAGTGGTTGCATTGACCTTAGTATAGCACCCCAGATCTTCGGTTCAACTCGTGGTGGGAGCAGATTAAACATGCCTGGGCAAAGATTTCTGGAATAAAGACCGTGGGGTTGTTGATCTACACTAAATAGTCAAAAAATGATAATATTATCTTATGTATATAGTTTATCCCAAAATTCTTCCAAAATTGTCCAAGCTTTATAATGGAATTCAAAACCTTCTTTAGCGAGGATCTCAGACTATTGCAGGGATGCCCAGCAGCGGCGGGCGCAAAAAGGCCAGCAGTGGCTCGTCAGGCTCTCAAGGGTGCCCGCCACTACTACAACCGCATGAGTAGCGGGCGCCCGCCCGCCAATGATCATGTACTAGCTGTCACGGGCAGCAACGCTCGCCCACCACTATTATGGTTCTTACCTGTGGTGGTCGTCGAATCGCTCCTGCCATAGTTGTATTATTCCAGCGAAAAATAAAAAGAACAGTCGTGACAGCGTTCTTATGTGACGTCGCAACTTTTGACAGTTTAGCAATAATATGAGTATTGTAAGGACTTAAATAGCACACTTCAAATAACTCTAATATTAGTGCATACACAGTACAATACAATAAGTGCATACAATATATGCATATTCAATAAAATGCTAACTAGTACTATAAACTAATATAAGAGTGTTTAAATAAAGTAGTGTGTATATGTGTGTGTGTGTGTGTCTATATATATATACTATATATATATATATATAAATGGTCTATTCTGCTAATATTAGTAGAATAACTATTCTGCACACCACTTCAGCACTGCACGCTCAACAGAAGCGCACTGCATCATTTTGACGACGAGCACAGCAATAGAGACTAGTGAACTTCTCATCGGAAAAAATTGCACGCGTTATTTTTTCGGTACTGTTTTCGCTCTAATTTTTCAAGCGTTTATCGGAATGATGCGTGTAATATACCATTGAAAAGCTATGGATTAGGCGCAACTTCGACATGTTGAACACTTTTCGAGATTCCACACGGTTTAAGAGCGGTTTTGAAAATAGTGCGGCGGATGACGAGTGGCAGCGAGCGTTTTTTCGTGTTTTTTTCTAAACCGCTTGTTTGAATGAAGCAAATGATATGTCGTTAGATATATATCGTCGAGGCGCATCTTTTTCATATATAAATCTTTCTCTAATTCAATACGGTTTAAAAGTAGTTTCAAATTTACTAAATCGCGGAACTCTGTTTTTCAAATTTTTTGAAATTTTTGGTACTGTTTTTGCTCCAGTTTTCTAACCGTTTGCCGAAACGAGACATATGATACGCCGTTGGAAAGCTACAGACAAGGTGCAACTTTCATATGTTGAAATTGTTTTGAGATTCCTTACGGATTTTAGTTAATTTTGAAAATCGTGCGGCTGACTTCGAGAGGCAGCGGTTGTTTTTTCGCGAAATTTTTACGAACGGCTGGTCAGAATAATTCAAATCATACGCTGTTGGAAAGATATCGACGACACGCAACTTTTTCATGTAGAACACTCTCTCTCATATCTTACGGTTTAAGAGCAGTTTCAATTTTACCGAAAAGCGGACACTCTGTTCTTCGCGAGACCAAAATCGTCATATTTACTGCATCGGACAGAAGAACGCACTGCTTCAGACGAAATACTGCACTTCATTAGATGGTCAAGGTCACTACATGGTTTTGTTTTGTTTAGATGTATTTTTTCTCGGACGGGGAAAGAAGAAGGCACTGCTTCAGACGGAATACCGCACGTCATTAGATGGGCAAGTGCACTGCATGGTTTTTTTTGTGGGACGTAAATTTTTCCAAACGTGGTGGAGTGCACTTCGTGTCGAGCGTTGGTACTGCAGGGACGAGGTGAGTCCACTGCATCAATTTTTCTTTTTCCAATATTCTTTCTACTGCACACAACAATAGAGTGAGCTGCATTAAAAAAATCAACTTTTCCAATTTGTTTTTGCACTCGGCAACATAGTGAACCATTGGGAGAGAGAAGATCACTGCGGCAATGAAACAAGTGAGCTGCACCTAAACAATTTTGTTGTTGTTTTCTTCAATGAATGTTTCCGAGAGAGCTGCGATCTATACATATCTGGACTACGAGCCGGGGCGAACGAACTAGAGTGATCCTCTTTTTAATCCATAGTACAAACACACACAAACTACAATGACGAGGAACTACTACAACAACAAAAAAAGAACTCCACTTTTTTGCACAAACCGAGCTGCACTAGAGTGGCACCAGGAACTGCAACATGCCATGTAGAGCACCTCCTCTGTCACTCCAGCGATCTGCAAAGGACAGCGTGGCCAACCACAGAGAGAGCGGCCGCTAGCACATCCATGGCACCGCACCAAGATCATAGGCGAACTGCAGACAAGCAAAATCTTAAGAAAAAGAAGGTCCCAAAGTGCAATAGAACGATGGTGACGCACCGCACCACAGCATGGGGAACCAAGTGAACTGCAAGCCGGCGGCGCCCTATCCTCAATTGAATGCCGGTGATGGGAGACAAGATTGAGATGCCCATGGCGGCACCTGCGGGCATAAGGGAGATGAAGTTGCAGCCCACCACCACCACACCCCAAGTGGTCGAAGTCCAGCGGGCCACGCGTGGCATGGCGCGTAGGCCTGGTTACCCGGATCTAGGGGCGTGTGGTCAGGAGGGGCAGCATGAGACGGACGGCGATGGAGGATGGTGGTCGGGGTCAACACGAGATGCACTGAAACGCATGCACTCACCGAACGCACTGCACGCACGAGCGCCACCGAGCTGCACTCCCACCGAGCTGCACCACGAGCGCCACCGAACTGCAGAGAGTCCTCTCGCCCAGGAGCCACCGGAGGCATGAGCGACCTGGACCCATCAGCCGTCAAGTGCAGGATGGGGAGGAGGCCGGATGGGGGAGCTGCCCCGGCCGCAGCGGTGGGGATCCAGGCGGGACGCGATGGAGGCGGATCCCACCGGATCCAGCACAGGGAGAGGTTGCTGTGGCGGGGCGATCGCCATGGATAGGGAGGAGGCAGTGGTGCTGGCCGGAGGGGGCGGACTGGAGGGGCTGGATCCGGCGGCGGGGCGTCGCGGGTGTCCGGTGGGGCATGGATCCGGCGCGGCGGGGTGGTGGGGCGGGGATCCGAAGGCGCGAGGTTGGAAGGGGAGAAGGTCGGGGGTGGTGG
>NC_041390.1:601589786-601602253 GCF_002162155.2 Triticum dicoccoides | reverse complement strand
AGTCATGGCGCGGCGGGGCTCGCCGGGGTGGGCGCGGTGGAGGAAGGTGGGGGCGAGGCGGGGGAAAGGTGGGAGAAGGTGAGGTGGTGCTCTGGCGGCGGCGGCGCCGGTAGAAGGTGGAGGGAGGTGGGTGTCGTGCGGGAGCTGGGGGTGGGCTTTGTTAGTGGTAGTGGGGTGGTTCGGTTCGCGGTGCGGTACGGAGAGAGGTGTTAGCAGAATAAGCGATTCAGTGTGCAGAATAAGACTCTTAAGGGTGTTATCATAATAGACCCACCCTATATATATATAAGGGGTGCAGAGTTGGTTTACAAAGGAAGGAAACCGTACATCCGGACTCCAATCTTGTCGTCCACGCATCCAAGAGTCCTTCCCAAACAGGGGGACTGATCTTCCGTTTTATCTTCACGGACCATCAACCCGGCCCACAACGAATAGGCCGGCCAACTGAGGACCCCTAAATCCAGGTCTCCCTCAGTAGCCCCCGAGCTTGCCTTCAATGTCGATGTAGTATCCGGCTAATGTCTTCGACTTTGCAAGGTGGGTTCTTCATTATACTCCAGTTTTGATGATAGTCTAGCTTTGACCTTTATGTTCTGCCTTTATGATTCCTTCCTGTTGTCTTCTCGATATTGACGTGCCGGGCGAATGCGAACGGTCCATGATTTTTTTACAAATAAGCCCCTTATCACGCTTGGGACGCATTTATGTAATGAGGTTAGATCTCCCAAAGGCCATCTCAAGATTAGCTACGAAAAAGCTTTCCAACATGACCAGTGCCCCCGGCTCTTCTTCGCGCCCCCATGGCCCTCAAGAGGGTGATTGACAGAGCTGCTCAGTGCCTAATCTTGAATTGAGCCGACTCTAGACGCACGGCTATCTTCCCCTCGCAGATCTAGTCTCCGTTCGAGCGGGATTGGCCTCAATCGGCAACAATGTGATGGCCGAAAATTTCCCCAACCCCAATAAGGAGGAGAGGGTGTGCTTCATCCCATTCCTTCTGCGGGGCTTAGGATTTCCAATCCATCCCTTTCTTAGGGGCCCATTGGAATTTATGGCATTCAACTGCACAACCTTACCCCGGGTTCGATTATGCACATCTCAGGCTTTGTTGCCCTCTGCGAGCTGTTCTTAGGCATCGAGGCCCATTTCGAGCTATGGAGAAAGTTCTTTTGCTTAGTTCCCTACCATCGAGGAGGTTCCATATTTGAAAAGGGCGGCGCCTAAGTATAGCGCATAGCTGGGTCCGGATACCTAGTTGGTACTCCCAAAGAGATATATCCGCAGTGGTCTTCGGAGTGGTTTTATATGGATGATGTCCCATTGCCAGACCCAGTTCGACGCGGTCTTCCTCAATTTTCCAGTGCTCCTTTAAAGAAGCATCTCAACTGGCGTCCCCGAAGTCCCAAGGAGGAGGATAATGCGGAAATCAAAAGTTTGGTAAGAAAGGTTAGATTACTAGCCCATACCAAGCTCACGATAATCGAGGTTATGGCCATTGTAATAAAAAGATGCGTCCAACCTCTCCAGTACAAAGTAACTCCCTTGTGGTGCTACAACGGAGAAGACGACGTGTCTCGTTACAGGCGTAAAGGTCCGGACACCCCAGCCGAACTGGCCATGATCTTGGCCGATCTGTATATGGGCGAAAAGGAAGACTTCCTCCGCGTGAACTCCAGGGAAGGTTACTCCATGTACAACCCCATTGAATGGGTAAGATTTCGATTACATGTGTCGCTTTATTGCTGTCACGGCATGCTAATAGAGTTGTTCTTTGGTGTTTCTAAACAATCATGGAGGAAGATGACCGAGGACATTCACTACCCTGTCCCGCAGCCAGAGGACCATGACCGCGACAAAGACCCTGGTTTCTGTGAGGATCCGAACATTTACATAGAGTTCGAGGATGGGGTGTTTTATCAAGCGAGCCTTGATCGCTCGGAAGTAGCTATTACAACTGACTACCGCCGCCCCTATCCCTTCTCCATCGTAAGTATTAAGGGAAACTTACAAAAGAAATTCCCACTTGCGCCTTTATCCCTTAAACTAAACCATATTTTATAGGATCGGCGCTCGGTAGGCCACACCCCTCCGAGAGCAGCCTCTGCGCAGGGTAATCGTTCAAAACAAAAGGAGTCCGAGAGCGCTGTAGAAAGTTCACAGTCTTCCAAGAGGAAAGTCCGCTTAACACATGCCTAGGCACGAGTTCGGATTGCTAAAGTCCATTTTTCTCCTTGATTCAGGAGAAGTACGCGGCAGAATGTGGGAAAATGCCCCGCTAGCCAAATGTTAGCCAATCCGGCACTGGACTCGTGAGCGAGGGCGAGAGCCGATGCAATGTAGGTTCCACCGCCTCATGAGGATTCGGATGGCGTATCCATCATGAATTCTGAGGTGGAGAGCGTAATGAATCATCGTCGACTGAAAGAGGCCATGCGTGCTCCAGTTTTTTTCGAGCAGGAATTTACCGCGCTTAGTTTGGTGGATGCATATATCCGTGCCGCTCGAGACAGACTTGCCAGAGTTACACAACTATTCTCAAAGGATATGTTGGTAAGACTTTGTGCGGTTTTGATAGACATATGGTAGTAGCCCCCGAGACTTGAAGCGGTGAGGTAAACTGATTTAAGGATCGATATGACTCGCAGGATGTCAAAAAGAAGAATACTGCGCTATACCAGGAGCTAAAGATAAACCAGATGCAGCTACATGCCGTCACCACTGAACTGGCCGAAATGAAAAAGGCCGCGATGAGTACCTCCGAAAATAAAAAAAACACGAGGGTGAAAAGGATAGACAAACCAAAGAGATAGAGAGCTTAAAGGCTCAATTATAGGCCGCTCATAAAGAAAATGAGAAGTTGAAGGGCGGCATGTTCGGTACGTGTAAAACCACCATAGGGTCTCATGTTTAGTCCATAGTTTGGAATTTCATAACTATGTTGCTGCAGGTCTGTTAACTGGTCAGCCGGAAGAAGAGGTATGTGGATTCCAAGGTGATGTGGTGAACGAACTGTCCGTGGTACATGCTTAGGCCCGAAAAGCCATGAGGAGTATGGCCAAGGCTTTATGGCCATCCAATGCCCCTCTAGAAACTATGGAGGGCTTGGCAAACATGCTCAAAGCTGCCCGATGCCGCTTTGAGCTATGGAAGACATCGACCTGCCGTGAAGGTCCACGAGAAGCCTGGGCTATGGTGAAAAAACGCTTCACCAAGCTAGATCCAAATCATATGGCCCGAGTGGGACCGCAGGGACCATACGGGAAGGAAATTCCATTGAATTTGGTGTATGACCAAGTAATGATAGGTGTGAATTATTCACAAGAAGACGGTAGGTTAGACAGTCTTATAGATGGAATAGATAAGGAATAGGCATTTGATTCAATGTATTAATGTACTTCATGATCAACCTGTACCTTTATTTGAACATGTGGAAAGTTTGTCATCGTAGGCTTTCGGCTTTAACCTCCAAATCAAAATGGTGGAGTGTTTCCGGATACTATTTTGGAATGAAAAGAAGCATTCACTATGTTCGGAAACCAGGCAACCCAGTCATTGTGCTCGAACAGACAAAATTTGAGTTCGGAGTGTATGTTAAATTACATATGTAAGAAACATATTCCAAGGAGAATAGTTCCGTTAAGGGTTCCTTTCCTTGGGTTGGTGTGCTTTAAGTATGTGTGCATGGGCTTTGGTCCGGAGTATGGAAAAACTGCCCCGTATTTTAAAGAGTTACAACAATGTAACAATCTATCGTTTGATTGCCGACCACTTATTCTCTTAAGAATGGTAGCTTTCGGCTTCACCCGTCTAAGGTACAGGTCCGGATTACCCGGTTGTAACAATCACATAGGTGCTCCCTTTACGCCCTAGCCGAATAATCGGAAATGTAGGGCATAAACACAGGAGCAAGGCAACCCAGTTTGGCAAAAACTTAAGTCATAGAGGTGCATATAATGGCAAAAATAGTGTATATTAACAAACGACGTATACATTGTGAGCTCCTGGCTCTGAATAATAATAAGCTTCGGTAAAAGAAGCCCCGGGTAATTTTGGGGTATATACATTTTAGGATGTGTACCCCTCAAGTGTTCGGAATATCGAACATATCCTTGAAATTGTATAAGAACGAGAAAATGAAAACAAATGAAGAGGAGAAAAAGAACGTAAAAAAGTAACATGGCCGGACTTATGCGTAGAATCTTCGGAGCTGAGCAATGTTCTATGGATTTGGCTCTAGGCGATTATCCGATGTATTACGAAGCCGAAAAGCTCCCCATGTGAGAACTTCATCTATGATGAAGGGCCCCTCCCATTTTGGTTTGAGCTTGTCATTTTTCTTCTCTGGGAGGCGTAAAACGAGTTCGCCATATTATAAGTCATGGCCCGCACTTCTCTGCTTTGGTATCTCCGAGCCTGTTGTTGATAAAATGCGGAATGGGCTCTTGCAATATTGCGCTCCTCTTCCAGGCCGTCTAGGTTGTCCTGCCGATCAAGCTCGGCCTCTCTCTCTCTCTCTCTCTTCATACATGCGCACTCAAGGTGAGTCATGAATAATGTTGTAGGGCAAGAGGGCCTCTGCGCCGTACACCATGAAAAAGGGTGTGTATCCGGTCGTGCGATTGGGTGTAGTCTGTAGTCCCCAGAGTACAGAATCGAGTTCCTCGACTCAGTGTTTATCTGACCCACGCAGGGATCACACTAGTCTGGGTTTGTTGCCACTCATTATCAGGCCATTAGCCCATTCGACCTGACCGTTTGTTTGAGGGTGATATAATGAAGCATAATCGAGCTTAATGCCCATATTAGCACACCAAGTTTTCACCTCATCAGCTGTGAAATTAGAGCCATTGTCAGTAATGATGATGTGCGGGACACCATAATGGTGTACCACGCCGGATATAAAGTTGATCATCGGTCCAGCTTCAGCTTTTTTTACCTATTTGGCCTCTATCCACTTAGTGAATTTATCCACCATAACCAGTAAATATTTCTTCTTGTGGCTTCCCCCTTTAAGGGGTCCGACCATATCTAGCCCCCAGACCGCAAAAGGCCAAGTAATGGGGATTGTTTTTAAGTAGCGGGTGACATATGGCTTTGATTGGCGAAAAGCTGACATCCTACACAGCGGTGTACAAGGGCCTGTGCATCTACTCGAGCCGTTGGCCAAAAGAAACCTGTACGGAAGGCCTTTGCTTACGAGGGCCCGAGCTGCAGCGTGATGACCACCAAGACCAGCATGTATTTCAACCAAGAGCTGCCGTCCCTCCTCTCCGGAGATGCATCTTTGAAGAACTCTAGTAGTACTTTTCTTGTAGAGCTCCCCTTCGTGAACTTTGTAGGTTTTAGAGCGTCGAACTATGCGACTGGCACTGGTACGCGTCGGTGCTATACAAATGGTTTTAAATCCATTTCCACAACGACATTTGGAACCGTCACCTGGTGAGTGACAGCGATAGGGGGTCCTTCCCACACGACCCAGAAACCATCAGGGATATGGCCCTCCTAGCACACACGCTCGGCAAATTGAGTTTGTGTGTGACCGGCGAGCGCTCCAATACGGAAATACGTACACTAGAGCTAAAAAATACAATTATACAGGCGGAATTGTTTCCGGTCGCAAGTACATCCCACACAGTCAATCCCCATGAAATGTTTCCATTCGTATGTACATCCCACACAGTCACTCCATAGAAAATGTTTCCGTTCACACGTACATCACACACAATATTTCCCATTAATTCGTTTGTGATAGCGTTGCCATTGCACACGATATTAACAATTTTATCGTTTGCGTTATTGAATGCCTCACACATAGTTCGTAGAAGAAACTGTGTGGCAAAGACTGTCGATCACACACAGTTTTTATGTCATAAACATTTGCGCAATGTGGCCTAACGCAAACAGGTTTCAAGGGGATGGTTGTGTGTGAAGTGGAGATTGATCGCACATATAGTGGATCTTAAAAACGTTTCTGATCTCCACGTCTATCGCAGATGTTTTGCTTTTGCAAACCGTGTGCAGCGTAATCCCTAATTTAAAAATCACATGCTTTGAATCTGAAAGTAGGCAATGACTTATTTCATATCCAACCATGTTTATTACAAATATAGGTTCAACCACGAATGAATAATTCGATGCACAAGTACATATACTGAAGAACTACAGAAGCACCAAGTAAAGAATGGTGAACCACAGTTGTACTAAAGACTGTAAAGAGATAGGTGAAATACATTCTGGTTGCTGGAGAAGGTGAAGCGGAATGCCCATATTGTGCCCTCCTCCATGCGTAATGTGCGCACGACTCTAGGCCAGCCCCTTGTGATGGCTGCTCGGTCCTTCATTGTCTTCATTACGACTTCTCGATGCTCATTGTAGTCTGGTGATATACTTTAACCTTCATTGCATGTCCACCAATCATGTACTTTGCTAGGTAATCTTGAGTGAACTGCTTCAGGAACCACTGGGAACGAAAAAGATTGACACATTGTTGTCTGATACGTCTCCAACGTATCTATATTTTTTGATTGTTCCATGGCATTATATTATCTATTTTGGATGTTTAATGGGCTTTATTATGCACTTTTATATTATTTTTGGGACTAACCTATTAACCGAAGGCCCAGTGAAAATTGTTGTTTTTGCCTATTTTAGTGTTTTGCGGAAAAGGAATATCAAACGGAATGCAAACGGAAGGAAACCTTCACGAGGATCTTTTTTGGAACAAACGCAATCCAGGAGACTTGGAGTGGATGTCAAGGAAGCAACGAGGCGGCCATGAGGTAGGGCGGCGCGCCTAGGGGGATAGGCGTGTCCCCCACCCTCATGGGCCCCTCGTAGCTCCACCGACCTACTTCTTTCACCTATATATACTCTTATACCCTGAAAACATTCAGGGGAGCCACGAAACCACTTTTCCACTACCGCAACCTTCTGTACCCATGAGATCCCATCTTGGGTCCTTTTCCGGTGATCTGCTGGAGGGGGATTCGATCACGAAGGGCTTCTACATCAACACCATAGCCTCTCCAATGATGTGTGAGTAGTTTACCACAGACCTTCGGGTCCATAGTTATTAGCTAGATGGCTTCTTCTCTCTCTTTGGATCTCAATACAAAGTTCTCCTCGATGTTGTTGGAGATCTATTCGATGTAATTATTTTTGCGGTGTGTTTGTCGAGATCCGATAAATTGTGGGTTTATGATCAAGATTATCTATGAACAATATTTGATTCTTCTCTGAATTCTTATATGCATGATTTGATATCTTTGCAAGTCTCTTCAAATTATCGGTTTAGTTTGGCCTACTAGATTGATCTTTCTTGCAATGGGAGAAGTGCTTAGCTTTGGGTTCAATCTTGCGGTGTCCTTTCCCAATGACAGTAGGGGCAGCAAGACACGTATTGTATTGTTACCATCGAGGATAAAATGATGGGGTTTATATCATATTACTTGAGTTTATCCCTCTATGTCATGTCATCTTGCCTAATGCGTTACTCTGTTCTTATGAACTTAATAGTCTACATGCATGCTGGATAGCAGTCGATGTGTGGAGTAATAGTAGTAGATGCAGAATAGTTTTGGTCTACTTGACACAGACGTGATGCCTATGTTCATGATCATGCCTAGATATTCTCATAACTATGCACTTTTCTATCAATTGCTCGGTTGTAATTTGTTCACCCAAGGTAATATATGATGTCATGAGAGAAGCCACTAGTGAAACCTATGGCCCCCGGGTCTACTTCATATCATATAAGTTTCCGATCTATAATTCTAGTTTACTATTTATTTTGCAATCTTTATTTTGTAATCTATACAACAAAAATACCAAAAATATTTATCTTATTATCTTTATCAGATCTCACTTTCATAAGTAAAAGTGAAGGGATTGACAACCCCTTTATCGCAATGGTTGCGAGGTTCTTGATTGTTTGTGCAGGTGCTGGGCGATTTGTGTGTATTCTCATACTGGATTAATACCTTGGTTCTCAAAAACTAAGGGAAATACTTATGCTACTTTGCTGCATCACCCTTTACTCTTCAAGGGAAAACCAACACATGCTCAAGAGGTAGCATTGTCTAACAAGTCATTATGGGCAGTAAAAAGAGAAGGCTGTAGAGTTTGTAGTTCCCATCCTACAACTCACTATTGTGTTGGATAGAGCAGAAACAAATAATTTGCTTGCCACCATTCGTATCTTTTTGCTAATAATCCATATCAGTTTCCTCAGTTGATGCTTGTTCATGAATATCTCATTGCCCCATATGCAAAAAGGGTCTATGCGTGGATCCTTGCCAAGGGCATATGTACCTACAAGAAACAAGTCAATACTAGAAGCTAACAAGTGTCCAGCCCTGGGTCTATATGCACTACATTATGGAATGACGTGGGGAGCACAAGCCGAGGGATGAAGCTAACCTCGGCGAAAAATGGTGGCCACTCCCATTGTTGTCCTCCATTAGTGGAAAGGCATGATAAGTACAACAACCTTAACATCAAACAAATATAGCAAAGGTAAACAAAATCGTCTCCAAATGATATTGAATGTGTTGGTTTCAGCATGCTGTTAAAGCAGATATACAATTGAAGTCCATGTTACCGACAGCAGGCTTAACAGCCATCGAATATTGCAATTCAAACTGGTATTGTTGAAAATGAATAGAATGTAGGTAATGCTTAAACATCACACTTGATAAATGTGTAAAACTAAAATAAAGGGCATGTGTTAACTACACCAGGAACAAATGGAACCAAATATAGCCATTCAAACTGGTATTGATGTAGTCGAGCGACACAGTTCCGACTTGCACATAATGAACAACACATTGCGAATGACTGAACTAAACAAGGCATAAATGACCAGTATAACAACCAAATATAGCCATTGAAAACTGGACATAGTCTCACTGCAACCAATCTAACAAGCAAATACAGATAAATAGGGCATATGCTTGAAAACTGAACAAATGCTCACTACAACCAACCTAACAAGAAGATAAAGATAAACAAGGCATCTGCTTGATAACTGGACAAATGCTAAGAAGCAACCTAACAACCAAATGCATATAAACAAGGCATCTGCTTGATAACTGGACAAATGCTAAAAAACAACCTAGCAACCAAATACAAATAAACAAGACATATGCTTGATAACTGGACAAATGCTCACTGCAACCAAACTAAGAACCAAATACATATAAGCAAGGCATCTGCTCGATAACTGGAAAATGCTCACTCCAACCAACCTAACAACCAAATACAGATAAACAATGCATCTACTCACTATAAACAACCAAATATAGCCATTAGTGAAACTGAAGTGGACAATTCATACTTAAACATTACATAGCTCTATTGAACAATAAATGTTTGCATAACTGAAACAATTAAACACAGCACAGCTAAAGCACCATACGACAGATGCTACTACAACAAAGGGTACGGGTTGACAAGCTAGAAAAGGGAAGATTTGCTGATAGAATGGTGCCTCACATTTCATGGACGAGATCCTTCCAGTTGGAAGATCACAGACCCATGGTGCGCTCTGATGTCACAGATGAGTTGTTTCACCTTGGAAGAACCTTCGTGGGTGCCCTCCTTGTGGTCGTGGTCGATGAGATCTGACTTGGCAATTGAGGATCCCAAGCTACCGCCGTAGAACGTGTCGTTTAGAATGAAAAAATGGGCTCAATGGCGTATAAAGCTCGCAAATCCTTGACCGCTTGGCGGAGGAGATCAGCGGCAAGGCCATTGAAGATATCGACGACGGTTGAACTAGAGGGGTCGGGCATGGACCACTTAACCTGTGCCATGGTCCGCGTGAAGCCGTCGCTGTGGATGAGCTTGACGTCATAGCCAGCTTTCCTGAGATACAGTAATACGCTAGCCCACTGACATGAAGCCCAAGGCATGGCAATGTAGTCAACGTATTCGCCGGCTTCCGCGGCGACGTGTTGCTCCGCGATCCACAGGTCGAGGCGAACAACGGCCACCTCGCCAACATCCACCGGAGAGGCCATGATAAATCTCTTCTTGGCCGAACGCTCGTCGGGCTCCTCCGGATACGTGGTCGATCTTAGGCTGCGACATTCTGGAGCAGGGGATGTGGACCTGGCAGGAAGGGACACCGTAGGCCTTGTCTAAAAACTTAGCGGACTAGGGCGACGGTATGAGAATCGCTAGGTAACCTTAACTTTGTTATCTAAGCTAGGAGGAACGGGCAGACCGGCAGGGGTTGGCGGTGGCAACAGCGGCGGCCGCGAGCAAGGGTTCTAGGGGGGAGGGTGACGGGTGGGGGACTGTGGAGGGGGGTTGGTATTTGAGGATACGCCGCGGCTATGAAAATTGATGGTGGTGGGCGAGGGAGGGCGACGGTTCAAATGCCTCGGCTACTACAATTTTACTATAAGGTCGGTGCTGGAGGAGTGTGGGCGACGGTTGAAGTACGGGGGATACTAAAATTTTGGTAAAGGAATTGATGCGGGGCAGGAGTTCCCAAGATTGCTCATGGTCCAATAACAATATGCGTGTATGATAATAAGGAAAAGTGGCGCGGAACCACCGATTTTTGCAACCCTCAAGGCAGGTAGTTTGTTTTTATATTACTAGCTAGCTGGTCTATTGTGCACGGTTCGTCCTAATTTCCAAATAAACTTACCCGCCTTTAGCTTGCACAGGTGGTGGTTTTACAGCGCACTTGCATCGCACACGGTTAAGCCAGTATCTCCACCCTTTTCTCTCGCTTGTGCGGTCGTGGTGATTTTACAGCGCACTTGCATCGCACATGGTTGCGCCAGCCTTTGCTCGCGCTTGCGCTGGCGTGGTGATTCATAGCGCACTTGTATCGCACACGGTTAAGATATTATACCCGTGTCCGTTGAGCGTCATCAGAGTCTTTGCAGCAAAAAATAACGTTAGAGAGGGTCAGAAGACAGCCAAACCAGCATGTGGCCCAAATATATATATATATATATATATATGTATGTATATATATATATATATACATACATACATATGAGTGAAAAGGGTGGTCTGTGATGTTCAAAATTCCAATGCACAACTTTGGCTGCACGGGCCCATGGTTGGGCGCGTCGTCGAAGATCGATGAGAGGGGCAGAAGTCAAGAACCACCTGGAAGTGACCAAATATATGTAGGAATATTGTTTAAAACTTTAAATACACAATGCATAACTTTGATGGCACCTGCCTCGTAAACCCGAAAGCACCCTTGGATATATATATATATATATATATATATATATATATATATATATATGTATATATATATAAATATATATAGAGAGAGAAATTGGTTGTGTACTCCTGGGAGTACGTACTCCCGCTCCTCATATACCACATAGATTAATCTTTTATACCTTTTTATTATTTTTAATATACTTCATTAGTAATTATTAGATACCCCAAAATGAGTTTCATGAAAAAAATTCATGTGAGTCTATATATTTTTAAATATTTACGTATATACTGATGTGTTTGTACGTGAAAAGGTATATTACAAAAAGTACGTCGCAGATGATATTTTTTCAACTAAATTCATATTGGGGTATCTTAGAATATTTAATGAAGTATATTGAGAATAATAAAGAGATATAATTAATGCGTATATGAGGTATGTTGAGGATGGGAGTACATACTCTCAAGAGTACAGAAGAGGAGTCCTATATATATACCTAGCTAGGATTCTTGGCCCACCACCTCCCACTTCGTGTCAGCGGGGCAAATGCACGTAATGATCGATACTTTGCTCATACATGCATGTCGCCATGATCTACCATAAGACGGACCAATGAATCTATTGTTTGGTCAAACGACAGTTGTTGTTGTCAATAAACCGCTTGGGCCAATAGATTGAACCATCATAAAAATCGCACGAGAGGGACCACAAAACAAGCACCTCTTGCATGCGGCCCAAAATGATGTACGTTGGGGAGGGGTGATGTGTGTTTTCAATATAGAATAATGTACAATTTAGATGTCGTGCCTACCTCTGGATACAGACAACAACCATGAAGGCAAGGTACTTAAGGACGAGATACGCAGGGTTTTATATAGGTCGAACCCAGCAACCCGAGCATGTGGGAGGGAATCCTGACAACACATGAGCTCGAGCTTTGGTTGAGCGACATGTGACTGGCCCTAACACGAACTAGGAGGAATCCATCCATGGCCAACACATACCCCTCATTATCGGTCAAAGGGAAGATATATATACACTCGGGGAGCCCATAGATATGCGTGTCATCACAAAAAACTGCACAAGGGAGACGTGGTCAATCAGAAGACCCCATATACACTGCATGCGGCCAGAAAATATGTATGGGTACGGTGGTGTGCGATGTGTTTAAATCCCAAATGCACAACTTCGACGGGCCACCAACAACATTACAAACCGAACACCGTACTCGACTCCAAGTCTGGTTCAATACGTACGATGTTAGTTTCCCAAC
>NC_041390.1:601543877-601589660 GCF_002162155.2 Triticum dicoccoides | reverse complement strand
CGTCCCACGCATGCGCTCAAACTTTATTTGGTCTAGCATGGAACACATCTGTATATATCTATACATCTATATCCATACACCTAAATAGTGTGCGAATAACTTTCAAAGTTGATTGTTGGATGAAGCCAATCTGACGGTACAATGATGGCAAATCCGAGCACTACTGTCCGTTGGATATCATCTACATTCCACCAGATTGTGCCACATGTACAATCTAGAAGACTCCATGCTTGAATTTAAGCATAATGCTCAAACCTCAAAACACAAGCACTTCTCCTTTCTTCTCTAGAATCTTCCATATCTTAATTGCCCAAACTTTTTTTTTCTAAATGAATTGACACTTTTTGTTTTTACCTTTACAATGCACAATTCAATGAATCTTAAAATAGATGTTTTTATAAAACTAATTGATTTTGCATGAGATGAATTATAAGAATTAAGCGAACATCTACATCATGCATATATGACTCAAAACTTCAATTAGCACTGACACTGGTAGCGGGAAAACGATGGGAGAAGTGGTGGGAAACCGATGAGAGGAGTGGCGAGAAACGGTAGCTTATTTTGAAAACCTAGTAGAGAAGGAAGCGTGAGCTAGCACGACGGATGCGCACAATGCTTACCCATGTACTGCATGTGCTGTCGAAAGGGCTCAGTGTTGCTGTTCGATCTGGGAGCACCCAACGGTGCACACGTATGATCCGTGGGGTTTGGGTTCCGGCCAATCAGAATGCACGACTCAGATCGCGCGCGCAGCAGGGGGAGAATATCATATGGAAACCAACATTCGGTGGAAACCGGTGAAAACCACGAGAAAAAGATGTTTTGAAGTTCCAATTTTTTTTGAAAAAAATGCGGGATGTTAAGAGGATGATGTTTAATTGCCACACAAAATTTCAAGTTGAAACACATTATGAGATGTGAGCTATGAAAAAGACAAAATCAGCGTTCAATAGTGCCGAATTGTAATGTCACTATTCAGGTCTGAATTTGTCTTTTTCATAGATCACATCTCGTAATGTTTTTCAACTTGAAATTTTTTGTCACAATAAAACATCACCTTCTTAACATCCCACATTTTTTTATATTTTTATGAAACTTTAAAATATGGTTTCCACGAAGTTTCATTGAATATCGGCTTTCGTGAGTGAACCGTGTGCTATTTGAAAACATTTAGTGAGAAGAATCTCGGTTTTGAAATCCCCGTAAATCCAAAACTAAGATGAACATCGTGAAACCTAGCATGGTGTCATGACATGGCACTTATATGTCGAGGAATTTTTTTGTCCATCATGGCGCAAGTTTTATTACAAGGCTCTTACAAACCGGAGCTTCTCCAATAGAAGCCTCGTGGTTCCGATAGGGAAATTAACGCGTCCCCCTTGTGGGCAAAATGTAATCACCGCCTCTTTTCACCTTGTATTTTCTTCTACGGGCAACATGGAATGACAGGATATCCTTGAGAAATTTAAACTTATTCAGGGTTCGTTTGGCCTTTTTATACACTAATTGAGTTTCCTAGACATTTAATGTCCATAATTCTAATCTGAACATCAAATACATGCTCCATTTCACCAAAATGGCTAGAAATTTATACATGTGTCCTTCGGTGCATGTTTAGGTCCCATGCCAGGAATGGGAGCGAATTACAACCGTACCTGCATCCTGGCTTGTCCTCAAGCATTTGTAATCTCGGTTTTTAAATCCCCATAAATCCTAAACTCATCAGAAAGTCATCAAAGGTGGCATGGTGTCACGTCATGGGACATATATGTCGTGGTAAAAATATTGTCGAATTTGGGCCAAGCTTTATTAGAAACCTCTTATAGAAACAAGAGCTTCTCTCAACGAAGCCTCGTGGTTCATATAGGGAAACGTGTTCCCCTTGTGGGCGAAACATAATCACTACCTCTTTTCGCCTTGTATTTTCTTTCACGGGCAACATGGAAGGACATGATATCCGTGCCAAAATTTAAACTTATTCATGGTTCATTTGGCGTTTTTATATATAAACTAATTGAGTTTCCTAGGAATTTAATGTCCATAATTCAAATCTGAAGTACAAATACATGCTCCAGTTCACCAAAATGGCTAGAAAAATTATACATGTGTCCTTGGGTGCATGTTTAGGTCCCATGCCAGGAATGGGAACGAATTACAACAGTACCGGTGTCCTGGCTCATCCTCAAACATTTCAAATCTCGGTTATTAAGTCCCCATAAATCCAAAACTCACCAGAAAGTCACCAAAGGTGGCATGGTGTCATGTCATGGCACATATATGTCGTGGTAAAAACATTGCCAATTTGGACCAAGCTTTATTACAAACCTCTTACAAACTGGAGCCTGTCGCAAGAACCCTCGTGGTTTCGATAGGGAAACATGTCCCGTTGTGGGTCAAACGATAATCACTCCCTCTTATAGCCTGGTATTTTCTTCTACACGCGATATGGAACAACGGGAGATTCGCGCTGATCTTTGAAATTATTCATGGTTCATTTGACCTTTTTTATTCATTAATCAAGTTTTCTAGGCAATTTAATGTCCATAATTCAAACCCGAACTACAATACATGCTCAAGTGCACCAAAATGGCTAGAAAAAAGGTACATGTTTCGTTAGGGTGCATGTTTAGGTCCCATGGAACGAATGGGAACGAATTCAACCGTCTCGCCGTCCTGGCTTGGCCCCAAACATTGCGAATCTCGGTTTTCAAATCTCTATAAATCCAAAACTCACTAGGAAATCATGAAACTTGGCATGGTACATATAATTGTCCAATTTGGACGAAGCTATATTAAAAGCCTCTTACAAAACCAGAGCTTGTCACAACCCTCGTGGTTCCGGTAGGGTCACATGCACCTCTTGTGGGTGAAACGATAATCACTGCCTCTTCTCACCTTGAACTTTGTTTTCCATAGGCAACATAGAATAACTGGAGTGTCGGGCTGAAATTTGAAACTGTTCAGGGTTCGTTTGGCCATTGTATATATATTACTGATTACTAAGTTTTCTACGCATTTAATGTAGTCCATAATTCAAATTTGAACTACAAGCACTTGCTCCAGTGAGGCAAAATGGGTGGGAAATCGTACATGTGTCATTGGGTGCATGTTTAGGTCCCGTTTAAGGAATGAGAATGAATTGCAAACTTGTCGTCGTCCTGAAACATTGAGAATCTCAGTTTTTAAATCCCAGTAAATCAAAAACTCACCCAAAAAACATGATACTTGGCATGGTTTCATGGCATGGCACATATATGCCGTGGTAAAAAAATCGTCCAGTTTGAGAAGAGGCGCACACATTAGTAGCCAACAAAGTCCTTTTTGAAACAAAAAGATGACGCATTAATATCACAAACGGTTGTATTACATTAACAGTGTCTACTCGGTGGCATGCGTGCAGCTATTTGATTAGACAGGACAAGCGTGAGAAGTCCGCCGTGCAGGCTCGACAGGACACGTGCGAGCAGTCTGCCACGCAGGCTCGACGAGACGCGTGCATCCTGTCCACCTCGCAGGCTCGACGGGACACGTGCGGGCAGCAAGGCCGTCCATGCTCACCGGGAAGCGAGCTTTTTGACCTCCATAACCCAGCTGCCGCCGGCCTCGCTCACAACTTCTCCATTAATGGGTTAATTAAAGCACCTGGACGGAGGGTGTTTGCATGTGATCCCATGGCAGCATTTGCTTTGTTCGTGCTTTCAACTCATATTCCTCCCTAATTTAAATTGCCACATATGCCAACGGATAATACGACCACAAATAAAATGGCAACGGATAATACAATGACAAATTTACAATGGCACAGATAATAATTGTATTACATATTTTGGATTTTTAAAATGCCACATGCGGAAGGCCGGGAAGACATAGGGGCAAGAGAAGAAGGAAATTGCAGACAACGATCTGGGTCGCCACTGTCTCTACTCGTCAATGGATCGCCGGGCGACGAAATCCTCCAGCTCCTTCTTCAATTTCTCACAACTTTGCTTGAAAGCAGCCACGGATTCCTCCACCTCCTGCTCGCGCTCGATCCGGAGCTTCCTCAAGCCACCCATCAGTTCCTCGACGACCGCTTTCAGCGTCATCTCTGAGGCACTGCTCTGCTCATGCAGCATCTTCCAGCCAGCGGCCTCCTCCTCCTTCTTGGCAATAAATTTGAGGACCTTCGCATTATCACCCATGAGTTGCTCGACGAATCCGGTCACCTTGTCAACCGAGGCATCACTGATCTTGAGTAGCTTCATCAAGCCGTCGACCCGCTCCTGCTGCGTAGTGACGCTAGCGAGAATGTCGTCGTCGCCGACAAAGGACTTCAGGAACGCCAACTTGTCATGATGGCCGACGCTGCGAATGTGCTTGTGAGAGCCCTCGCGTGCCCGTGCGAACTCGTTCGAGGGCTCCGCGGCGCGTCGGGACATCTCTGCTGCGGCTGCGACTTCACGGCGGGACCTCTCTAGTGCTTCCGCGGCCTTGGTCTTTGCTGCACAGTTATATGTCCACCCTAAACTCCTCCTACAGGTCATGGCGGAACGACCTGATAGGAAAGACCAATTTTGTGGGTGATGAGGAGAGGAACTGTGAAGTAATTTTCGAGTGGGTAGTTTTTGTAGCCCGGTGCTAAGTGTGAAAACATATTAGTTTGATAAATGTGAACAGATTTGTAATTACTTATTGCGTTGTAATCTGCAATGTGATGAGAAACATGGTCAAAATTTATTGATGGCAGAAGGTTCACCACGTGGTTGCTCGCCGTTGAGGCGCCCGCGGCGCGCTTTTCTCTGGCGTCCCTGCGCGCGCTCTTCTCGACATTGAGGCAAATTTGCAATGGCAACGGTTAATAATTCTTAATAATTGTCTTACATATTCAGGATAATTTAAAATGCCACATGCGGTAAAGCCCAGAACACTCACGACCTACATATGCATACAATTATAATAAAATATAAGCTAAAAGGCTAAGTTGGCGGCCTTCCCACGATGGTCTTCTCGGACTCCATGATCAGCATGGCACCCTTGTGGTCGTTCACTCCAAGTGTACCGACCCGCCTCCGCCTACGGAGCTACTGGCGCTGGGAGGCTCTTGGGGCTGCTGGGCCTCCTCCAGAAGAGCTTGACAGCATGCAATCGCGTGCATGACAACTCCGTGGAACCGCTCCATTTCCATTTCTCTGGCTGGTAGCAACTTCCGTCCATCACCTGCATGCTCAAGATATCACGTTGGCTATGTTCTACTTCATCGGGGATGTCCACTCCGCCAAGGATGCTGTCGAGCCTGGCCACCACATCATTGGGATCTAGGTTGACACGGCCGCCGCGGGCAATGACAAAGCCGCAGGATGCCTTTGTCTTGACTGAATCACAGAGGTCCTCCATCGATTCCTTGCGGGGCATCAGGCTCTCAATGAGCACTGGTGATGGCGGCTCTTAGGGTGGGTCATCGATCATGCCGCCAAGCAGCTCTAGATCTTTTGCACGGCTGATGGAAAACTGCTCATTACATCTCCTCTGCAATATGTCAATTGTGCTCCCAAGGACTGTCATGCCAATATCGCTGCCGATGCACCATGGTGCCTGCACCGGCCGATGAAGCTCTTGCTCCCCCACCTGCTCTGGCTCATTCTCCTCGCTGAAGATGTAACGTAGGTAGGCGTCGCCGTTGCAGCTTTGGTCGTTACCTGGCATGCTTGGAATAACTAATGGTAGATGGGTGAGGACTAGATCTACGCAGAGTGTCATGGCGGTGCATTGCCGCCTGGGTTATATGCAGCAAGCCGTTAGCTGGTGGCGAGTAACAGGTGAGGGAAGAGGCGTGGATTTTACAATTCACCCATGTGGAGCGCGGGAAGCATTCACTGGAGCGCGAGAAGACTAAGTGGAGCACACACACAACCTGAATACCGTATCCGGTGCCATGTGTTATTTATCACACAAGTTTAACATAAGGAAACGTATGTGTAACTTACTAATGATCGCACACGAGTACTCGCGGACGCATCGTGTGCGATACTCCTAGCCAGCGGAGGAAACTAGTTTGCATTTTTCAAAGTTTTTTGTACACACAGAATCACACATGAACTAACTGTATTAATCGTCCGTGTTGTAATTTCTCATCGCAAACAGTTCATCCAATTCGGCTGTTTGCCACGTATCACACAAATCTTGATAAGTTGAATCATTCCTGTTGTGTTCGCTAATCAAAAACAGTCCGTCCGAGGGAACCGTATGCCCTATATCACACGCATCTTGATCTGGCTAACCGTTTCTGTTGCACTCCCTAATAGCAAACAGTTCATCGGAGTGAACTATATGCCGTATATCGCACACACATTGATATGGTTGTCCATTTCTATTGTTCTGCATCATCGCAAACAGTTCGAATGGGTTAACCGTGTGCCCTGAATCGCACACGTAACTAAAATCTGAACCGTGTTTGATGGCTCAGCCATTGCAAACGTTTTGCACCTTTTTGACGGTTTTTTACATGCCCGTTTGAGATTAATGCATCGCACACAGTTTCGTCATAGTGTCGCGTTAGCAGCATCCTGCAGTAGTGGGGCCTCATTCTAGTCATCATGGAGCTCCTGCGTATTAAGGTGAGCCAGGAAGGGTTCGGCCCATGGAGCAATGACGGCCATAATTACATGGGCGGAAGGTGTCATTTTGGTGCCCCAACCCCCGACGATGTCAGTATTGCGTTCGGCACCTAGGGGTATTGAGGGAGTCCTGGATTAGGGGGTCCTCGGACAGCCGGACTATATACTTTGGCCGAACTGTTGGACTATGAAGATACAAGATTAAAGACTTCGTCTTGTGTCCGGGTGGGACTCTCCATTGTGTGGATGGCAAGCTTGGTAGTTCGAATATGTAGATCTCCTCCCATTTAACCGACTCTATTTAACCCTAGCCCCCTCCGGTGTCTATATAAACCGGAGGATTTAGTCCGTAGGAAAACAACAATCAGAATCATAGGCTAGCTTCTAGGGTTTAGCCTCTTGTAATACTCATATCATCAAGATCAATCAAGCAGGACGTAGGGTATTACCTCCATCGAGAGGGCCCGAACCAGGGTAAACATTGTGTCCCCTGCCTCCTGTTACCATCTACCTTAGACGCATAGTTCGGGACCCCCTACCCGAGATCCGCCGGTTTTGACACCGACATTGGTTCTTTCATTGAAAGTTCCACTGTGTCATCACCATAAGGCGTGATGGCTCCCTTGATCATCGGCAACGATGCGGTCCAGGGTGAGGTTTTTCTCCCCGGATAGATCTTCATAATCGGCGGCTTTGTACTGCGGGCCAACTCGCTTGGCCATCTAGAGAAGATCGATAGCTACGCCCCTGGCCATCAGGTCAGGTTTGGAAGCTTGAACTATACTGCCGACATCCGCGGAGACTTGATCTTCGACGGGTTCGAGCCCATGTCAGGTGCGCAGCACAGTCGCGACGAGCATGACTTAGCTCTGCCGCCAGACGGTGTTCAGGAGATCACACCTGCAGCTACTCTGGCCCTCAAACCGGAGAAGATCGTGCCATCCAAGGACGGGTGGATGGACCCCGCCATGGAGGCCGCACACCCAGCGGCGATAGAGCCGAATCTGACTTCACCTCCTGTGAGACCTGTGTTGCCGGAACCTTGGATTCGTCCCCAGCCACAGGCTCCGAGCCGCCTGCGTCCGTGCCTATCGAATCTGATTGGGCACCGATCATGGAGTTCACCTCCGCAGATATCTTTCAGCACTCGCCCTTGGGAGACGTGTTAAATTCATTAAGGTCTCTCTCCATGTCAGGAGGCCCTTGGCCGAACTGTGTTCGGCTCGAGTGGGAAGCGGACAACAAAGAAATTTGTCCCCCAGCCACCACCCACTAAATAGCCACTATCGATGACTTAACTGACATGCTTGATTTCGGCTCCGAAGACATCGACGCTATGGACGACGATGCAGGAGAAGAACAGGAACCACCGCCCACAAGGCGATGGACAGCCACCTCATCATATGATATATACATGGTGGACACCCCCAAAGAAAGCGATGGCAATAAGGCAATGGAGGATAATCCCCTCGAGAAGCAATCTAAGCACCGGCATCATCGGCGCCGCTCTAAGCCCCGCCATAACAAAAGCAGCGATACCGGCACAAAAGACAATAAGGCTGCAGACAGTGCCAAAGACAATCCCCTCCAGCCAGGCATAGAGCGGGAGGATGGGCAAGCTAGCCCTAAGGAACGGGCGGCAGACGGAGAATCAGAAGATGACTGAGGGAGTCCTGGATTAGGGGGTATCCGGGCAGCCGGATTTTATCCTTTGGCCGGACTGTTGGACTATGAAGATACAAGATTGAAGACTTCGTCCCGTGTCCGAATGGGACTCTACTTGGCATGGAAGGCAAGCTAGGCAATACAGATATGTATATCTCCTCCTTTGTAACCGACCTTCTGTAACCCTAGCCCCCTCCGGTGTCTATATAAACCGAAGGGTTTTAGTCCGTAGGACAACATAGAATCATACCATAGGCTAGCTTCTAGGATTTAGCCTCTCTGATCTCGTGGTAGATCGACTCTTGTACTACTCATATTATCAAGAATAATCAAGCAGGACATAGGGTTTTACCTCCATCAAGAGGGCCCGAACTTGGGTAAAACATCGTGTCCCCTGCCTCCTGTTACCATCCGCCTTAGATGCACAGTTCAGGAATGCCTACCCGAGATCCGCCGGTTTTGACACCGACATTGGTGCTTTCATTGAGAGTTCCTCTGTGTCGTCACCGTTAGGCTTGATGGCTCCTTCGATCATCGATAGCAATGCGGTCCAGGGTGAGACTTTTCTCCCCGGACAGATCTTTGTATGTGGCGGCTTCGCACTACGGGCCATCTCGCTTGGCCATCTGGAGTAGATCGAGAGTTACGCCCCTGGCCACCAAGTCAGGTTTGGAAGCTTAAACTACCCGGCCGACATCCACGTAGACTTGATCTTCGACGGATTCGAGCCCTTGCCGTGTGCGCCGCGCGGTCACGATGAGCATGATTTAGCTCTACCATCGGATAGTGTTCAAGAGACCGCACCGGCGACCGCTCCGACCCTCAATTCGGAGCCAATTGCGCTATCCATGGACAGGTGGATAGACCCCGCCACGGAGGCCATATTCTCAGCGGCGATCGAGCCGAATATCGACCTTACCCTTCACGAGAGCCGTGACATCGAACTGCCGGATTCTTCCCCGGCCATGGACTCCGAACCGCCTACGCCTGTGCCTATCAAATCTGACTGGGTGTCGATCATGGAGTTCACCTCCACGGATATCTTTCAGCACTCGCCCTTTGGCGACATACTGAACTCATTAAGGTCTCTCTCCCTGTCAGGAGAGTTCTGGCCGAACCTGTTGGGGAACATAGGAATTTCAAAATTTTCCTACGCACATGCAAGATCATGGTGATGCATAGCAACGAGAAGGGAGAGTGTTGTCTACGTACCCTCGTAGACCGAAAGCGGAAGCGTTAGCACAACGCGGTTGATGTAGTCGTACGTCTTCACGATCCGATCGATCAAGTACCGAACGTGCGACACCTCCGAGTTCTGCACACATTCAGCCCGATGGCGTCCCTTGAACTCCGATCCAGCTGAGTGTTGAAGGAGAGTTTCATAAGCACGACGGCGTGGTGACGATGTTGATGTTCTACCGACGCAGGGCTTCGCCTAAGCACCGCTACAGTATTATCGAGGTGGACTATGGTGGTGGGGGGCACCGCACACGGCTAAGAGACGATCAACTTGATCAACTTCTGTGTCTAGAGGTGCCCCCCTGCCCCTGTATATAAAGGAGCAAGGGGGGAGGCGGCCGGCCTAGGAGGAGGGCGCGCCAAGGGGGGAGTCCGACTCCCACCGGGAGTAGGATTTCTCCTTTCCCTGTTGGAGTAGGAGAGAAGGAAAGAGGAGGAGAGGGAGAAGGAAAAGGGGGCTGCACCCCTTGTCCAATTTGGACCAGAGGGGGGGGGGCAGGCCTCCTCCCTTTTGGCCTCTCTCCTCTATCCCCGTATGGACCATTTAGGCCCATATACTCCCCGGTGAATTCGCGTAACTCTCCGGTACTCCGAAAAATACCCGAATCACTCGGAACCTTTCCGAAGTCCGAATATAGTTGTCCAATATATCGATCTTTATGTCTCGACCATTTCGAGACTCCTCGTCATGTCCCCGATCTCATCCGGGACTCCGAACTCCTTCGGTACATCAAAACATATAAACTCATAATATAACTGTCATCGTAGCGTTAAGCGTGCGGACCCTACGGGTTCGAGAACTATGTAGACATGACCGAGACACGTCTCCGATCAATAACCAATAGCGGAACCTGGATGCTCATATTGGCTCCTACATATTCTACGAAGATCTTTATCGGTCAGACCGCATAACAACATACGTTGTTCCCTTTGTCATCGGTATGTTACTTGCCCGAGATTCGATCGTTGGTATCTCAATACCTAGTTCAATCTCGTAACCGCCAAGTCTCTTTACTCGTTCCGTAATACATCATCTTGCAACTAACTCATTAGTTGCAATGCTTGCAAGGCTTAGGTGATGTGCATTACCGAGAGGGCCCAGAGATACCTCTCCGACAATTCGGAGTGACAAATCCTAATCTCGAAATACGCCAACCCAACAAGTACCTTCGGAGACACCTGTAGAGCACCTTTATAATCACCCAGCTACGTTGTGACGTTTGGTAACACACAAAGTGTTCCTTCGGTAAACGGGAGTTGCATAATCTCATAGTCATAGGAACATGTATAAGTCATGAAGAAAGCAATAGCAACAAACTAAATGATCAAGTGCTAAGCTAACGGAATAGGTCAAGTCAATCACATCATTCTCCTAATGATGTGATCCCGTTAATCAAATGACAACTCATGTCTATGGTTAGGAAACATAACCATCTTTCATCAATGATCTAGTCAAGTAGAGGCATACTAGTGACACTCTGTTTCTCTATGTATTCACACATGTATTATCATCCTCCGCCTCTCCATCTGCCGAGGATGATAATTACATGCCTCCCTCCGAAGACGAGGCAAGCCTCGATGATGACGAATTTGTCATGGCTGAGGATCCCGTTCAGCAAGAGCGCTTCAAGCGCCGGCTTATAGCCACGGAAAATAGCCTGAAGAAAAAGCGGCAGCAGCTGCAAGCTGATCAAGATTTGCTAGCTGATAGATGGACTGATGTCCTTGCGGCCGAGGAATATGAACTTGAACGCCCCTCCAAGAGTTACCCAAAGCGCAGGTTGCTACCCCGACTGGAGGAGGGAGCATTAAAACCTACATCTCCAACGTATGATGCCGCGACAGAGAGGCATTTCAGCCAAAAGCTCAGCCCGCACCCCGGTGCCACTCAAATAAAAATGTCAAGGAACAGGGAAACACGCTAGACCCGCGAGACGTATTGGAGGACAAAGCAGAACACGCAAGATCGATCTACGGATCACGAGGGCGCGCCACCACGCGGGACGATAACCGTCACGCTGGATACAGTAAAAGTAAATCCGGTCGGGCCGAAGACAGCGGACAAGACTCATTTGAGTTGCATCGCGACATAGCCCAGTACAGAGGCGCCACACACCCCCTATGCTTCACAGACGAAGTAATGGATCTCCAAAATCCCAGAGGGTTTCAAACCCGTAAATATAGAATCATATGACGGCACAACAGATCATGCAGTATGGATCGAGGACTTCCTCCTACACATCCATCAAATACCTCCCACTCAAACTCAAAGGACCAGCTCGGCATTGGCTCAACAGCCTGCTAGCAGAATCCATTGGCTGTTGGGAAGATCTGGAAGCCGCATTCCTCAACAACTTCCAGGGCACTTATGTGCGACCACCAGATGTCGATGACTTGAGTCACATAATCCAGCAGCCAAAGGAATCGCCCAGGAAATTCTGGACACGGTTTCTGACAAAGAAAAATCAAATCGTTGACTCTCCGGATGCAGATGCCCTAGCAGCTTTTAAGCACAACATCCGCGACGAGTGGCTCGCCCGTCACCTTGGCCAGGAAAATCCGAAATCCATGGCAGCCCTCACAACACTCATGACCCGGTTTTGCATGGGAGAAGACAGCTGGCTGGCTCGCAGCAATAACATATCAAAGAACCACGGTACTTCAGATACCAAGGGTAGCAATGGTAGGTCACGTCGCAACAAACATAAGCTCCGCGTCAATAGCGACAATACCGAGGATACGACAGTCAATGCCGGATTCAGAGGCTCTAAACCCGGTCAGCGGAAAAAGCCATTCAAAAGAAGCACTTCGGGCCCTTCCAATTTGGACCGTATACTCGATCGCTCGTGCCAAATACATGGCACCCCCGACAAACCAGCCAATCACACCAACAGGGAATGTTGGGTGTTCAAGCAAGCCGGCAAGTTAAGCGTCGAAGACAAAGATAAGGGGCTACATAGCGATGATGAGGAGGAGCCCCGGTCGCTGAACACCGGAGGACAGAAGAGGTTCCCCCCACAAGTGCGGACGGTGAACATGATATACGCAACCCACATCCCCAAGAGGGAGCGGAAGCGTGCGCTAAGGGACGTATATGCGTTGCAGCCAGTCGCCCCAAAGTTCAACCCATGGTCCTCCTGTCCGATCACCTTCGATCGCAAGGACTACCCCACTAGTATCTGTCATGGCGGATTCGCCGCACTGGTCCTAGACCCAATCATTGACGGATTTCACCTCAGTCGAGTCCTTATGGACGGCGGCAGCAGCCTGATCCTGCTTTATCAGGACACAGTGCGCAAAATGGGTATAGACCCCTCAAGGATCAAACCCACAAAAACTACCTTCAAAGGCGTCATACCAGGTGTAGACGCCCATTGTACAGGCTCAGTCACACTGGAAGTGGTCTTGGGATCCCCGGATAACTTCCGAAGCGAGGAGTTAATCTTCGATATAGTCCCGTTCCATAGTGGCTATCATGCACTGCTCGGGCGAACCGCATTTGCGAGATTCAATGCGGTACCGCATTATTCATACCTCAAGCTCAAGATGCCAGGACCTCGGGGGGTCATCACAGTCAATGGAAAACACACTGTGGCCCTCGCAGCAGAAGCACAAATCAGCATCTTAAGGCAATCCACCAGTTCGGTGATTAAAGACCCGGACACCTTCAAGCGCGCCTGGGGTAATCGGCAACAAGACCGCCTGGCACGTTCTGATCTTGCATAGCAATGCGGCCCCCACCCCAGTCCCAGCCAAACGGCGAAATCCATGCCACGCGTACATAATTACGAATTGAAAATACCATGGGCACAAGTGGGGAGGGGGGCATGACTACGTCACGCCCCAATACGCGGCTCAACCGCACTAGGGGCTTCCTGCTTTGTTATTTTTCTCTCTTTCAGGACTTTAATCTGTAGAAACCCTGTCCGGAGAAAGCTACATCGCACCACGGAACTCCCAGGTGGTCTCCGATAACGAGTGAAATACTTGCTTTAAATACCATTCCTCAGCTTGCCCTTGGAGTGGACATGTCAAATAGTCCAACTTTTTGCTTATCTCACTACTTGTATCATTCTGCTTCGATGCACCTTTTTGAATAAACAATGCATAGCACTAGACTATTACCGCATTCTCTATTCTTCTTTATATATATATATATGCTCATTCATGACATTCAGCACCCGTACACTCTGGTTGTCAGGACCCCGACTCGATGTCACATCGATCTAGCTGGTAACACCTCATATCACTTTACGGCCTCACGCACGGTATTCCCACGGGTGTCGTCTTACCTTTTCCCGGGACCGTTTGCGCCTTTTGGCTCGCGTATATGAAAGTGTCGCTAGCATCCATATGATAAAGAGCCCGGGCTGACATGACTAGTCGTAAACCCAAAGTGGCACAGACTTACAGGGACAGGCATCCATGACCCAGCTTCGAACGTGTCGGTCATCAGCAAGTGGGTCCGGGCTGTAGCACTGGGCTAGCAGGACTCCGGTAAACCGGGCTGTAGCGGGCTAACAGGACTCCGGTACTCAAAGCGTGACATTTCCCCGAAGGGACAGACACAGGAACGAAGAAGGACACATGCCGGCCAGCCTAAGTGTTCCAGAGCAGTAGCAAGCTACCATGGCTCAGCTGTAACACTAGGAGACATTTCCCGGTAAGAGAGGCTACTAAAGATAAACAACTAGATAGTCAGATCCCACACATACCAAGCATTTCAATCATACACACAATATGCTCGATATGTGCAAATACAACGAAGCATCACAACATGACTCTATGACACAAGTACTTTATTTAAGGCTCAGTGAGCCATACATAACATACACACAAAGGTACGGGTCTCACGACCCAACATACAAGTCATACAATCATACAAGCCAGCAGCGGAAGTAACTTGTCTGAGTACAGACAACTAGTAAAATAAAAGAGGCTTGGAAAGCCTCTGGCTATACTATGTCGTCCTTCACAAGCTCAGGGTCACCACCTGGGTCTTTAGCCTACTCGTTGATGTCAACGTCTACATAGAACCCATCAGAAGGGGTTGCAGCGTCTTCTGTAAAAATGTAGATTATAGCAACATGAGTACAAAGGTACTCAGCAAGACCTACATCAGATCCTACATACATGCATAGTATCAAGAAGGGTTGGTGGAGTTATTGCAGCAAGCCAGCTTTGACTCTTGGCTAGGCTATCCTACGATACTTCAACATGAAATAGTTTTGCGCACACGAGTCCACTATTCACCACTTCAATACACTACCGAGGATCCACCTCCGTCTTCCTACGGAGGAGCCATCCTCGGCACTCACACTTATCTTGAGGCTTTTAGTAGTTTCCATTTACTTGTCTATGAACTGTATAGGCAACCAAGTAGTCCTTTACCGCGGACGCGGCTACTCGAATAGATCATGTTAACCCTACAGGGGGTACTTCTTCATACACGCTCTCACCACTTACCGTCGTTTACACGACATGTACTCGGCAACCTTCAAGCGGAAGCCCAACGTGGGTGTCGGCCACGACCTACCTAATCACCTAAGCCTCCAGTCCAGGTTTATCGCCTA
The DNA here is from genome assembly GCF_002162155.2 of Triticum dicoccoides. NCBI lineage: Eukaryota > Viridiplantae > Streptophyta > Magnoliopsida > Poales > Poaceae > Triticum > Triticum dicoccoides. The sequence goes on along the minus strand of NC_041390.1, from coordinate 601,574,587 downwards.
TTCAGGTTCCATCCGCAGGGAGTCCGGCCGAGGTTTCCCATACGGCCCCGAACGATGTGAACAGGGTTCCCGAGATACCTAACGGGTATTCGGTACACCCGGCCACGTACCTACCGCATCACAGCCCACCCCTACGGTCAGCGCTGTCCACGGCCTCCAGTAGGCTACAAACACCAGAAACTACTTGCAACTCCTGGACGGAGAACTAGGGTGAATAAGAAGTCGAGAGGGTCCATTGGTTTCGGGCCCAATGCATGGTAGTAGCTGATTCTTAAATCACACATACAGATCTCAATGCTTAAGGTCGGCTTCAATGAAACAACCCACCATGTACTCCTACATGGCCTCTCATCGATACCTTTACCAAATCGTGTTCACCACACCACTCTCATTACCGACATAATCATTTCACTCTAGCCCATCACCCAGATGAACCAGACCTGACACGACTCTAAGCATAGCAGGCATAGCAAGGTAGGAACAACACATACATATGGCTCAATCAACTCCTACACATGCTAGTGGGTTTCATCTAGTTACTGTGGCAATGACAGGTCATGCAGAGGAAATGGGTTCAACTACCGTAGCACACAGCAGTTTGAATCGCGTTGTCTTAATGCAGTAAAAGAGAGCAGGAGCGAGAACATGGGATTGTATCGATATGATCAAATGGTTGGTTGCTTGCCTGATGGTTCGATGCACGAATACGGTTCTTCGTTAGGGTAGTCACGGTACTCCTCGGGGACAGATCCTGTCGTAAAGGATAACGATACACAGGCATCACCAAACAATGTGCAACAATATGATGCATGCATGAAACATGGCAATATGAGTGTGTTGGGCTAATGCAACTAAAGCCAGAAGGGTTTGAACAAATTTGAGTCAAAGATTCAAATTTCAATTTCAAATATGGCCTTTTAAAGTGCTTTTCCTTGTTCTGATTAAAACATCCATTTAACTTGTTGGATCATGCATGAAAATAGTACAGATGGATAGATTGGATTTTTCTGATCATTTTTCATATATAATTTGTCCAATTTGGAGTTACAGAATAAAAGTTATGAATTTTTGAAGTTTAATTAATATTCTGGAATTTCCTGATTTAATTTAAATCTAGAAATATCATTTACTGCGTCAGCCTGACGTCACAGTGACATCAGCAGGTCAACAGGGCTGGCTCGGGTCAAACCTGACGTGTGGGGTCCACACGTCAGTGACACAGGGGCTAATCCCGTGTTGACCCGGGCTGGTTAGCTTTGACTAAGCCCTGGGGCCCACTTGTCAGCGTCAGTAGGTGGTGGTTTAGTGGCTAATTAACTAGGCCATGTCAGCTCGCCGGAGTTCTGGCCGGCGGCAACCATCAGTGCGGCGGCGATAGTGGTTTTGGTCGTTTCGGCCACCAAATGAACCACGGAGGCCACCGGAGTGAAGCTGAGGACGACCCGCGGCTCTTGGCGGAGTCCGTTGGGGTCGGGGTGGCCGGAGTCGACGGCGGCGAGCTCGGCTGCGGCGGCAGGGGTTCGGTCGTGCACGGGAACGGTGTTGCAGGGTGTTAGGGGGGGTGTTGGAGCGTGCTACGTGCTCCTAGTGAGATGTGGAGCATGATGGCGTGCTCGGTTGGGCGCTACGGCGATCGTGGCCACGACGGCGACATCGCCGGCGGCGTGAAGCTTTCGGCCGCGGTGGGGCTAGGGCCTAGGGGTCGGGAGAGAGCAGGGGAGAAGGGGGAAACGGTGGCGTAGCTCACCGCGGTTGCAGTGGGCGTCGAAGCGGGCTCGGGGACGCGTCGGAGACGACGGATTTGACGGCGACGGTGGTCGGAGTCCGAAGAGGGGAACGGCGACGTGGTGGCGATGCAGGGCTTCCGGGGACCCGTGGAGCGGTGGGGAGGAGGAAGGAGTCGAGGCGGAGCTTCTGAGCTGGTCGGGGAAGCGAGGGGTGGTCGGAGACGGTGGCTAAGGCGAACGGCGGCGACGGTGAGCTTCGGCCGTGAGAGAGAGAGAGTGAGGGAGAGCCGGGGGAGAGTGAATGGGGTGTCGGCGAGGTCGGGGCGACGACCAGAAGACGATCCACGCGGCGCAACGGCGACCAGGGCGATGCAGAGAGGCTGGGTGGTGCGTGGCGAGCTCGGGCGCGCCATGCTCACCTCCCTGCCTGCTCTGGCGAGGGGAAGCAGCTGGCTGGCACGGGCCAGCACAGTGCTGGGCCGGCTGGGCTGGGCCGCACAGGTAAGTCTTCCCCTTTCTTTATTTTCTGTTTTCTGTTTTTATTTAATATAACTGCAACTTTGTTGAGTTAAATAAAATACCTAGGCAACTCCAAAAATCACCAAACTACTCCTGGTCCATAGTTGGATTATTTCCAACATGAAACATTTTAGTTTGGAGATATTTGAGCATTTAAATATTTTATATAATTTTAAATGCCCAAATTCAAATAGTTATGATTTAATTCAAAACCCTAGGATGGCCTAGGAAAATGTGCACCACTTTTGGCAGAGGTTCTGAACCAAGGCAAAAATGATGGGCATTTTAGAAGGGCATTTCAGGTTCATTGAAAAATTATTTTAGTAAACCCTAGTTGGTTTCAGAGGGGACTGGGGGTTCTGTCATCCCCATTTCAAGTTTCTGATGAATGAGTAAACATGATGCAACACTCTAATGCATAACTAGCTAGGGTGTGACAACTCACCCCCACTCAAAAGAATCTCGTCCCGAGATTTGGGTTCCTCCGGGAAGAAGGTGGGATATTCAAGTCGAAGACGATCCTCCCTTTCCCAGGTTGCTTCATCTTCAGAATGGTGCGACCATTGAACCTTGAGAAACTTGATATTATGACGTCGCGTGGTACGTTCGGCTTGATCGAGGATACGAATGGGGTACTCTCGATAGGTAAGATTATCTTGGAGATCAAGCGTTTCGTGGTCCACTTCACGGATAGGATCCGAGAAGCAACGCCTGAGTTGAGAAATGTGGAAGACATCGTGAACTCTGGAGAGGTGCGGAGGTAGTTCCAATTGGTAGGCAACTTCTCCTCGTTTGGCAAGAATGCGAAAAGGTCCAATGTAACGAGGAGCCAATTTGCCTTTGATACCGAAACGATGGGTTCCCTTCAGAGGGGTGACCCGAAGATAAACCTTCTCGTCAACCTCGAAAGTCATAGCCTTATGTTTTCGGTCATATTGACTCTTTTGACGAGATTGGGCTGTTTTCAACTTTTCTCGAACGATACGAGCTTGTTCTTCTGCTTCCTGAATCATATCCGGGCCAAAGAATTGTCTTTCCCCGGTCTCTGACCAGTTAAGGGGTGTTCGACATCGCCGTCCATAGAGGACTTCAAAATGGGCTTTACCCAAGCTGGATTGATAGCTGTTGTTGTAAGCGAATTCGGCAAATGGAAGGCACTTCTCCCAGTCCATTCCGAACGAGATAACAGAGGCTCGAAGCATGTCTTCTAGAATCTGATTGACGCGTTCCACTTGACCACTTGACTGAGGATGGAAAGCGGTGCTAAAGGAGAGACGGGTTCCCATAGCATTTTGGAAACTTTCCCAAAATCGAGAGGTGAAAAGACTTCCTCGATCCGAATTGATTTCCAAAGGGACACCATGAAGAGACACTATTCGGGAGATGTATAAGTCTGCCAGCTGACTAGCGGTTATACTCTCACGAACAGGTAAGAAATGAGCTACTTTGGAAAGACGATCGACCACAACGAAAATAGCATTATTCCCTCTTTTGGTCCTGGGAAAACCGGTAATGAAATCCATACCAATTTTATCCCATTTCCATTCAGGAATAGCTAATGGTTGAAGGGTGCCAGCAGGCCGTTGATGCTCTGCTTTTACACGACGACAGACGTCGCAATTAGCAATATACTAAGCGATTTCTCTCTTCATCCTAGTCCACCAGAACCTCTGGCGTAGGTCCTGATACATTTTTGTGCTACCGGGGTGAATGGTGAGAGGAGATTCATGAGCTTCCTTAAGGATTAATCGCCTTAGGTTGCGCACTTTGGGAACTACTAGTCGATTCCCGAAGTATACGACTCCTTGATCATTAACGGAGAAACAATTCGCAATTCCTTTCTGAATGTTTCTCTTGATGCGGGAGATTCCCGGATCTACCTTCTGTGCGTTGATAATTTGATCCGTAAGGGTAGGTTTTGCCACCAAGGTGGAGAGAAAACCTTGAGGTACAATGTGAAGGTTAAGCTTCCGAAATTCCTCATGGAGAAGCGGTTGACTTTGTTGTAACATCAGGTTGTTACAATAAGATTTACGACTTAGCGCATCAGCCATGACGTTGGCTTTCTCTGGGGTATAGGTTATCCCTAAGTCAAAGTCTGTGATCAATTCAACCCAACGTCTCTGCCTGAGATTCAAATCCGGTTGGGTGAAAATATACTTCAGACTTTGGTGATCAGTGAATATTTCGCAACGATTTCCGAGGAGATAATGTCGCCAGGTCTTAAGTGCATAGACTACGGCTGCAAGCTCTAGGTCATGAGTGGGATAATTCTCCTCATGTGGGTGCAATTGCCGTGAAGCGTAAGCAATTACGTGTCGATCTTGCATGAGAATGCAACCTAGTCCTTGTCGCGAGGCGTCGCAGTAGATAACAAAGTCCTTGGAGAAGTCTGGCGGTACCAGTACGGGAGCAGAGGTCAGGCGTCTTTTCAGTTCCTGAAAGCTGTGCTCACATTGTGGAGTCCATTCGAACTTCTTATCTTTCTTGAGGAGTTCAGTTAGAGGTTTAGCAACCTTGGAGAAGTTCTCGACAAAGCGACGGCAATAGCTCGCTAAGCCTAGAAAACTCCGAACTTGCTTGACTGATTCGGGCGGAGTCCAATCAAGGACGGCTTGAACTCGCTCAGGGTTAACAGCAATACCTTTACCAGATATTACATGACCCAGATAGGTCACTTCTGACAACCAGAATTCACATTTAGAGAATTTGGCATAAAGGCGATGCTCTCGAAGTTTCTTCAACACTAGCCTTAGATGTTCGGCATGTTCTTTCTCATTCTTGGAGTAGATGAGTATATCATCGAGATAAACCACGACGAATTTATCCAAATACTCCATGAAGATTGAGTTCATTAACCGAGAAAAGGTGGCTGGAGCGTTGGTTAATCCGAAGGACATAACGGTGTACTCGTATTGGCCATAGCGAGTAACAAAGGCCGTTTTAGGAATGTCCCCGTTTCTGATTTTGATTTGATGGTAGCCCAACCTCAAATCCATCTTGGAGAAGACTGAGGATCCAGCGAGCTGATCATACAGGTCGTTGATCCTGGGAAGTGGATATTTGTTCTTGATTGTGACCAAATTGACAGGTCGGTAATCTACAACCATCCGGTCCGTACCATCCTTTTTCTTAACGAATAGGACGGGGCAAGCCCACGGAGATGAACTAGGGCGGATGAAACCCTTTTTCAAGGATTCATCGAGTTGTTTCTTAAGCTCGGCTAGTTCTAGGGGTGCCATCTTATAGGGTCTTCTAGCAATCGGAACGGTTCCTGGAATGAGATCTATTACGAACTCAACATCCCTGTCAGGTGGAACACCTGGCAATTCCTCTAGAAAGACATCCGGGAAGTCACGGACTACCGGAACGTCCTCAAGGTCTGGCAAAGGGCTGGCGTTAAGAGAATATAATTGTCGCTTGGCTATTCGGGTCAAGACATTGACTATCTTCCCCGAAGGATGGGTGAGTTGAACAGTCCTAGAGAAGCAATCAATTTTGGCTTGATGAGCTGACATCCAGTCCATACCCAAAATGATATTAATATCCGAAGATTTAAGGGCTATCAAGGATGCAAGGAAAACAAGTCTGTCGACTTGGATCTCATTTCCATAACTTACCCTAGAGGTCTGCCATCTAGACCCAGGGGTAGAGATTTCCATAGTGGATGGCAAGTCACAGAATGCAACGTTATGCAAACGGGCATAACTTTCAGATATAAAAGAATGAGAGGCTCCTGTATCGAAAAGAACGGATGCCGGGTGGCAATTAACAAGAAGCGTACCGAGAACGACGTTGGGGTCCTCTTGAGCTTCTTCGGCAGAGATACAGTTGACATGGCCACGTGAAGCGGTGACCGGTTTGGCATGGAATACCTTCCCTGTCGGCTTGCCACGGCCAACAGCTTTAGCAGATTGATTGGGGTTGGTCTGGGGACACTCGCGCATATAATGACCAGATTCCCCACACTTGAAACAAGTCACGGAACTGGTACGTGGAGGAGCACTATTGGATGGACCCCCATAGGGCTTGGCCGGTGCAGACTGTTGAACAGGGCGAGGCGCCTGGAAAGATGGCCTCGGTGTGAACCTGGGTGGCAGGGCGGTATTGGGTACCCACACGCGGCGTTTCTGAGGACCAGCACCGGATGAGGAACCCATATCACGTCCATGCTTGCGTGTTGCATCATAATCAGTCTGACCAGTTTCAGCACTGATGGCTTTGTTGACAAGTTTCGAAAAAGATGTGCACTCATGCAGACGGAGGTCGCGGCGAAGCTCAGGGCTAAGGCCCTTTCGGAACCTTGCTTGCTTCTTGGCGTCAGTAGAAACTTCCTCAGTTGCATATCGTGCGAGATTACCAAACTCTCTGCTATAGGCATCCACAGAAAGTCGGCCTTGGGTGAAACTGCAAAATTCTTCACGTTTACGGTCCATGAGACCCTCCGGAATGTGATGTCCACGGAAAGCCTCACTGAACTCAGCCCAAGTGGTGACATGGCCCGCTGGGCGCATGGCTCCATAATTCTCCCACCATAGACTGGCGGGGCCTTCAAGATGATATGCAGCGAAGGTGACCTTGTCAGCCTCCGCTACCAACGTGGAACGCAGCTTGTGAGAGATACTGCGAAGCCAGTCATCAGCGTCGAGAGGCTCGACGGAGTGGTGGAACGTGGGTGGATGCAATTTGATAAAATCACTGAGTGACACCACGTTAGCCCTCTGATGGTGTGCTGTATTCTGTTCTATACGCTCCAACAAACGGTTTGTCTCCCGCTTGTTTCTCTCCGCTTCCATCATCACCTCGGCTAGTGAAGGAGGATGAGGCAGATTTTCATTCCTGGCTTCACTGCCTTCGGCCTGCTCTTGGGAAGCAGGATTAGCGCGCGTGTTGACCATCCTAGGTAGACAAGACAATGATTTAGTCAGGATGGTAAAATTCCGACATAGGATACATAAGGTAAGGAATAACTCGAAATGCAAGATGATCATCCGTATGACATGGTAGATACAGAAACTGCTTCTTTATTCCATCGTCATGCACACCATACAAGGTTTAGTACAAGACCAAACAAAGTACTATTATGGTGAGAAAAGGATTACATCTCGTCAGAGGCATTCCAAGCTCCTATACATTATTTTCTACACCTCCGGAAAGAGTACAAACTAGGACATATCCCACGAGTCACGCGGAACGATAGATGACACAGCTAGTGCGAACAAGTGATGCTACCCCTAACTCAGACCGATCCGTAGTAGTCCTCATAAAAGTCACCTCCATAGCCTGGAAGCTCAACATGTTCATCCGGAAACAGACGATCTCGCGGAGCTTGTGGACCATAGGGGCTAGGATGAGGCCTTGGACCAACAAACGGTGGCCTGCGGGGACCGCGAGGTGGGGTGATGCCTCCTACATCACGCCAAACCATCACGTCCGGCAGAGCAGATCTCACAGGATAGAGATCGCGCATATCCGAATATCCAGCTTGCACCGCCGGTGCGAACCGAATCAAAGTGGCCCAGTGATCGGCACGGGTATTGAAGAGCTCTAACCTTAAGGCCCGATTTTCATGGTCCTTATCCTCGAGCATCTCAGCAGTGGTGCGAGTCCGTGAATCCTCCTGAGTGGAGTCAGCATAAATAGCTTGGAGATATCCTTGTGCTCCCGGAAGTGATCCTGGCATATACCGGAAGTCAGAGTCCCGAAATAAACCAGATCTGACTCGCATAATGGTCATCATAGAGTAGGCGGCATCCTGCACAGCCATCTCGATAGTAACCCCGAGTCCATAGGAGCAGTGAAGAGGCTCACTGGATCCAGGATAAGATGGAAATATCCTGACAGTGCAGAGATACTGGCTTTGATTAAAATCTCGGAATTGCTCTTCGACCGTGTACTCAGGATACCAGCGGTATCCAGCCTCAGTCATTACCCTGACCAACTTAGCAGTATGGCCGGGTACATCTAGGCATCGAGTTAGGCGACCACTTGATTGAGGTCGCGAGTGGCCATCTGAAAGCATAATCATAATGCAAGGCATTAAAATTTCTAGCAAAATTTCGGCAGCATAACAGCTGTAAATGCTCAAAAAGGATATTGAGACTTTTGACAAAGGATTTCGTACACACCCAACATCATCATATCAAAGTTCTGGAACCATTCTAACAACATAATGTGGTAGTAGAACTGAACTAGGCTTGTAACCATCAAACTTATAAGGTACTACTGATCAGTAACACGTGATCCTGATAGAGAGAGTAGATCCTAATTCCTTAACCCCCGGTGGAAGAATGGACTGACTCAGATCAGAAAGTCATAAGGTATAAGGAGTAAAAAGAGCCTTACGTTCCAACCCACAAACAATTCCCCTACATATAACTAAAGAATTTCTAGACTCAACATCGACCAGTTTGGCTTGGAGAACCTACAGGCAGTCCTGCTCTGATACCAACGCTGTCAGGACCCCGACTCGATGTCACATCGATCTAGCTGGTAACACCTCATATCACTTTGCGGCCTCACGCACGGTATCCCCACGGGTGTCGTCTTACCTTTTCCCGGGACCGTTTGCGCCTTTTGGCTCGCGTATATGAAAGTGTCGCTAGCATCCATATGATAAAGAGCCCGGGCTGACATGACTAGTCGTAAACCCAAAGTGGCACAGACTTACAGGGACAGGCATCCATGACCCAGCTTCGAACGTGTCGGTCATCAGCAAGTGGGTCCGGGCTGTAGCACCGGGCTAGCAGGACTCCGGTAAACCGGGCTGTAGCGGGCTAACAGGACTCCGGTACTCAAAGCGTGACATTTCCCCGAAGGGACAGACACAGGAATGAAGAAGGACACATGCCGGCCAGCCTAAGTGTTCCAGAGCAGTAGCAAGCTACCATGGCTCAGCGGTAACACTAGGAGACATTTCCCGGTAAGAGAGGCTACTAAAGATAAACAACTAGATAGTCAGATCCCACACATACCAAGCATTTCAATCATACACACAATATGCTCGATATGTGCAAATACAACGAAGCATCACAACATGACTCTATGACACAAGTACTTTATTTAAGGCTCAGTGAGCCATACATAACATACACACAAAGGTACGGGTCTCACGACCCAACATACAAGTCATACAATCATACAAGCCAGCAGCGGAAGTAACTTGTCTGAGTACAGACAACTAGTAAAATAAAAGAGGCTTGGAAAGCCTCTGGCTATACTATGTGGTCCTTCACAAGCTCAGGGTCACCACCTGGGTCTTTAGCCTACTCGTTGATGTCAACGTCTACATAGAACCCATCAGAAGGGGTTGCAGCGTCTTCTGTAAAAATGTAGATTATAGCAACATGAGTACAAAGGTACTCAGCAAGACCTACATCAGATCCTACATACATGCATAGTATCAAGAAGGGTTGGTGGAGTTATTGCAGCAAGCCAGCTTTGACTCTTGGCTAGGCTATCCTACGATACTTCAACTTGAAATAGTTTTGCGCACACGAGTCCACTATTCACCACTTCAATACACTACCGAGGATCCACCTCCGTCTTCCTACGGAGGAGCCATCCTCGGCACTCACACTTATCTTGAGGCTTTTAGTAGTTTCCATTTACTTGTCTATGAACTGTATAGGCAACCAAGTAGTCCTTTACCGCGGACGCGGCTACTCGAATAGATCATGTTAACCCTGCAGGGGGTACTTCTTCATACACGCTCTCACCACTTACCGTCGTTTACACGACATGTACTCGGCAACCTTCAAGCGGAAGCCCAACGTGGGTGTCGGCCACGACCTACCTAATCACCTAAGCCTCCAGTCCAGGTTTATCGCCTATTCAGGTTCCATCCGCAGGGAGTCCGGCCGAGGTTTCCCATACGGCCCCGAACGATGTGAACAGGGTTCCCGAGATACCTAACGGGTATTCGGTACACCCGGCCACGTACCTACCGCATCACAGCCCACCCCTACGGTCAGCGCTGTCCACGGCCTCCAGTAGGCTACAAACACCAGAAACTACTTGCAACTCCTGGACGGAGAACTAGGGTGAATAAGAAGTCGAGAGGGTCCATTGGTTTCGGGCCCAATGCATGGTAGTAGCTGATTCTTAAATCACACATATAGATCTCAGTGCTTAAGGTCGGCTTCAATGAAACAACCCACCATGTACTCCTACATGGCCTCTCATCGATACCTTTACCAAATCGTGTTCACCACACCACTCTCATTACCGACATAATCATTTCACTCTAGCCCATCACCCAGATGAACCAGACCTGACACGACTCTAAGCATAGCAGGCATAGCAAGGTAGGAACAACACATACATATGGCTCAATCAACTCCTACACATGCTAGTGGGTTTCATCTAGTTACTGTGGCAATGACAGGTCATGCAGAGGAAGTGGGTTCAACTACCGTAGCACACAGCAGTTTGAATCGCGTTGTCTTAATGCAGTAAAAGAGAGCAGGAGCGAGAACATGGGATTGTATCGATATGATCAAATGGTTGGTTGCTTGCCTGATGGTTCGATGCACGGATACGGTTCTTCGTTAGGGTAGTCACGGTACTCCTCGGGGACAGATCCTGTCGTAAAGGATAACGATACACAGGCATCACCAAACAATGTGCAACAATATGATGCATGCATGAAACATGGCAATATGAGTGTGTTGGGCTAATGCAACTAAAGCCAGAAGGGTTTGAACAAATTTGAGTCAAAGATTCAAATTTCAATTTCAAATATGGCCTTTTAAAGTGCTTTTCCTTGTTCTGATTAAAACATCCATTTAACTTGTTGGATCATGCATGAAAAATAGTACAGATGGATAGATTGGATTTTTCTGATCATTTTTCATATATAATTTGTCCAATTTGGAGTTACAGAATAAAAGTTATGAATTTTTGAAGTTTAATTAATATTCTGGAATTTCCTGATTTAATTTAAATCCAGAAATATCATTTACTGCGTCAGCCTGACGTCACAGTGACATCAGCAGGTCAACAGGGCTGGCTCGGGTCAAACCTGACGTGTGGGGTCCACACGTCAGTGACACAGGGGCTAATCCCGTGTTGACCCGGGCTGGTTAGCTTTGACTAAGCCCTGGGGCCCACTTGTCAGCGTCAGTAGGTGGTGGTTTAGTGGCTAATTAACTAGGCCATGTCAGCTCGCCGGAGTTCTGGCCGGCGGCGACCATCAGTGCGGCGGCGATAGTGGTTTTGGTCGTTTCGGCCACCAAATGAACCGCGGAGGCCACCGGAGTGAAGCTGAGGACGACCCACGGCTCTTGGCGGAGTCCGTTGGGGTCGGGGTGGCCGGAGTCGACGGCGGCGAGCTCGGCTGCGGCGGCCGGGGTTCGGTCGTGCACGGGAACGGTGTTGCAGGGTGTTAGGGGGGGTGTTGGAGCGTGCTACGTGCTCCTAGTGAGATGTGGAGCACGATGGCGTGCTCGGTTGGGCGCTACGGCGATCGTGGCCACGACGGCGACATCGCCGGCGGCGTGAAGCTTTCGGCCGCGGTGGGGCTAGGGCCTAGGGGTCGGGAGAGAGCAGGGGAGAAGGGGGAAACGGTGGCGTAGCTCACCGCGGTTGCAGTGGGCGTCGAAGCGGGCTCGGGGACGCGTCGGAGACGACGGATTTGACGGCGACGGTGGTCGGAGTCCGAAGAGGGGAACGGCGACGTGGTGGCGATGCAGGGCTTCCGGGGACCCGTGGAGCGGTGGGGAGGAGGAAGGAGTCGAGGCGGAGCTTCTGAGCTGGTCGGGGAAGCGAGGGGTGGTCGGAGACGGTGGCTAAGGCGAACGGCGGCGACGGTGAGCTTCGGCCGTGAGAGAGAGAGAGTGAGGGAGAGCCGGGGGAGAGTGAATGGGGTGTCGGCGAGGTCGGGCCGACGACCAGAAGACGATCCACGCGGCGCAACGGCGACCAGGGCGATGCAGAGAGGCTGGGTGGTGCGTGGCGAGCTCGGGCGCGCCATGCTCACCTCCCTGCCTGCTCTGGCGAGGGGAAGCAGCTGGCTGGCACGGGCCAGCACAGTGCTGGGCCGGCTGGGCTGGGCCGCACAGGTAAGTCTTCCCCTTTCTTTATTTTCTGTTTTCTGATTTTATTTAATATAACTACAACTTTGTTGAATTAAATAAAATACCTAGGCAACTCCAAAAATCACCAAACTACTCCTGGTCCATAGTTGGATTATTTCCAACATGAAACATTTTAGTTTGGAGATATTTGAGCATTTAAATATTTTATATAATTTTAAATGCCCAAATTCAAATAGTTATGATTTAATTCAAAACCCTAGGATGGCCTAGGAAAATGTGCACCACTTTTGGCAGAGGTTCTGAACCAAGGCAAAAATGATGGGCATTTTAGAAGGGCATTTCAGGTTCATTGAAAAATTATTTTAGTAAACCCTAGTTGGTTTCAGAGGGGACTGGGGGTTCTGTCATCCCCATTTCAAGTTTCTGATGAATGAGTAAACATGATGCAACACTCTAATGCATAACTAGCTAGGGTGTGACACTGGTACAACCAATACGCCAGGGGCTTAAGCATACCCCATAATACGGCGTGAGAAGTCCGAACACTTTCGACAGTGCGGCACCCTGAACTTATAGCATTATATGCATCAGCTCCGAATCATGTCTTGGGTGAATAGTTGGGTTTACCCGGCTCCCATGTTTTCGTACCTTACATTCCGCTATATCGGCTAAGGTAGCACTGGGAGAACTACTGCGATTGTGCCCCGATACATCTGGGCTAAGCACCTCAGTAGAGAAAGCTAAAACTGACTGTCATGATAAGGCGAGAGATGGTCGTTGTTCGAGAGGTCTCGAGTCCCTAAATACTTATGCCGCTTAGAGAGAGGAGTCGGCTTTGTCCGGCATAAGGCGTGTATAGCGCCCCAAATTCGGCCTTCCGAATACTAGGGGCTTTGCCAAAATTTAAAATTGTAGACTTCTATGGCTAAGTGAGAGTGATAATAATTATAGTCCGATTGCCTTGTTCGTTGTGCTGAGCACCTCCCTCGAAGGACCCAACAATGGGAAAAAGAGTGCTCAGGTTTATCCCGAACACCCCAGCACTCGTGGCATGGGGGCAGAAGCCGACGACTGGCCATCTCTCAGATTTGATAAACAGCCGCACAGAAGGTAATATTTGAAATTCAAAACAAGCGTTGCATAGCGCATATGAACAAGTCTTCATAATACAGGATCACACGAGCAAGTTCATTCAAAAATTACATCCTTCGCACACTCGTCCTCCACAAGAAGGGCACCCTTCAGGACACCCTCATAATACATCTTGGGGTGGCGATGCTCCTTGCCCTGCGGCGGCCCCTCCTTCACCAGCTTCTCGGCGTCCATCTTGGCCCAGTGCACCTTTGCATGGGCAAAAGCCCGGCGGGCACCTTAGATACAGACGGACCGCTTGATGACTTCCAGCCGTGGGCAGGCAATCACAAGCCACCTCACCAGGCCGAAGTAGCTGTTGGGAAGGGAGTCACTAGGCCATAGCCGGACTATAAAGCCCTTCATGGCCTATTCGGCCGCCTTGTGTAGCTCGACTAGTTGCTTCAGCTGGTCGGTCATAGGCATCGGGTGTTCGGTCCCAGTATACTAAGACCAGAACAACTTCTCTGTCGAGCTTCCCTCCTCGGCCTGGTAATACTTCGCGACATCTGACATGCTGCGGGGCAATCTGTGAATGCTCCTAGAGAGCTCCAGACTCTGGTAAGTAACAAGTAATTTACTTTCACATGCTTGCTTTGCATATTGAATGCCTTACCCGCCCCTATCTTCCTCATCGCCTCAATCTCCTGGAGGGCCTTTTGGGCTTCAGCCTTGGCATTCTTTGTGCTCTCGAGGGCCGCGGCAAGCTCATACTCTCGCCTCATGCTTCTTCACGAGAGCCTGGAGCTCTTGCTGCACCTCGCCCACCCGTGCCTCTTGCTTTTCCCGCTCGGTGCGCTCCTTGGCCGCTTTGTCTTCGGCCTCGGACAACGCTTGCTTTAGGATCGCCACTTCGGTCGTGGGCCCTGACACATTCATGATGATCCTATCATTTCGCAACCACATTTTCTTTTATATATAGACAAGGTATTACTTACCTTTGTTCTCCTCGAGCTGCCTCTTGGCAAGGCCGAGCTCTTTCTTGGACCCCTCGAGGTCCTGCTTCAGTGCGGCACTCCGCAGTCAGTGCGGCAGAGGTCAGCAATGAAGCCTGCATACGCATACAGACATACTTATATTAGACTCCTGTAGATATTATTAATCCTCTATTAGGCTTTTCTTTGTGAACACCAAACAGAGCATCATGGGCTACTGTCTATGCGGTAATATTTTTCCTATATTTTAAATACTTACCTCAAAGCCTGTTAGAAGGCTGGTAGAGGCTTCAGTCAGTCCGCTCTTGGCAGACTAAACCTTCTTGATCACCGCATTCATAATAGTGCGGTGCTCTTCGTCGATGGAAGCGCCATGAAGCGCTCCCAGCAGTTCGTCCGGTGCCTCTAGATGGACAGAGGTCACCGGCACGGATGGGTTGCCCCTCTTGGAAGGGGGCCTCCTGCCCGACTCCGGAACCACTGGAGGTTCCGGCGCGGCGTCCGGCTGCGGGCCGAACTTGGAGCCCCTAGGAGCCTTGCTCCCTTTGCTCCTGGAGTCTAGAAGGTCGCCTTGAGGCGCCTCCGGGACTATCTCACCTCAGCTCGGTACCCCTTGAGACAATACCTGAGCATTGTCCGTAGGGCAAGGAGAGGTGGCGGTTGGAAGTGTATCACTATCCATGTTCGACGAGTCCAAGGAACCCTCCAACAATGATACGTCGATACGGGCTTGGGGCGGACTGCATAATCATATTCGACGTTAGGAGAAGTAGTGCAATAAAAGTATGCTATGAGTTACTCTGGTATCCGAATACTTACGACTTCGCCAGGGGCTTGGCCCTGAGCAGCCACTCATCTTCGCCATTGGCGGTGGTGGTGGAATAGTCCGGAAGGAGAGTCCTTCCCTTCTTGGACCCTTTGGCCTCCCGGTTGGGGCGACCTTCCTTTTCTTGTCTCCCCCGACTGGAGGGGGAGAATCTTCATCTTCCTTCTCCTCGTCTTGATGGGAGGAGTGCGCCTCAGAGTTATCGGACGATGAGTCCGATACCACCTGGCGCCGGGAACTCTTTCGCGTTCCCTTGGCCTTCTTTTTGGTCTCCTCCAGCACCTTGTAAGGAGCCGGAGTCCGCATCTCCATCAGGAGAGCGTCCGCAGGGTCTTTGGGCAGTAAATAAATACCCTACTAGATGTATAGAACTTACCGGATTCGCAGGGCGCTTCGCGCTTAGACCGTGCTCCTCGATAAGAGAAGGAGGGACCTCGGCACCCTTGAACAGCACCTTCCAGATGTCCTTATGCGTCATGTCGAAGAGCTCGCGCAGAGTCTGATGCTGGGCCGGGTCAAACTCCCATAAGTTGAAAGCCCGTTGTTGACATGGGAGGATCCGGTGGAAGAGCATGACCTGGACTATGTTGACAAGCTTAAGTTTTTTTCTTGTCATGTTCCGGATACACTTCTGGAGTCCGTCCAGCTCCACCAATGAACCCCAGGACAGGCCCTTCTCCTTCCAGGAAGTGAGCTGTGTGGGGATTCTAGATCGAAACTCGGGGGCTGCCACCCAGTTGGTGTCACGCGGCTCGGTGATGTAGAACCACCCCGATTGCCACCCTTTTACGGTCTCCACGAAGGAGCCCCCTAGCCATGTAACGTTGGGCATTTTGCCCACCATGGCTCCGCCGCATTCCGCTTGTAGGACGCCTACTACCTTCGGCTTGATGTTGAAGGTCTTCAGCCATAGGCCGAAGTGGGGACGAATGCGGAGGAAAGCCTCGCACACGACGATTAACGCCGAGATGTTGAGGATGAAATTCGGGGCCAGATCATGAAAGTCCAGACCGCAATAGAACATGAGGCCGCGGAAATGGATGGAGGGGAAACCCCAATCCGCGGACGAAATGGGGGAGGAAAACCACCCTTTCGTGAGGTTCCGGGGTAGGGACGATCTACCCCGCGGCTGACAGCCGGTGCGCGATATCCGTGGCTAAGTATCTGGCTCCACGTAGCTTTTTGATGTGTCCCTCCATGACGGAGGAGGCCATCCACTTGCCTCCCGCTCCGGACATGTTTGGAGAGAGTTGAGGAGAAGGATGCGGACTTGGCGCTGGAGCTCGAGTGCGCGAGAATGGATGAGCAAGGAGGAAGAAGGCGTGGGTAGATAAAGGTGAGATCTTATCCCTTTATAAGGGCGGACTAAACTATGCGCCCCTGCTAGCCTGGTAAAACTCGCTTATCCCCCAAGTGTCGTAATTGATGGCGCGGTTGGGTTACCCACGTCCGTATTGATAAGAGTCTGGTGATAAGGGGAACACGATCTCTGCTTTGACAAGACATGTCAAGAAACCGCCCCGTGTTATGTGTGGGGCTGGTTAAAGAAAAACGGTTCAAATAATTACCAGGCCATGGCGTGATGTCATGCTGCCAAAACGTGTCAGCATATTAGATTTGTGGTAATATTATTCTCTCTACCGTGGTATGTGGAACTTATTTTGCAGGGTGGGACACTATCCTTGTATTCAAATTCTTCCGTGGTGTATTCAGAGGAGGAACCCGCCTTGCAATGTCGAAGACAACACTGCACGCCAGACTCATCGTCATTGAAGCCTGGTTCAGGGGCTACTGAGGGAGTCCTGGATGAGGGGGTATCCGGACAGCCGGATTATATCCTTTGGCCGGACTGTTGGACTATGAAGATACAAGATTGAAGACTTCGCCCCGTGTCCGGATGGGACTCTACTTGGCGTGGAAGGCAAGCTAGGCAATATAGATATGTATATCTCCTCCTTTGTAACTGACCTTGTGTAACCCTAGCACCCTCCGGTGTCTATATAAACCGGAGGGTTTTAGTCCGTAGGACAACATACAATCATACCATAGGCTAGCTTCTAGGGATTAGCCTCTCCGATCTCGTGGTAGATCAACTCTTGTACTACTCATATTATCAAGAATAATCAAGCAGGACGTAGGGTTTTACCTCCATCAAGAGCGCCTAAACCTGGGTAAAACATCGTGTCCCCTGCCTCCTGTTACCATCCGCCTTAGACGCACAGTTCAGGACCCCCTACCCGAGATCCGCCGGTTTTGACACCAACAATGACAATTACATGCCTCTCTCCGATGAAGAGGTGAGCCTCGGCGACGAAGAATTCATCGTGCCTGAGGATCGCATCGAGCAGGAACGTTTCAAGTGCCAGCTTATAGCCACAATAGTAAGCCTGAAGAAAAAGCAACAGCAGCTTCAAGATGATGAAGATCAGCCAGCGGATAGATGGACCGAAGTGCTGGCAGCCGAGGAATACGAACTCGAGCGCCCAACCAAAAGTTACCCAAAGCGCAGGTTGCTACCCCAACTCGAGGAGGAAGCATTAAAGCCTACACTACCAGCGTATGGTGTGGCTGACCGGCCACCTCGTGCCCGAGACAAAGTGGTGTATCAGCCCAATGTCCAGCCCGCACCCCGTCGCCAGTCAAACAAAAACACCAAGGTCTGGGCAACACGCAGGACCTGCGAGATGTATTGGAAAACAAAGCAGGACATACAAGATCGATCTACGGATCACGGGGGCGCGCCCCAACGGGTGACGACGACCGTCATGCCGGATATACTAAAAGCAAATCCGGTCAGGCCGAATACAGCAGACAAGACTCGTATGAACTACATCGTGATATAGCCCGGCACAGAGGCGCCGCACACCCCCTATGCTTCACGGATGAAGTAATGGATCACGAATTCCCAGAAGGTTTTAAACCCGTGAATATTGAATCATATGATGGCACAACAGACCCCGCGGAATGGATCGAAGATTTCCTCCTCCACATCCACATGGCCCGCGGTGACGATCTACATGCCATCAAGTGCCTACCATTAAAACTCAAAGGACCTGCTTGGCATTGGCTCAATAGCCTGCTGGCAAACTCCATTGCCAGTTGGGAGAACTTGGAAGACGCATTCCTTGATAACTTCCAGGGCACTTATGTGCGACCACCGGATACTGATGACTTAAGTCACATAACCCAACAGCCAGGGGAATCAGCCAGGAAATTCTGGACTCGATTCCTAACTAAAAAGAACCAAATCAGCGACTCTCCGGATGCCGAGACCTTAGTGACATTTAAGCATAACATCCGCGACGAGTGGCTCGCCCGACACCTCGGCCAAGAAAAGCCGAAGTCCATGGCAGCTCTCACGACACTCATGACCCGCTTTTGCGCGGGCGAGGATAGTTGGCTAGCTCGCAGCAACAACACTTCAAAACAAACCCTGTTAATTCTGATGCCAAAGATAGCAACGGCAGGCCATGTCGCAACAGACACAAGCGCCAAAACAACGGCGACAATGCCGAGGACATGACAGTCAATGCCAGATTCCATGGCTCTAAATCTGGTCAATGGAAAAAGCCATTCAAAAGAAGCAATCCGGGCCCGTCCAGCTTCGACCGCATCCTCGATCGTTCGTGTCAAATTCATGGCACCCCCGATAAACCAGCCAACCACACCAACATAGAATGCTGGGTGTTCAAACAGGACGGCAAGTTAAATGCCGAAAACAAGGAAAAGGGGCTGCATAGCGACGACGAGGAGGAGCCCCGGACGCCGAACACAGGAGGACAGAAGAAATTCCCTCCCCAAGTGAAAACGGTAAACATGATATACGCAACTCATATTCCCAAGCGGAAACGGAAGCGTGCGCTGAGGGACGTCTCTGCGATGGAGCCAGTCGCCCCAAAGTTCAACCCATGGTCTTCTTTGATCACCTTCGATCGCAGGGACCACCCCACCAGTATCTGTCATGGCGGTTCTGCCGCATTGGTCCTTGACCCCATCATTGACGGATTTCATCTCACTCGAGTCCTTATGGACGGTGGCAGCTACCTGAACCTGCTCTATCAGGATACATTGCTTAAAATGGGCATATACCCCTCGAGGATCAAACCCACCAAAACCACCTTTGAAGGTGTCATCCCAGGTGTAGAGGCCTGTTGCACGGGCTCAATAAAACTGGAAGTAGTCTTCAGATCTCCGGACAACTTCCAAAACGAGGAGTTAATCTTTGATATCGTCCCCTTTCGTAGTGGCTACCATGCACTGCTCAGACGAACCGCATTTGCCAGATTCAATGTGGTACCGCATTATGCATACCTCAAGCTCAAAATGATAGGACCTCGCAGGGTTATAAGAGTTAATGGAAACACAGAACGCTCGCTCCGCACGGAGGAGCACACTACAGCCCTCGTAGCAGAAGCGCCAAGCATCCTTATGAGGCAAACCGCCAATTCGGGGAAAAAGACCACGAACACCTTCAAGCGAGTCCGGAGTACCCTGCAAGAGAATCGCCAGGCATGTTTAGAGCTCGCCTAGCAATTCGGCCTCCGTCCTAGTCCCAGTCAAGCAGCAAAATTTGCGCCGCGCGTACATAATTGCGCACTCAAGATACCATGGGCATAGGCAGAGGCACGGCCATGGCACGGCCCATAATGCGGCTCAACCGTGCTAGGACCCATATACCATTAACATTTTCTTCCTTTTAGGCCCCTATTCTCTGAAGGCCCTCTTCGATCGTCTGATTATCAGACCCGTCACGGGCAGGAAACACCAAGGAAGCAAGAAGCTTTGACGTACAAGGGAATCCTCAGGTGGTCTCTGATAACGATCGATATACCTGTTTTGCATACCCACACGAAGCTTGACCTTGGATAGGCCATGTCAAATAGTCCTATCTTCTACTTATTGCACTACATGTATGCATACACTTTGACGTATCATTTAAAATAACAATGTACATCATTAGCTCATTATTGCATTCCTCTACCTTTTCTTTTTTCTCCTGTCTGCTTATTTATGAGAAATCGCACCCATACATTCTGATACGACCAGTGCGCCAGGGGCTGCAGTTTACCCCATAACACGACATGAAAAGTTCGAACACTTTCGATAGTGCGGCACCCTGAACTTATAGCATTATATGCATCAGCTCTGAATCATGTGTTGGGTTTGCCCGGCTCCCATGTTCTGGTACCTTACATTCCGCTATATCGGCTAAGGTAGCACTGGGAGCACTACTGCGATTGTGTCCCGGTTCATCCGGACGAGCACCTCAGTAGAGAAAGCCGAAAACTAACTGTCATGATGCGGCGAGAGCTGGTCGCTGTTCGAGAGGTCTCAAATCCTTAAAGATTTTTTCTGCTTTGGGCGAGGAGTCGGCCTTGTCCGATTTAGGTGTACACAGCGCCCCAAGTTCAGCCTTCCGAATACTAGGGGCTTCGCCAAAATTTAAAATTGTAGACTTCTATTGCTAAGTGAGAGTGATAAAGCCTTATAGTCCGATTGCCTGGTTCGTTGTGCTGAACACCTCCTTCGAAGGACCTAAAACTGGGATAAAGAGTGATCAGGTTTATCCTGAACACCTCAGTACAGGTTACATGGGGGCAGAAGCCGACGACTGGCCAACTCTCAAATTTAATAAACGGCCACATATAAGGAGCTTACCGGATTGGCAGGGCGCTTTGCGCTGAGTCCGCGATCCTCGGTAAGGCGAGGAGGTACCTCGGCGGACTTGAACAGCACCCTCTAGATGTCCTGTTGTGTCATGTCGAAGAGCTCTCGCAGCGTCTGGTGCTTAGCCAGGTCGAATTCCCACATATTCAATGCCCCTCTTTGACACGGGAGGATCTGATGGAAGAGCATGACCTGGACCACGTTGACAAGCTAGATTTTCTTGCTTATCATGTTTTTAACCTAGTTCTGGAGTCCGGTTAGCTCCACCGATGAACCCCAGGATAGGCCCTTCTCTTTCCAGGAAGTGAGCCGCGTGGGGATGCCAGATCGAAATTCGGGGGTCGCCACCCAGTTGGTGTCACGCGGCTCGGTGATGTAGAACCACCCCGATGGACAACCCTTCAACGTCTCCACATAGGAGCATTCGAGCCAGGTGACGTTGGGCATTTTTTCCACCATGGAACCTCCACACTCCGCTTGCTGGCCGACCACCATCTTCGGTTTACCGTTGAAGGTTTTCAGCCACAGGCCGAAGTGAGGCTTGATGCGGAGGAAGGCCTCGCACACGACGATAAACGTCGAGATGTTGAGGATGAAATTGGGGGCCAGATCATGGATGTCCAGCCCGTAGTAGAACATGAGCCCGCGAACAAATGGGTGGAGGGGAAATCCCATCCCACGGACGAAATGGGTAAGGAATACAACCCTTTCGTGGGATTCGGGGGTAGGGACGATCTGCCCCTCGTCTGGAAGCCGGTGCGCGATGTCTGCGGCTAGGTATCCGGCTTCCCGGAGCTTCGTAATGTTCTCCTCCGTAACGGAGGAGACCATCCACTTGCCTCTCGCTCCGGACATGTTTGATTTGTTTTTACGGAGAAAATGCGAACTTGGGCGCTGGAGCTCGAGTGCGCAAGAATGGATGGGCAGGAAGAGGAAGGCGTGGGTGAAAAGGAGGAGTCCTTGTCCCTTTATAAGGGCAGAAGAAGCTATGCGCCTCCCCACCTGCCTGGTAAACTCGCTTATTCCCCAAGCGCCGTAATTGATGGCGCGGTTGGGTTACCCACACCCGTATTGATGAGAATTTTGTGATAAGGGGACACGATCTCTGCTTCGACAAGACGTGCCAAGAAAACCGGCTCACAATACGTGTAGTAGCTGGTTAAGAAAAACAGTTTGAATAATGACCGGGCCATGGCGTGATGTCATGTTATGAAAAGTTGTCAGCAGATTAGATTTGTGGAAATATTATACTCTCTCTCTACAGTGGTATGTGGAATTTTTTTTGCAGAGCCGGACACAATCCTTGTGTTCAAAATCTTCTATGGAGTAGTCGGAGAAGGAACCCGCCTTGCAATGCCGAAGATAATTTGCGCGCCAAACTCATCGTCATTGAAGCCTGGTTCAGGGGCTACTGAGGGAGTCCTAGATTAGGGGGCCCTCGGACATCGGGACTATATACTTTGGCCAGACTGTTGGACTATGAAGATACAAGATTGAAGACTTCATCCCGTGTCCGGGTGGGACTCTCCTTTTCGTGGAAGGCAACCTTGGCAGTTCGGATATGTAGATCTCCTCCCTTGTAACCGACTCTGTCTAACCCTAGCCCCCTCCCATGTCTATATATACCAGAGGGTTTAGTCTGTAGGACAAAAACAATCAGAATCATAGGCTAGCTTCTAGGCTTTAGCCTCTACGATCTCGTGGTAGATCAACTCTTGTAATACTCATATCATCAAGATCAATCAAGCATGATGTAGGGTATTACCTCCATCGAGAGGGCCTGAACCTGGGTGAACATTGTGTCCCCTACCTCCTGTTACCATCCGCCTTAGACGCACAGTTCGGGACCCCGTACCCGAGATCTGCCGGTTTTGACACCAACAGGTATGATCGGCTCTGGACTAGTATTTCCATTCTCGTCCTGCCATACCAATGATAGCTTGAAGAGCCTTTCCACAAAGGTGTTGGGCGGGACGGGATCGCGTTTAGCGCCCATTCGAGCAAGGATGTCCGCTGCCTGATTACCATCTCGAGCAACATGTTGGAACTCGAGCCCCTCAAACCGAGCTGATATTTTGAGCACGTCGTTGCGGTATGCTGCCATGTTTGGATCTTTCTCATCAAATTCTCCATTTATTTGGGATATTGCGAGGTTCGAATCCCCACGCACCTCTAGGCGTTGTATGCCCATAGAGATAGCCATTCGGAGACCATGTAGTAGTGCCTCCTATTCACCCGCATTGTTGGAGTCCGTATACATTATTTGTAACATGTAGCGGACTGTGTCCCAGGTAGGGGATGTTAAGATGACACCAGCCCCCAATCCGGCTAACATTTTGGAGCCGTCGAAGTACATTATCCAGTTGGAGTATGTGCTATACTCTTTAGGAAGTTCGGCTTTCGTCCACTCGGCGACAAAGTCAGCCAACACCTGAGATTTAATAGCTCGGCATGGCTTCTATGTTATTTCAAATGGTAGGAGCTTGATGGCCCATTTGGCTATGCAGCCGGTGGCCTCCCGATTATTTATGATATCATTGAGTGGTACATAGGATGTCACTGTAATTGAACACTCTTGAAAGTAGTGCCGTAGTTTCCGGAATGCTAAGAAGACCGCATACGCTATCTTCTGATAGTGTGGGTATTGAGATTTGCATGGTGTAAGGACCGTCGGTACGTAGTATACTGGTTTTTGGAGTGGGAATTTATGTCCCTCTTCCTCTCGTTCGACGACGAGTATGGCGCTCACCACCTAGTGTGTCGCAGATATGTAGAGCAACATAGGCTGACCGCACTTGGTGTGGCAAGGATTGGGTTGCCTGCTAACAAATTCTTTATTTCTTCCAATCCAGTTGTAGCCGCATCTGTCCATTCAAAATGGTCGGTGCGTCGGAGCAGTCGATAAAGTGGCAACGCCTTTTCTCCCAATCTAGAGATAAAGCGGCTTAAGCCTGCCACGCACCCAGCTAGTTTCGGGACCTTCTTTAAGTCTATTGGCGTTGCCAATTGTGACAGGGCTCGGATTTTGGCTGGGTTCGCTTCAATTCCTCTATTCGAAACAATGAATCCGAGTAGTTTTCTAGCTGGAACTCCGAAGACACATTTTTTCGGATTGAGCCGTATGTCATATGTTCTTAGGTTGTCAAATGTGAGGTGTAGATCGTCCACCAGTTATTCGGCGTGTTTATTCTTGATGACCACGTCGTCCACATATGCCTCCACTATTTTGCCGATTTGTTTTCCAGACATATTTGGATCATGCGTTGGTAAGTGGCACTAGCGTTTTTGAGTCCGAAGGGCATAGTGTGGAAACAAAAGGGGATGTACGGGGTAATAAATGCCATTGCGGTCTGATCAGATTCCTTCATCTTGATATGATGGTATACAGAGTAGGCGTCAAGGAAACACAATGAGTCATGCCCTACAGTTGCGTCAATGATTTGGTCGATGCGGGGCAGTGGGAAGGGGTCCTTGGGGCAGGCCTTGTTGAGGTCCTTGAAGTCGACACAAAGGTACCAGGATTTGTCCTTCTTCGGTGCCATGAACAGGTTGGCCAGCCAATCCGGGTGCTTGATTTCTCTGATGAATCCATCCTCAAGTAGTTTGGCTAGCTCCTCCCCCATAGCTTGTCGTTCAGGTTCGGAAAATCCCCGTAGTGTTTGCTTGACTGGTTTGAACCCCTTTATTACGCTGAGGCTATGTTCAGCCAGTCTGCGTTGGATTCCGGGCATGTCCGAAGGGTGCCAGGCAAAGATGTCCCAACTTTCACGCAGTAATGCTCGTAGGGCGGCATCGAGCATCGAATCCAATTGTGCTCCAATGGAGGCTGTCTTATTGGCATCCGTTGGGTGTACTTGAAATTTAACTATTTCGTCTGCTGGGTTCAAAGAGGTGGATTTGGGCCTCTTATCGAGGATTACGTCGTTGTTGTCCACTATGGAGCGCAGAGTGGTTAATTGTTCAGCCGTGAGGGCCTCGGATAGTGCCTCGAGGGCCAAGGATGCAATTTTGTTTTCAGTGCGGACTGCTATATCCGGATCACTGGTGATAGTGATAACTCTGTTGGCCCCTAGCATTTTGAGCTTCATGTACCTATAATGGGGTATGGCATGAAAGCATGTGAAGGCGTCTCGGCCCCAACAGGGCATGATATCCACTATTGAAAGGTTCCACATGGAAGAGAAACTCTTCGGACCTGTAGTTCTCAGGCGTGCCGAATACTACATCAAGTTTAATTTTCCCCGAGCATCGTGCTTCTCGACTAGGGATAATTCCTCAAAAGGTGGTACTGCTTTGTTCGATGCGACTCTTATCCATTTGCATTTTGTTGAGCGTATCTTCATAGAAGAGGTACAGTGCGCTGCCACCATCCATGAGCACTTTGATGAGTCGAAAGCCATCCACAACTGGGTTTAAGACCAAGGCGGCTGTTTCTCGGACTGATCGGGACCTTGGTAGTGAAAGTTATTGCCGTATCGTTCCAAGGATTTATTGCGGCTACTTGGTTAACTTTGGCGAGGTCGCGGAGCGCCCTTCTGCGCTGATTTTTTGAAGAAATGGTCTCGAAGACCATAAAGACATTGGGATCGTCATCCTCTGAAGAGTGCTTATCTGGGGTAGTGTTGGTGAGGATGGCCTCACCGCTCTTAGCCACCTGCCGGAGTACCCAACATGCTCGAAAGCTATGCATTGGTTCGGTGCTCGGCGTTGTGTGTATGTGACAGGGCTTGTCAAACAATTCATCAAGGATGGTTCTATATCCCATGAAGGGCTTGTTTTTCTTGTCAACAGGCTGATGATCGGGTGCCCCGTAAGGGTGCATCCTTTTTGCCCATCCGGTGGGCTACTTAAAGGCAGGAGGTTCCCACCGGGCTGTCTAGGCTTTCCAGGTGCTTTCCATTGCGCAATACTTCTGTACTATGTGCGCGAAATCTGCAAAGTGCAGTATGCAGTGGTGGTTGAGGGCATTGAGAATTCCCTCATCCGCACAGTTGCGGCAAAAAACTAAAACCGCGTCGTCGTCGCAACAATCTTTAATCTTGTTTTTAACAAGGAGGACCCTGGCCCAGAAGTGATGGACCGTTTCTCGAGGTTGCTATCGTACATACATTAGGTCACATATGTCTGGAGGACCTGAATTACCTGGGGAATATTGATTGTGGTGGGTGGGCAGGCTAAAATCCGTGTCCCGATCCACGATTGAGTATGGAGCTCAAAGAGTCTCCGAGTTCACGAGTTCAAGATCGGGAAGGTCCCGATGACTTTCGAGATCAATGCATGATCCTGTGTTCGGAGGACATACAGTCTCTTCTCGGGGATAGGTATCCCGCTTGTAGGGCTCAGAGATCCGAACATAGCTGGTTTTTAACCTTGGGGGAAGAATCATTCTCGGCTCATTCCTCAACGACCGCTACCAGATGGGTGCCAGCAGGATCTCGATTTCCCTCTGGTCGGGTTTAAGCCCAATCCAATCATAGTCTGTTGCGACCCCCAGGCGGCGATGCGATCTAGCTACTTGTTTAAGGACGAGACATCTGCCGGATCCGTCTTTTTGGAGTGTTCGAGGCTGACGTGGAGATGATGTCTGGCGATTATGGGGGCCGCCGTTGGCTTGACGGTCGAGCGGGCGCCCATGGTAAAACCGCCGAGCTGGAGGACCTTTCCTGGAGTTAGGGCCCTCTAGAAGTGATATCGTCATTAATGACAAGGCGAGCCATCGACTTTTCTATCGACAACACAAAGGAACTCTCAATGAAAGCACCAATGTCGGTGTCAAAATAGGCCGATCTCGGGTAGGGGGTCCCAAATTGTGCATCTGAAGAGTGAATGTAACAAGGGACACAGGGAACACGATATTTACCCAGGTTCGGGCCCTCTTAATGGAGGTAAAACCCGACGTCCTGCTTGGTTTTATTTGATGAGTATAAAGGTTACAAGAGTCGATCTACTTGAACTGATGTATTTAGCAGGTTGGACTGATGTGGTTTTCTACTTGAACTGATCGTGCTACGTGTACGATGGGTGGAAACAGGGGACGCAACGTGGAGCTTCCGGGCATTCTCTGGCGCGGTGGTGCGGGCTATTCATTGCCAGAGGAACTGGTGTAATGGGTTCCGGACATTGCGATCTAGAGTCACCGGAGGTGACGGCATGGGCATTTGGCGGCGGACGTGTTTTGGGCATTGGTGTTTACTGTGGTGTTCGTAGGTCTCAATTTTACGTCCGGTTTGTTGTATTGGATGTGAGAATGATCGGTGGGTGAGAGTTTTTGGAGATTCTTTGACTGTAATTTCTAATTAGTAGTTTTGGTGTTCTTGGTCGTTGGCCATCGCCGCCATGGAAATGTGTTCTTCTTTTTCTGATGTTTTATTTTGAATTGGCGTTGCAGGGAGATAGTTGAGGATTTTCTAATTAGATTTTTGTTGTCAATTTTTCTTCTTGAGTTGTTTCTACCCCTAATTCCCATGTGATTTGGTCGTTGGCGGAGGTGGTGTTTGGTGGCTGACTGTAGCCTACGTTTTCTTGTAATCTGGCCAAATTTTGTAATTAAGTTATGTGTTTTTCAGTGTTGTTTTGAATTGCTGCCGTATGTGTAGTAGGACTTCTCCGTGTCAAAGTTTGTATTACTGTGCATTGACATCGGAGCAAGTATTTTCTACTGGCTGCCTAACCATACCTCTACACTTTGAGTATGAAGCCCGAGCCCTATGTCACTTTCATTACACCAGCTGCAACCAAAAGAAAAGCCAGATGGATCCTGAGCTGAGAGAGGTCACAGAGGAGGAGAGGGAAGCCGTCGATGTGAGGGCTGCAGCAGCGGAGCATAGGAGGAGGAGGAAGCGCAGGCGCAGGCAGACAGCACGATGTGCTGCCGAGGAGGAAGTGGAGGCAGAGCCCAACAGACGCCTTGCGCGCGAGGTGATGGATACTTGCAACTCCAATGAACTAGAGCTTCTTTTCCCAGATGGTAGGGGAGGGAACCATGTTCAGATCATCAGTTGGGATAGGGCGAGAGCAGCCACGGCGCCACATCCATCCCCCAGGGCTAAATGGCGTCGTTTCTTTGATATTTATGACTGAACTAGTGAATATTATGTTTTTAAGATTTGTGTTGTGAGGGAGAAGATGTTTGAATGAATAAATGAATTCAATTGTCTACCTCTGAATGTGTTGTTTTATTTGCATATGTTTGTCATGTGGAGTTTTTGAACTGCTGTTTTATCTTAAGTTGAACTGATTTGCGGTCAAATGTTGCATGACTTGTATAATACTTATTTTCTACCAGCTGGCTGCCCACCTATCTATTTATTATTTTTATAATCTACGGGTCTCCCTGGCTATAAATTCCATCCATCTTTGTCTAGTGTGTGGCTCAGTCTCCCCATCCTTTTTCTTCCTTCTTCCAGAATCAGATCTAGGTTCCTCCCTCTTCTCTCTGTTGTTTTCTTCCCTGTTGTTGTGTTTTCCATGGAGGATTGTTCATGCGGATGCCTGACAAAGATGGCGTGCATAACTGAAGGCTGTGTGTACGAATCTGGTTTGGAGCTCACCCAGACTCAAGGACGTGGGCAACATTCTTGTTTGCTGTACAACAACCATGGTTTTCGTGCACCCTATGTTTGTCGCCGGACGGCTGGGGACTTGAAGGAATCATGGGTATGTGCTTCTATTTGTTTTGTTTTCTACCTTTTTGTAGGTCTGTTTTTGAATCCCATGGGCTGAATCTGTTGTTTGGTTTTATAAATAGTTTGTCTATAATTTTTATTTGGTTTTGTCAAAATTTAACAGTAGGGATATCTGTGTGTATTTTCTCATTGCTTAATAGTATTTTATCCATTTTTTGTATAATCCTTGATCTGTTCTTTTTCAGATGTTTTTACTGTAGGTGTATTGATATGTATATTTGTTTCAGTTTAGTCAGTTCATATGACTAGTTAGTTTTGGTGTTATTGTTTTGGTTCAGTTTTTTTCTTTTCAGTTTGTTATGCAACCGTCCCTAGATCTGTGTAAAAATTCAGTTATGTCAGGTGTTCACTTTGTTTTCTACTCCCATGCCCATTTGCAGAAAATGTTACCCATGATCAGGATTGTTGCTCCTAGTTCCGGGATACTGACGATGGAGACTTCAGACAAAAAAGGGTATCAGTTGATGGAAGTTGCCTACCACATCGACTTTGATGGTTGCATCAACCTAACTACTAGGTGGAAGGAGTTTCTGGCAGAGTCTGGATTTGAGGATGGTGATGTGGTTATGGTTATGTTTTGCAGGGAAGATGACATTCTGATGTTCAGAATTTATGTGTTGTAGGTTTAAATGTGGCAAATGACGCCGGTTGTGAGATTTGTGTGCGTTTGGTTATGTTGCAGTATTTTCCTTTAAAACATTTGCATGTGAGATGGTTAAATTCTATGGTATTCTCAGATGGTTTGGAACAACTTATGTAATGGTTTTCTTTTGTTCTGCTCAAGTCTAACTGTTTTTATATATTCTTTATATTTGAACTGGAACAATTTATAGTTGAACTGATGGGTGTCCTTTGTTTTGACTGGGATATTTTCATGTACATAGCTCACAGACGGAAGTATATGCTGATGACGTTTGTAGGACCCCTTTTGGGTGGTTTGCTGAACTTACATGTTGTTAATGATAGTACTAATCTATTTAGTTTGTCAATTACCAATCATATTTGTTTGTTGTATAGCATTTTTCTTACTTTTTTACATGAATTTGTGGAGCACAATTTTTACTTTTTCCACATGAATAATGATAGTTCTAGTATTTTAAAAGTTAAAGGAATTTAATGTTTGCTGCACAGTACTTTTTCTTTACTTGAACCTTATGAATTGTAGTAGTTGAACTTTTTATAAATTTGTATCTAATTTTTTAATACAATCTTCGACGTTTAATTTTCCAAAAAATAATATATTTATTTATTTAGTTCTTCCAATTAACATGTGTTTGAACTTTTTACATTATTTGTTTTTGAACTGATTTCCTGTGAGTTTTTTTTAATTATTTGCATTTGTTTTTTTATTTTTGTTGTGTGTGATCGGCTAGAATTTTGTAATGGGGCAAAGTACTGTGTTGGGCCATCCGCCTGAGTTGTTGTTTTCGGCCCTGATAGATGGTCGGCGCGGCTGTGCAGCATGACGTGCGCGTGTCCACTGGGTTTAGTCCCACCTCGCTAGTCGAGAGGGCTCTAGACCTATTTATAAGCATAGTCGAGGCTCACCAACCAAACTCCTCCGAATACTTACCTAAACACTTATACATGGCGCTCGCTCTCTCTCTCATGACCTGTGGGCCATCGACGGGAGGCCCTGTGTTGTGCGGATTACATGGTATTCGCCAACGGGCTCGAGTTCAAGTATCTAGCATTGTCAGGGCCTGCGCCGGTCCTTGGGTGGTCAATTTTTTTGTTTGTTTTCAATCTAGTACTTGACTCCACCAGTAACTTGGACTGATTTCTTTTTTTGTTCTAGTTCTTGTGAGTTTTTTTCTAGAACTTGGACTAATTTTTTTTTGTTCTAGTTCTTGTGAGTTTTGTTCTAGGAACGAGCCGTAGTAGGAGACAACGCGGCGTGCCGCGACATCGCATGCGGAGGCGAGTGTGTAACATGACTTGCCCCCGCACCGCACTGCACTGAGGGGCATAGTTGAAATGACACATCCTCCTTGTATGGACTTGCCCCCATTATCTATCTTTAGGGGTGTGTGGTGCGTGTGGGGGAAACAGAATAACCACACTGTGCCTGTCAAACGAGCGCACTGCCTCCGCATCGCGAGGCCGAGCCAGGAACGAGCCGTAGCAAGCGACAACGCGGCGTGCCGCCGCATCGCATGCAGAGGCCAGTCTGTAACATGACT